>NW_028277044.1:307500-615000 GCF_059951505.1 Python bivittatus | reverse complement strand
TACTTATTAACTCCTTACAAACCACACCGGCATAACACATGGTTTGATCAAGACTGCAGGTGGGCAAAGAAGGATCAAGTACATAACTTCCATGTTCAGAGAAAGATAAGAAGTCAAGAAATATTATAGAACATGATTAAAAGTTCTTTCACATATCAAAAATAGTTAAAATTGAAGAGGAAGTTTACAGAATAGCAATGAAAGGAACGTGACAATGCTGTGAAGGGGAGAAGGAGGCTCATTTCTGGGAACTGATTGCATGTAAAATAGGTATCTCCAAACTTTGAGTCCCTGTATCAGTAATATGGTCTTCATATTTTGATAAGACTTTTGGTACAACTTTAGAAGACAGTTGGATACTAACTAAGCATTCAGTGATCTCTTTAGATCAACCAACTCTTGGGTGCCAATTCTGGTAAACCTGGTGTCAAACCTGATTGCTTCATTGGTCTCTAATAAGGCTTGAAGTAAAGATATAATCTCTGCAGAGGTGTACAAATGCTATGCCAGTTGATAGGTTCCTTTGCTGTCTAAACCATTCACTTACATTTATGAAAATGAAACATGGCATGTACTGTATCTCCTGAAATTTTTTTTGACAAAGATAAGCTCCAGTAACTTGAATTTAATGTGTTTAGATTATAGTCCTATATAAAGCATAGTCCTATTCTCCCAGAGTTGCTGGGAATTGGGCAGCATAAAAAATTAACAAATTATTGTTAAATTCACCTGAGAATCAGTCCCACTGACCTCAACAGAATTTCGTTTATAAAAATAATAATAGGATTACATTGTTAGGGAAATTATTAATTCTAATTTGCAAGTAACAGTAATTAAAACACAGAACTCCAATTTTGAAAAATGAAGAAATTTGTTCATGCATAATAAAAGAGTTCAGTTTTTAATTATGACTTTACCTAATTCTTAACTAGATTAGCCATTCCATAGATGTCACAGAAATGTAAATTATTTTCTCTTTCAAATATAGCAATTCAGTCATCAAGCAAAGAGGTCCTAAGTGAAACGGTGACTGTGCTTCTGTTCTTACTTCAGCTTTCCTTTGCTTTACAGACCTGCAGAGATCATAAATGTGAGGATTGGTAATAAAGCTACTTTTTCATCACCGTTGTAACTGTGAACGGTTGCTAAATGAGGCAGTCACTAAATGAGGACTACCGGTATTAACTAAAGGTATCTCAGAGTTTCTCACATTATTTTAAACATGCTTTCACCAAACTAGATTTTATTTCTTTATAAATGTTTTATTTTTTACCTCACATGATGCTATAGCCTTAGTTTTCTTTTCTTGTAAGCCTTGCCATTAAAATATGCTGCATTCACTGTGATTTATTATCATAACTGCTTTGACCTTATTAAGAATCCTTCATTAATTATATATTCTGAGCACAGAATCAGCAATAGCAATAAATTCTTACCCTCATGATTGTCGTGCAGTCAGTTTTAAAACATTGCTCTAACTGTATTATTCTGCTAAAATATTTTTCAGTTGTAATCCCTCAACCAATCAAACTAAAATAGTTGTGGTTTGCTAAAATCCACACATTTTGGTTAGAATGCCAGAAAAAAAAAAAAGGACCAAACTGGGTGATATGATCTGACTTGCCTCCATGCAGATAAGGAAGAATACATTTCCCTTCCCTTCCTACTTAATATATGATCTCTGCTCATGCCACTAGCCATCCATCTTCAATCCTCTGGAAAAATAACAGACAAAAGGATCAATATGTCTGAAATACACATATTGTGACCCAATACTGAAAAGGCAGGATGATAGACAATAGACAAATTACTGACCTATTGCACTAATTCCTCATGCAGGCAAATAGAGCCTTCAAAGAAGAAGTGAGCCATGTGTGGAAGGAGAAATACTAGATGAACAGAGAGATTTCAAAAAAGGCAGAGGGGCAAATGATCTGGCAGCTTATATAAGATAGAAAATTGGGGCAGAAAGATATATATTTTTAATTCATATTTATACTCACTACTATCAGACATCCCTTGGAGGTTTATAGTAATTTAAAAAAATACAAGCTTTTAAGTAAAATGTCTATGATAGAAATTAAAATTTTAAAACCAACCCCCTAAACACATTATGATAAACAATCAAACTGGGTGTTCAATTGCTTACCACAGTGCCTCTGGAATATTTATTATTTTTGTTTGTTTATTTATTTGAATTTATTAACTTCCCAATTCCAACGGACTCAGTTTTCAGGAGTTTCTGGGAGACCAGGACAATGGGGGCCAGGCTCATTCCTAAAGGGAGACTGTTCCATAAAATAGGTGCTGCTTTTGAGAAGTAGCACCTACAAGTCCTCTCCCATTTTCCAAGTACTTTGGAGAAATGGGGATCATCAACAGTTTCTCCTAAGACATAGATTGGGGGAGGTAATTCCAGTTGGAGGAGGTGGTCTTGCAAATACCTCAGTCTATGGGGCTTGAGATTATTTGGGACCATGGGACCATGGAGGTTGTGAAATCTTGCACCCTTCCTGACCTTATGGAAGATGTTAAGCTTTTGCTTAAGTCTCTAAGCTTTTGCTTCATTGACAATTAACAAGGCATGTAAAGCATGTCAGAATCTGGAACATATTAAGGCTAATTGCACCAAAACAAAAGATTATTCTTTTGAAGAATCTTTAAAGTAGGCAAGAGCCAGTATGAGTTGAATCTGGCGAAAGAGAGTGGTTCAGAATAAGAGAATGAGACATGGATACATATTAACATTATGAACTTATATTCAGGAAATATATACAGTAATAAGAATGGTAGGACTGGAATACATAACAGTCAGAATCAAAACTGGAGATCAAAAAATTACCAATTTGAGATATGGAGATATCTCAATTTGTTTAGCCAAGGACAAGAAGTCATTAAAAAAAGGAAAAATGAAATGTGAAAAATCTAGATTAATGTAAACTCCAAAGAAAACAAAGTGTGCAACTGCATGCTTAGTGAACTTAGAGGTTTAAGGTTTGGTTTTTTTAAAGAGGATTTTAACTGGTTTTGTTGTTGTTGCTTTCATTTTTCTGTATTAAACTTAAAACAAGAAAGTAAGGCAAACATAGGTAGGTATCAAGCTATGCGTGGTAAATTTTAGATGGTAGTTTCTGTATGCTAGCTCTAGAGCAGTGCTTCTCACCCTCAGCAACTTTAAGCCTGGGAATTCTGGGAGTTGAAGTCCAGACATCTTACAGTTGCTGAGGTTGGGAATGTTAGGTTCAGCCGGCGCGGCACTGCTAGGAAACCCGGCCAGCCGCGCTGAGCCAATTCTACCGCCCGCTCGCAAGCCGGGGAGAAAGAGGAAGTGAGAGCCGCGGCGGATGAATGGGCCACCTGCGCACACTTAACAAGGAGGCCGCAGAGTGGATGGATTGTATCCACCCTGATGAGCGGCGCGCGCGAGACAAAGAGCAAAGCCGCGGGCTGCGGAAGGCGATCACCGCGCGATCGAGAAAACCCCGGCTTTGCGCGCAACGGAAAGGACCCCAGGGAAACAAGACCACGCCGGAGGGGCAGAGCAATCTAGGACAACGGGATACTGGCTGAACCTGCCATTTGGAACATTAAGGGGGATTTTTGGGGTATCGATAATCCGTAGCATGTAACTTGACGACGGGGCGAAACGCGGGAAGGGGAGAGTTATAAATTGTACCACGAAATGTGCCAAGCCAGTCCTGGCTTTGTAACTGTTGCGTTACGCTTGAGTAAACCTCTTTTGTGAACCACACGTGTCACGGGAGTTTCTCTTGACAAACGGGGCATTCCTTACAGGGAAATACTGCTCTAGACTTTTGAGTGGCATGCCGGTCAGTTGATGCCTCTCAAGAATTCTATAGCTACAGCCATCATCATGTATTTTGTACCATCAGATTACTGGTCTCCTGAGTCAAGCATATCTACCTGCCCAAGCGAACTCTTTTACCTGGGGAATGGCAGCACCTAGACACCTTGATATTCAGGTAGAAAGTATGTCATAGTGAAGTTCCCAGGGAGGCACCTGGCAAATTTGTGCTGATACTTATGATCGACACACCTCTTACATGTATGAAGAAAAAATGATGATAGGGGGAAGAAAGAAGAATGTTGCAAAATATAGGTGTAGACATTGTAATTAGGTAGCTGTTAAAATATGGTTGTGGTTTGTTTACAGAATGCACCATGTTTAATTTGTGTGAGGAATGCACTTGTGCCTGATGATTGGAAGAATGCTGCTTTGTTCCCTATAAAAAGGGAAAGGTAACAGTAGAGGATGCAGAAACTAGAAGGGATTCGTTTGTTAAATGTGCCTAGGAAAGTGTTCGGCAAAATTCTCACTGAAAAAATGAGAACTGATAATAAGCAAACTTTGGGAAGTGCAGTACAATTTCGTGTTGGGCAGAGGGTGTGCAGAGCAGATTTCTTCCAATTTTGCTCTTCAGAAGATGACTGAGAAATGCATAAACGTGGGACAGAAAGTTTGTTGTATATTTGTTGATTTAGAGATAGCATATGACAAAGTGAATGCACTTGAATTATGAAACATTATGCGCAAATATTCATTCATTCATTCATTCATGTGCAAATTTGGAACTGAAGGCTAGTGGCTCAAAGTAGTAAGTGATATGATAGAGGTAAAGGACCCATGAAAATAAATGGTATTCTTAGTGACTACAGTACTTCAGCACACAGCAGAAAACAAAAAAAGGATGTGTTATCCTCCCTTGACTATGTAATATATTTATGGATAAATCTATAAAGAATACATGTAATAACATGAGATGTACAGTATGTTGACTGGGGATGTTAATGTACATTTTTAATGTACTTTTATATGCAGAGGACACCATGGTTTTGGCTGAAAGTCTGAACAGTTAGGAGTGATAGACTGCATAAATGCACCAAGGAGTATGTATCTGAAAATGAATGTATGAAAGACCAAAGTAGCTATGTTTGAGAGGAAAAATGGAACGAATGATTGCAAGTTATACATAAATGGCAAAAAAATTAAAGCTATTAGAGCTTGTACCTTGGTAGAATGTTTACTAAATTTTAAGATGTAAGTAGTCGGTATTATTTGGTTTATTATCAGGAATAGATGAAAAAAGCAAAAATGGCTATGTATAAGAGCATGAGATGTAATGTAATGTGGGGATTGCCTGCTAGATAACTTTTATGGTGAAGAATTTCTGTTGATATTAGGGTGAAGGTAGGGTTAGGATTAGACTTCCTTGAGTTCTGTAGTTTGATTTGATGTCACAGTTTTTATGTTTAGCTGTAGTCTTAAATTTATATTATGTGCAAATTGTCCGATTAAAGAATTTTTAGGGTAAACAATTCTGTTGGCATCACAGTGAGTGCATGGTTACAGTGAAGCTTCCATGAGGTCTTTCTTTTTGATTAAAACAGAATAAGGAGAAAAATAATAAAATTATAAAGAGAAAATAAAAGGAGAGATTAAAAAAGAAGCCAATACAACAAAAACAACAAAACTTATACATAAAGTGGCTTCTATTATACAGTATCTGTCTGTCTGTCTGTCTGTCTGTCTATCTATCCCTCCCTCCCTCTAAAATAACATGTCCAGAGATCCAGATGGCTTCCACCCTTACAGGATTGAGCGATCCCTTCTAATAATTTAGGTAATCTATGAAGTTGTCAGTGGTCCAAACTGAGATGTTAGTAAATGCTGTAGTTGTTAATACAGCCAGTGGGTGGCAACTGACCATTGGTATTTATCTTTTAACATAGAAAATGTTAACACAGAAAATGAAAACTCATCATTATCATTCACTAATGGCGCTACTAAAGTAAACATTTTCCATATATTTTTCTTTCTTTTCTGCAATTTTAAGGTCTGGATTTCCACACAGCATCAATTTATCATTAGAAAAAGGATCAAACTAAAATAACATATCAGAATATTCAAATGGATATAGTAACACAAGATATATCTGATGTTACTTTTTGAATCCAAAGCAGTTCAATTAACATATGAAGATTCCAAAGGCGCCAAAGAAGGAGAATGTATATTAAGTGAAGATATCCAAAATTTGGTACTAGTGAATTCGATTGATTGACTGGTTATGTGCCATCAAGTCATTGTCGACTCTTCCGGACCACATATAGGACCTCTAATGGTGGATTCCTGGTAGCTTGACACCACCCCAGGACTCTTAGCCATGTGAAAATGAGAGAGAGAGAAGCAAGAAAACAAGCAGGGTGCTTGTGGGGGTAGGAAAGAAAAATCTGGACTAGCCTGTGGACAGTTGGGACTTGATTTATTCTTTACAATCAAGAATGAATATAATTCTTGTCTTCACTTTGAATAAATAGACGTTAATATCATTACTCATCATGGACCTTCTAGTTTAGCAGCCCCTATTTTATAATCATGAAGTACAGTAATATGTAATTGTAATGTATTATTCTGTTAATTGTTGTTTTATCTAAATCTGTACTGTGCTTAAAAATAAGCACATAATAAATGTAGCTACCACTGTTAGCATGATACTTCCCACTTCATTATATAGAACTGAAACTTCAGAATGTCAGGAGAAACATAAAAATCATTTGAATGCAGTGAGAATAGGTTATTTAAGGAGTACATAAAACAAGATATGGGTCAGGTACTGAATGAATATGGATTGCATGCAAAAGTGAATGGCCAATATGAAAGAAGTGTGATAAAGTGATATAGAAGAAGATATCTTCATTGTGGTAAAAAAAACTCAATAGTATAAAACAGGTTACATATATAATATATAGTAGAAAAGAACAAAATTAACTAGGCTTATCGGCTGCACATTTGCATACAACATAGCAGAATTTAACTACATTTAGAGTAACAGAGTCATAAATATCTGAAAATAAAAATCCTAAGTGACCAGGAAATTTGCTTAAATGTGGGGTTATCAACTTTGATTGTATTCCAGCATAAAATGGGCAATATTGTAAAACATGTTTAACAATATTATAAAATAGTTTGATACCCCCTTCACTGCATTGGCAAAGCCTTAATCCAAATGGGACACCTCTGTATCTTCTATGGCTGCAGTAGGAAAGGCATCAGACTGAGCCAAGGAGAATCCCCTCCCATTCTAATTTAACTTGAGTATCCAGCAGGCCTAAGGAGGGTGAATGAACGAGTCAGGAATATTTCCTTGGGAAGAGACGCTTTAACTGGATATTAATAATTTTAATCTGCCGCCTCTACCTTACTATGCACACTCATCCCTGAACGTGTAAATCTGGGCTAATGAAAATCCAAGGAGCGCCTATTTTTTGCCTATTACTTTGGGCCACGAAGACCCATTTTGGGCCAATATGGTATAGTCATATATGGAAAAATAATGATCAAATAAAAAAATTAGATGTGGATGAGTTGAGAAGAAGGGGAAAACCAAGAAAGTTGTGGTTCGATAGCATTGATGAGATCCTGAAAAAAAGTGAGAAATTTAAAGAATAAAAAGCAAAGGAACTTGGTAGAAGCAAGAATTATTTGAAATGATAAAAAAGTATTGCGAGCTAGTAGTGTTAGTCCAACTAGATTTAGTGAACTTTTCTCCTGCCTTTAATCTCTTCTGCTTTCTCTTTTTCTGTACTTTGCATAACACTGCTTACTCTAAAAGATAATAGCATGATGGGTATTATGGATACATACATTTTTAATATGCATTTTAAAATATATATATATTTGTCTATTTTTAATGTTTGAATGTTCCTTGTCTCTCCATTGAAAATATATATTAACAATTCACAGCAAGAAATTGGGATATTTTGTCCTTCTAATATTGTACAATAAATTAATTATATTCCATGCCTGATGTTTCTATAACTCTTTGTATGTAGATGAATTCCACTTGGCAGAGATATAACTTATGGAACTACATGCATGCTTAATGGACAACAATAATCATATATTCATAATTGCCTGTGAATTTCAGACCAAATGTAATAATTAATAGAACTTACTGAGACAATACTGGAATTACACTTGCATCTGTAAGGACTTTATAAAAGCCCTTATTAAACATTCTATATCCAATAAATGCAAAATACAATTTTCTTTTATATTAACCTCATTTTAATCAACAGAACTAATTTTACTCTTTTTTGAAGCATGCAACTTGCCACTGATTTAAAAGATGTTCACTGTTTAAAGATCACATAAATCATGAATATCATTTTTTCTGTGTGATGTAATTTTTTATAAAGGTAAGTTGCAGACTTAGGATTTAAGGAAAGTGCCAAATCCCTTGACGAAGATGGAATTTCAGAAACTGCATAGGTATTGGGTCCAAAAAATTGAGGTACACAACTCCAGCAACCAGTTAAAAAGCACCCTTGAGATACCTCACATTCATATTTAAGACTATCAACAGTTTTAAAAGTCACATCAGGAAAAAAATGCATCCACAGAAACATAATGAAAGACCAGATTTACTATATATACCCATAAGCTTTGCTATTTAATCTTTAGACTAACGTAAGCTTTTTAATGCCTAAAGGGAGTGGGCAATGCATGTGGAATTTTTTTGCTCATTTTCCAATAGCTTTGCTTAATGCAATTGAATAGAAATCAATTTTGAGGCACATATATTATGTTCATATTTAGTCATCTGTATAATGCAAGAAAGAATGTGATACAGATGAAATTAATAATTCTTTAACTTTCTGCTAAAGTTGTACAGTTTGCAAATTGCTGCCTAATTTTAAATGAAGCATATACAGCTACAAATGAATATTTCAGGGAAGACACAGGGAAAATTGGGCAGCCAACAAGCCAACACAGGCCATTTGAGGTAGAGGAGAAAGATGGAGCAATGCGCTCTCTGGATTTTCTTCTGGGTGAAACCCAGAGCAATCAAAACATTCGATGGTTTGTTTCTAATTTTACTCTTCTAACTTCTATGGTTAGAAACTTCTATGGTTTCTGACAAACCATAGACCATTCAGGATGGTTTAATAGAATTTCTGTAATATGATGTTGCAAAACACATCTTGCCTAGTTGTAAGCATTTTCACAAAATGATTGCTGGGGAGGCTTGCCAATTCAGAGAATGACTGTCAGGGGGAAGCAGTTACAAAGCACAGATTGACCAGAATGCTGTTCCCCCCAACTGGTTCCCCCTCTCTCGAGGTGCTGCCTCCAACCTCTGCTTACCTGTGCCATTTTTGGGGAGAGGACATAACAGCTCTAAACAAGTATTCTATTCTTTAAAAGAGCTTATTGGGTCCATTGGGTCTCAGAGGAATTTTTCAAAATAAAGATAACTACTGGAAGTTTTTAAAATTAAATACAAATGTAAAAAGCTAGGTGGGGTACAAAAGGAGGTGTCTGCAAGCACAGCAACCTCATATTGGATCCACTCACACACCTGTGCCCTGTAGGAAAGAGACTAGGGCTCTGAAGGTGAACTGAGATGACAGTTCAGACTTCCTGATTTTCTCCATCTTGAATGGAAGCTCTCTTACCTTGACACACCATATTGGCCTTGATCATTACCACCTTGCAGATGATTCCCAACATAACTATCCACTTTTGGTGATTTTCAGTCCCTCATACTCCATCTTCTCACCACTATATCTCACACGGACCTTCACTTTTCATTTAAAAAAAAATTAAGTCTGTTTTCAGTTGAGCTTGACATCATGGACAACTTTATCTCAACTTTTTCTTGACATCATGGACAATTTTCTTGGCTAAAATATAGAAATAGTTTGCTCCGCTTTCTTCTGACATGTGTTTTTGACTTTCCAGCGTAGCCCACACGACTGGGGATTTCCACCCAAGCATCAAGGAGGTGTCCAAAAGTGCTTAGCTTTCTGAAATCAGCAAAGGCTAGCTAACTGGGTCCTGGTTTTCAAAGAAACTTTGTGAATTCTTGTTCACTTTCCACGGACCTTCCCATTTTTAAACTTGATTGTCAACCTCCATTCTTACCTCACTTTGGTACGTAGCTGATCCTCGCAGTTCTCAGGCTTTCTTACGAATAGTGTTCCTTCAGGACAGACTGCTCAAAAAATCCACACACGCGCACACCGTTGTAAATTGTACGATTATAAATTTATACTATCCCACTCTTTCTCGCGCCCCGCCTCGTCAATTTAAAACTACCACTTAAAGCTCCCCCACACGCCGGCCCGGCCTCTCCGTCTTAGTTGGAAACAGGACCGTCCTGGGGAAGAGGCGTACCACACCCCTTCTTCGCCTTGTTCTTCTATTGGCCACCAACTACGAGCACGAGTCGGCGATTGGCTTCTATAGAAACCCTTCCCGTCAGCGATTGGCTTGGTGGTACCTAAAGACCTGCTCCCCCTTAAAGTGAGGGCGAGGGTGGGGTTTTTTGGCAGTCGGTAAAACAACGGAGGGAAGCGCGGAGCTTTTGGCGGGTGCAGAGCGCGCGCGCTCGGTCGCTCCTTCCTTCCTTCCCTGCGGAGGGGACGCGGCTCTCCCGGGTTGAGGCGTCGCTTTAAATGGAGATGGAGGTGGGATGAAACTCCGTACTGGCTCTTCCATCCGGCCGGAACCGCTGAGCGCCCTGCGCTTCTCCCCGTACCGGCGATGTAGCGGAGCGGAGGCAGAAGGGCGAGATGCACCGCAATGGATGAGGCGGGCCCGTCCCGAGCTTCGCAAAACACTTTCTAGGGGATCCGCTGCGGCAAGCTTTCCTCTCCGCCTGGTGGTCGCTGCTGCCCCCCGGCCGCTCAGTCGACGAGGCTGAGCGGCTGAGCTGCCTTCGCTCCCTCAGCCGCAATGGGATTGTGGGGGGCGCAGCGGCAGCGGCAGCGGCAGCAGCTCCAGCTCCTCAGGTCGTCGCCGTTGCGGCTCAGCAGGTCGCTCAAGCGGCGCCTTCCGGAGCCCCGAAGGAGAGCGCGGGGCGCGCTGCCCGGGCGTGCTGCCTGAGCCGCCGCCATTCCCCGCGAGGGCACGATGGAAGAGCGCCTGAGCCGGTGGCTCCTGTTTCCGCCGCTCCTGGCGCTGCTGCTGCTCCTCCTCCTCCTCTGCCGCCACGATCCTTCCCTCAAGGGGGGCTGCCCCGGCGCGCCCGCCGCGGTGCCCCCGGTCGCGGCTCCCTGTGGTCCCGGGCTCCCTTCCGCGGCCCCTTTCCGGCTCGGAGGACGTCGGAGCGAGCCGGAGCAGCGTCTGCCCTGGGAGCCGCATGGAGCGCGCGGGCTCGTCCTGCGCTTTTCCCGGTCGCCCGGGCGGAAGTTCTCCTTCCAAGTCTCGGAGTTGTGCCGCCACGTCCCCTTCGACATGCGGGGCCGCGACGTGATGGTTTTCCTGCACATCCAGAAGACCGGAGGCACCACTTTCGGGAGGCACCTGGTGCGCAACATCCGTCTGGAGCAGCCTTGCTACTGCCGAGCGGGGCAGAAAAAGTGCGCTTGCCATCGCCCGGGAGGCGGCGGGGACAAGGGCGACACCTGGCTCTTCTCGCGCTTCTCCACCGGCTGGAGTTGCGGACTGCATGCGGACTGGACGGAGCTCACCAACTGCGTGCCCGCAGCCATGGACCGCAGGCGGGGCTGTCCCGCCAATCGCACCCTCAGGTCAGTTGTTCGGTTCTGCCGCAGTCTAGCGATAAAGCAAAGCTGGCTCAGTTTCCCCAGTTAGGTGGGTAAACGATCAGGAGTCGAATTATTTAACAAGTCGCACAAAAAACCCGGCACAAATAAGATTAACCGATCTGACTACATGTCCTCTGGCGACTAAGACTGTGTTTGGGCAACATATTGAAGACAAATTAAGATAAAGATTAGGTGCTCCTTTGAGTTGAGTTCCACACCTGGTGAGTCCATGGACACACTGGTACAGAAGTGGTTTGCTAGTGCTTTCTTCTCTGATACAGTATTCATAAATCTTATTATTACAACCCATTCCCTTCCTATTTCCTAGTGGTCTCCATTCAACCAGGTCTAGTCCCACATAGCTTTTTGACATCATTGAAAGTTGATTACATGCTGCCACCTAGCTGGGTAAACCACAAACTAGCCAACCACATTTTAGCCACTGCATTATGTGAATCCAGCCTACATGGTTAAATTATGGTTCAGTGTATTATTTGAATTCAGAAAATTGGGTTAATTTTGTAAATCATGAGTAGGTGTATAATGTGACCATGATCTCTTAACTACATCAGGAAAAAAAGTAATTTTGCCTTTCTCAGATTGGACAGTATCTTTAACATTCTATAATAACCTTCATAAAAATGTATTTGCCATAGGAAATCAAGCTGATTCCAAGCCAAAAGGGGCCTAATCTCAAAAAAAATCTCCAAATGCTTAAAACACTATGCAGTTTAAAAATTATCGCAAGAAATACAATTCATTAGTTCTAAATATTATCATTGCATGCCAGGCAGCAGTTATGCACATATTTGAGATGATCAATTAGGCAAGTTTATAAATATTACATGTAAGGTAATGCAGTATTGTAATCATTATGGATCTGTGACATATTTCATGGTTGAATAGGAAAAAAAAAACTACACAAAAACTTTGTATCCAAACTTGCTTTGTGTCATTGGCAAAACTGCTCCATTCAAGCAAATTATAGATAATAACATTTTTCATATATGGCTTATTTTAATATCACTGTTGATGCATTCCTGAAGGCTTTTATTGCTGGCTGAATTACTAACTTCTTGTACCACTTGTTTCCAAGTGGAAAGTTTTTATATTGTTCCATACAATGTTTAAACTGGATTTTGGCTGAAATTATTGGACTGGATTTTGTTGTTTGAAAGATTTGGACTTCAGTGATATTCACAGTAATTGGGCGCATATTTGCGCATGCAAAATATGCTTTGGGTGCATATTTTTCACTATCTGTTTATACTATCTAAGTACTTTCAATCAACATTTTGACTGTAAAATTGAATTTTTGCAAAATTGGAGGAAAGTATGCTAATAAAAATATTGACTCAGTTTTTTAAAATTACTACCTTTCAGTATATTTTGGTTGTTTGGAAATACAATAGAATCAACAAACTTTAACTCTAATTTGAAAGTTCAATACCTGTTGTTGCTGAAATCAAACCCTGACATTTTAAGAAGAAAAAGCCTTTTTTGGTTAATATTTAATGTATTCCTTTATATACTTTTTCATACGCTATTTGGCACTCCAGAGTATCCTCAACAATTCTTATCTTGTCTTTTGGATAAAAGACAAAAAGTATAAAACAGTTAAATGTAACCATACTTGAGTATGTTCCTCCCAGTGGGAGTTTGTCTTCCTCACATCCCACTGTCCTCACAGCTGTATATGTCCCAGCTCTGCTTCAAACAGATTTGGGAGCTTGTTGGAGAATGTAGAATTCATTCTGCCAATAGTGTCCTTTCTGCTATGCAAGGACACCATTACATTTTCTGTCTTTTAGATGCTAAGAAGAGTAAAAAATAATTGAACAATCAGATGAACTGTTAAGTTGTATAAGGTTATGTACTGCTCTTGCTGGTTTTTGGAAGAGAAAAGAAATTAGTGTAGCAATTTAAATGATGAATATGAGTATCTGCTATAAAAGTCAGCTGTTCAAATGATGGTGTTTTTATATTACACACACACATATATATATATATATATATATATATATATATATATATATAATTTTGTATGCAGAAGGACTAAAGTGAACTCAGGGTCAGATGTTTTTCTTATATTAATATGAATATAAATACAGCTTATATAATTTCTAAATATAATAATTATATATTTATAACTTATATAATAATTTATTTAACTTATGTATGGTCCTAGTTTCTGTGGCATAGGAAAATAGTTCCTGATGATCTTCCTTTTTACGTGCCTGAGCACTGATATCATATCTCCATTCAATCTTTTCTCTAGACTGAACATTCCAAGTCATTCAGCCTGTATTCCTAGGGGATGTCCTCAAGTTGCAGTATCATTTTTATTGCCCTTTTTTTGATCCTGTCTAATCTCTCAATATCCTTCTGGAACTGTGGATCATTCATAGTACTCCAGATGTCAACTCACTAGTACAGAGTAGAAAAGAATAAGGACTTCACATGTGTATCTTTCAGTGCAACCCAGAACTGTGGTAGCTCTTCTAGCACCTGCCTCACACTGCTGGCTCATGTTCAGTTTGTTGTTAGTGACCACATCCAGTTCCTTCTCCAATATATTGTTTCCAAGCCTTATTGTTATATGTGTGTCCTGCTTTTTTTCCTTAAATGTAATACCTTAAATGTAATATCTTACATTTCTCTCTGTTAAAGGACATCTTGTTCCTCTCACCCCAGTCTTCCAACCTGTCCACTTAGACACCCCAGTCTTCCAACCTGGCCAACTGTTGCCTTGTTCTGACATACTGAATGTTGCCCACACCTCCTAATTTTGTTCTGTTTGCAAATTTGATAGGCAGCTCATCAATTCCGTCATCCAGGTCATTAATAAAAATGTTGAATAATATTGGCCCCAAGACTGATCCTTACAGAACCTCACTAGCTACTCCAACTCAACATAGAACTGTTAACACTGTCTGAGTGTAGTTAGCCAGCTAGTTGTGGACCCCTTACTGTAGCATTATCCAAACCTCACTTAAAAATAGTTTGTCAGTAGGAATGTCATAAGCTTTGTCAAAAGCTTTGCTGAAATTTAGTGGACAAGGGGATATAAATTAATTTGGTTTCAGCAAAGCTTTTGACAGATGTGAGATATGTCTCATGACCTATTTTTGGCAATGCCATACTGAGTCTTAGCAGTCATGGGATGGTTTTCAAGATGCTTCTAATTAGACTGTTTTATTATCTATTCTAACATTTCAAGTGCTGATGTTAGGCTCACTGGTTAATACTGCAATCTTATTTTTCCCCTTTCTTGAAGAAGGGGACCACATTTGCTTTTATTTAGTCATCTGGCATCTCCCCAGTTCTATAGGGCTCCTTCAAGATAATTGCCAGAGGTCCTGACAGTTCTTCAGCCTTCAATATTTTAGTTGTATTACATCAGGGCCTGGCACCTGAAGGCATTAAAATTAGCTAGGGGAACCCTTAATCACATCCTTACTGACCTGCATCCTCCCCTGTTGTATTTGTTGCCAGTCTCTGCTATTCAAGCCACCATTTCCATTGGATGTAAAGACAGGCAAAACAGGAAGTATTTTGAAAGAACTTTATAAGTAGTAGCATTTTCTTCAGAGAATGGGTTGCACCCAAAGAAAATGGAGCATCAAATAGTGTAATTGCAGACTAGATATCTTTAGTACCAGCAAGTGGTGCTAAATCTTACATTAGAGAAGAACCATTTATATGTAGGCTGTTATTTTACAATGCTAACTGCTGTATTTTTATGTGGTGCTCCTAACCTCTATATTTCTGCACTCTCGATGTCTGGATTATGGATGTCTATTACCACAATCTGTAGAACTTCTTATATTGAATCACAATGGGCACAGGAAAAAATTCAGTTCTTAATTGTTAAATTGTTTACCATCTCTTCCCATCTGGACCAGTTTTCGAGATTAGTATTTCTGGAGGGGCAGCTTTTCCCACAAAGCAAATATTTGAAAATCTTTTTCATGTTGTAGTGTTCTCAGGGCAAAGCAAAGTGTTCTCAAGGCAAAATACACAGATCATGGAAACTATGGATGCTCAGAACAAAGGTATATACAAACAATAATCAAATAAGAGGTCAGTGATCCTTAATTCTTGAAGAACTACAGGTTGGAAAACAGGCCAGAGACTTTCCTATCAATGCAAGTGACACTAGAAAATGCTCTAAATATTTCCTATAATGTTCTACACATCATTTGATAGGAAAATAGAATCGATTGATCGAGCTATCTATTTAATTTCTAGGTAACCCAACTCCAAATGACTTGATAACTTGACATTTACAAGAACTATACAATCAACAGTAAAGCCCATCATTTGACAAGAACAGCACCCAAACTCTCTCCCTCACCAACAGCGACAAAAACACACAGAATGCAACCATATTTATCCAAGGCCTGGGGGAAGAGCCATGTTTTCAATGCTCTTTTAAAGGCCGGTTAGATGGTATGTGGGGTCATACAAATCTCTGGTGAGATGGTGTTCCATAGGGCAGGTGCAATGACAGGGAAGTCCTGCTAAATGGCATGCTCAACTGACACCAAGAACAAGCCAACTCTAATAGTTCTAAAGACCTGGTGGAAATCACAGAAGACAGACAGTCCTTCAAATAACTAGGCTCTATGCCACATAGGGCCTTAACGGTAACAACCAGCACTTTGAATTAAACCCGGAAACCATGTGATAACCAGTGTACCTCACAAAGTATATATGGGTTATATGGGCATATCATGACCAGCCCAGTAATGCTCATGTTGCTACATTCTGTAACTTCTGAGTGGTCTTCAAGGGCAGCTCCATGTAGACATCATTACAGTAGACCAAGGCATGAGTGATCATATAAAGGGCCTCCTGGTCTAGGAAAGAGTGCAAAAACCCTCCTGGCCACAGCTACTACCTCCTCTTCAAACAGAATCTGTGAGTCTAGGACCTGTAAATTATGTACCAGATACAAACGGGGTAATGCCACCCTGTTCAAGTCCAAAGATGAACGATCTCCAACAGCAGAGGGCCCAAACACACATTCAGTTTTGTTAGGGCTGACCCTAAGCTTGTTTCTTCCTATCCAAACTCCCACAGCCTCCAGGCACTGGGACATGACTTTGGCAGCAACATTTGGCCTGATACTGATCATATCTGATCCCAAACTGACAGATGACTTGATCCAGGGGCCTCATGTAGATGTTAAATAGGAGGGGCGAGAGCATCAAGTCCTGAGGTACCCCACAGATCAGGGGCATCAGACTTGACCTCTCTCTTCTTACCAAAACATGGACTGGAACTGGCTGCAGAGAAAGGAAGAAAACCACCATAACACTATGCTTCCCCACTCCGCAATCAGTCCAAAGGGATACCATGATTGATAGTATCAAAAACGGCTGAGAGATCAAGGAGAACCAGGATTGATTCTCTTGGCTCCAACAAGCACAATCATACTATGTCCTAGCCTAAAACCCAACTGTTGTCCAAAGCTTAATATAAACTCTGGTATTGCAGTAAATACAATAAATTTACTTTTGAAGTAATACTAAAGATGTTAGAATCTCTGATCAATTTTTTATATTTTCTTTCAAAAATAAGCTGAAGCCTTTGAAGCTGAAAAGCTCCAGTATCACAAGCTGGCAACAGGACAGCTGGATCTTATAATCTGAACAACAAGCTAGCATGAGTGAAGCTAGTTGTGGTAGAGTCTTGTTTTATTTCATGGACTGAAATTTGGACATTGTGAACTTACTCTGGTATCAATGTGTTTGTGAGAAACCCTGGGCCTGATAATGACTGGGGTCAGACTTTTTAGAAAACAGTAATTTATTCCTTTCTTTTTTTTTCTTTTTTCTTTGGTTATTCTATGTTTCTGACCTTATTATATACAGTTAAATATTTACAACTTAAGTTCTTAAATGAGTAGTGCTCATTCTGAGAAAGGAACCTAGCTTGCTAAGTCAGACTACTAAAGGCAGGAGGTTGCCATTTGTCACCTGGTAGACCAGGGGCAGAGAAGGTGTCTCAGGAGTAAAGGAGTTAATGGCTCTTCATCAGGAATTGTGAAGTAGTACAGTGAGGCTGTGGTAGGAGGGTTTAAAGACTACACAAACTAATATATGACTTTCCCAGTGTTCATGAATATGTTAAATAACTTCAGGTAGAGGATTGAGCCCACAGCACCTTACATACAAGGGGGTCAGTACTATATGCTGACAACTTCTTTAAATGCTGTGCTGCCTATTATGGATTGAATTGGATCCATGCTTAGTCATTCTTGAAATTATTAATGAGATATAAGTGGATTGGGACTAATATGTCGTATTGACACATTCAAAATTATACTTTTTGCACTAAGTATCCATTATCCATCCTAGTCATACATACAAAATTACGTGGATATGGCAAACTCATTACTATTTGGAATTCTGAATTTTCTCTTGTAATGCTTCAGTAATGTAATAGACACAATGTGATAGCCTAGTAAAAATTTCAGGATGTGTTTAAGCAGATTTCCAGGCTAGCGTCTCCTACTGTTTGTTCATTCCCATGACTAGAAGTAGTAGCTGTAGATTCCTTATATTACTCTAGCTACTTTTTGTCATATACAATGCAAAGTGATATGTTTTGTAGTTCCTTTCGCCTCTGTAAAGATAGAAAAATTAGGATTCCCTTAGAGCCATTAGGAAGGCAGGTTTCTCCTCTCAGGTGACCTTTCTAAAAAGAGGAGAGGATAGTCTCCATTTTGCTTCATCTTTAAGTGGGGTTGAGTTTTGTCCTTTGAAGTCTCTGAATCTGGAGAATGACATAGTGGCCAACAGATTGAAAGAGGCCAATCTACATTCCAATAACAAAAAAAGGAGGCTTAATGGTGTGTAAACTATTGTACAATATCCTTAATTTCACATGCTAACAAAATAATGTTTAGGATCATTCAATGAATATTAGATCCCAACATGGAAAAAGAAATGCTAGATGTTCAAGCTGGCTTTGGAAAAAGCTGAGGAACACAAGACATTGCTGTTTTTTTGAGGGGGGTGCTTTTGAGTCAGTTTTTGACTCCTGGTGATTGCCTGGACAAGTCCCTGCAGTTTTCTTGGCAAGATTATCAGAAGCGGTTTGCCATTGCCTCCATTCTAGGGCTGAAAGAGTATGACTGGCCCTAGGTCACCAAGACAGCTTTGTGCCTAAGGCAGGACTAGAACTCATGGTTTCCTGGTTTCTAGCCCACTGCTTTAACAACTATAGGTTACGACAGCAATTGGGACTAGAATTTCCATTGCTAAGTGATGCGGTCATAAAGTGTGATGTCATGTGACCACATCACTTAGCGAGGGCAATCCCTGCAGTCCCCATTGCTGTTGTTAAGCAAGGATCGTGGGTTATTAAGCAAGAACCTTCTAGCAACTTTCTGCCAGCTTCCAACAACCAAAATCAGTGGCCAGAGAGGTGCTGGGCAAGCACAGCGAGGCGTGGGGAGGGTGTGAGGGTGGAGGAGACTTACCTGAGCTACTTGCGACCTTCTCTGCTGGCTTCCCTATTTACTTGGTTTGTGGGAAGCCGGCAGGGAAGGTCACAAATTGTGTTCACGTGACCACAGGATGCTGCAACTGTTGTAAGTGCAAGCCAGTTGCCAAGTGCCCAGATCGCAATCACGTTCAAAAGCCAGAACTTTGAAGACTGGTTGTAACCACCATTAATTCAGCACTGTCATAACTTTAAACAGTCACTGAATGAATGGTTGTTAACCAAGGATTATCTGTATATCATTATTGCTGGCTCATTATTGCTGATGCATGTTGGATAATTAGAAAGCCAAAGAATATCAAAAAGAAGTCACTATGTGCTTCATTGATTATAGAAAGGTCTTTAATTGTGCTGATCATGTCAAGCTGTTGAAAGTGCTCAGAAAAATGGGAATCCCAGAACATCTCTTATCCTCATGAGAAACTTATATACAGGTCAGGAAGTCACAGTACAGACAGAACATGGTGAAATAGACTGGTGCCAGTTGGCAAACAACTGGAATGCAACAAGGCTGTTTACTCTTCCCTTATTTATTCAACCTATATGCTGAATATGTATTAAGCAAAGTTGGATTAGAAGATTGTGTGTGTGTGCGCGTGTGCTCATGTGCCTTTGAGTTGGTGTTGACTCCTGGCAACTGCCTGGACAAGTCCCTGCAGTTTTCTCGGCAAGATTTCAGAAGTGTTTTGCCATTGCCTACTTCCTAGGACTGAGAGAGAGTGACTGGCCCAAGGTCACCCAGCTGGCTTTTTGCCTAAAGTGGGATTAGAACTCACAGTTTCTTGGTTTTTGCCTGGTGCTTTAACTACTACACCAAACTGGCTCTCAGGAAGAAGATGAGTGTGGTTTTAAAATTGGAGGAAAAAACATCAATAACCTGTGCTATGCTGATACTACCCTGATAGCCAAAAAATGCAAAGGATCTGCAAGCTGTAGTAATAAAAGTCAAGGAGCAAAGTGAAAAGTGGGATTAAAATTAGAAACAAAACACAAAGATAATTATGATAGAAATACATACATTGTCAAAAGGAGAAAAAATAAACAGTGCTTTAACAAAAAAGTGAAAAAATACAACAAAGAAAAAAAGGGAAAAATGTAATATGATATATCATTATAACAGTAAACAGTTACAATTCCATATAAACTTATAGAACTGAGGGCTTCCAGGGAAGGTGGCAGATTGAATATACTCTGTTTTTTTATGGAGCCAACCACAGCAATTAGAGGAGCTGGCAGTCAGTTCAGCTGTTTGGAATAATCTCCAGATAAAGTAGATTGATAGGATCACCCACAGGTATTCCCTACAGATGCTCCTTGTGAAGAGATTGCAATCTAGCAATCTCCAGCAAGTGGAGCTCTCTGAGAGTCGAGGGAAAAACATTGAGCCCAAGCCATGGTACAGAGCCTTCAAAAGGACATTAGATTTGCTTCTACTTCCTTTTTTAATTAACATTGTAAACTGCCTATTCATGATTTATTTGGCAGTTAAAAACCTCCTTGAAAGGCAAGTTGCTGTTCACTGGGAGAATTTCCTTATATCCTGGGAGAAAGAAGATCAAAGTAAGTTTAAAGATTAAAAAGAAATATTTTAACATTTGGAAACAGCAAAAGGGAACTAAGAATACTGATTATTCTTAGTTAAGAGGCTAGATGGATTTGAAACAGCTTTTTAAAGGATTGTTTTAAATGTTTAAGAAAATATAGTAAGTGAGTTTGGATTTACTTGCAAGAAAATATGCCCTGGGAAAGTTTTGCTTCTGAAAATAAACACTAGAGGAGACTGAGCTTTGAAGATTAACCAAATGGAATCAGAGAGCAATTAAAGGAAAAGATCTCTTTTAATACAATGGAGGAGTATCCTTCTTTCAAAGAATTGTTAGCTGTTTGGAATCAGTGTGCCCAGGAATTATTTTTAAAATGGGGACTAACAGGGGTTGTAGATAAGGAAAAGATTTTATTGGATAAAATAGAAGTTGAGGATGACTTGAATGAAGACTTTAAATTGGACTTTAAAGAAATGCCAGATATGGAAGATATGCAAAGATGCTGTGGATCTGAAAATAGACTCAAAGTTGCTTGATTATAAGAATGATATCGGAAAGATGTTCTAATGGACCAGAAGAGTGACTTTGAGAGTTATTCTGTTTTCATCCTACAGAAGGGAAACACCAATTCTCTGAAACCTTTTCTGAAAATAGACAGGGAGAGAATAAGAGATTACTATTTGGGGTTTTATTTGGAGAAGGGACTGAAGATGGAACCTTCCAAAAAGAAGAGAAAGGAATTCAAAGTGGATTTATCTGATCAGGGTTAAATTGTCTATGTTTTGATTTTGAATTGTTAATATTGAATTTATTTTCTCTGACCAGAACTGTAAGACAATGATTTATACCTGTAAAAGTGATTTAGTTTAAAATACATATGTTATTATTATTGGTCTTTTATATGCTTAAGGGGAGAGATCTTTTAGGTTTAAATTTAGAAGTTAAAAGTGCAAAACAGATCTATTTGTTCAAGCTTAAAATATATAGTTTGTTATCACTGGCAGTCTTAATGCTTTTGCTGATTAGATTGATTGTTGAATATTTTTCATAATTTGGTATTGTTTAGCGATGAGAAAGGGGATGAAGAGGGCTTTATTTTAAGGAATATTAGAGAAGGTGTTAAGTAACTATTAATGCATATACTTGTTTAGAGGGAAGGGGAAGTTGTATTAGTTTTTATATATATAAACTTTAATAAAATATTATAAAAAACCAATTCTATATAAACTTATCTAATGCAAATATTACTCAAGTACGTATATATTTATATAACCTTTTTTTAACCTATTGTATTTTATATAACTGAGTCCCATATTTCATTATACTTGTCCATACAAAATCTACATCTATAGGCAATCTGTTCATAGGTGGCAAGTGCAATCAGGTCTTCAATCCATTGAGTAAATGGGGCCATGCTGTCAGGTTCAGCCCAAGAATCACACGAGAGAGTCCGGAAATCAGCTCAGCTTCTTTATTAGCTTTCACCTAATAGATAGAATCTTGCCAGACTAACTCTAATTCCCCAATGAGAGCAACTATAATCATCAAGCCCTTAGGGAGGAGCCAGTCTCTTCCTCCTTACTTTCACACAGTCCAGTTGGGGGCTGAGGAGATGCTTGGAATGTCACCTGTAACCTTGAAGCTCCCTTCCAGAATCCTCCCCACTTATGCCTTCCATCACACATGCATTTATCCTTCCAATGCTGCAATATCAGTCCTATGGCCATAGTAAGGGCACAGAGAATCTATTTACATTGTCCGGTTGTCAAATTCCATGTACTAGGTATGTAGTTCAAGAGAATATTATCCTCTGAAAATTTTAGCTTTTGTCGCACAGTCACATTTATATAATTCACTACTTTCTCCCAAAACTTAGTAAGTATAGGATATTGTAAAAACATGTTTTAAAGAAGCATTATCCATATTACATCTCCAAAAATTTGCTGTTTTTGACAGTCCTTTTCTATACAAACATAATAGAGTCCAATAAATCCTAAAATTATTGTTTGTTGTATAAATTTGAGGTCAAATTTGAGGTCCATTGACAGTCTTGCTATAGAAGTTAAGATACTCTCCCATTGTCTGGGCAATATAGCAACCTCTAACTCTTTATTCCACTCATTTGTTAGCACCTGCATATCAAACTAATTTATTGATTGCAAATACCTGTAAAAACTAATAGTAGTTTTTTTTAGTTTTAAAGGATTTAACAAGTTGGTCTAGTATCTCAGGTGTCTCAGAAGCTGAAAACGCTGCTAGTTCATACAATATTGTTAACAAATGCTGTAACAGAAAATATTGCCATTGGGTTACATCTGATAGATTATATTTATCTCTTAACACAGAATATGTTAAAAATTTATCTTTATCATCTATCAGTTGATCCAAAGTCAATATCCATCCAATTTTGACCTCACACCATCTTTTTCTAAATTTTCAAGGTTGGGTTTCCCCATAAAGTCAATTTAGCATGGGAAAAAGGGTCAAATCTTTTATTATACATTCCATTCCATAACTTTCTGAGTGACATAATTGTTTCCAGAGATACTAGAGTTTTAATGTATTTAGATCTTAATATAGGTAGTCCTCAAATTATGACCACAATAGGGACCAGAAAATTCATTGTGAAGCGGTATGGTCATTAAGTGAGGCATCACATGACCGCACTTGATTTTTACATTTTTTGTGGCAGTTGTTAAGTGAATCATGTGATTCCCCATTGATTTTGCTTGTCAGAAGCCAGCTGGGAAGGTTGTAAATGGTGATCATGTGACCCCGGGACACTGAAACCATCATAACTACATGCCAGTTGCCAAGTTCCTGAATTTTGATCATGTCCCCGTGGGGATGCTGTGATGGTCGTAAGTGCAAGGATCAGTCATAAATCACTTTTTTCAGCACCATCATAACTTCAAAGGATCACTAAATGAATGGCCGTAAGTTGAGGCCTACCTGTACATCCAACCAAAGGTGCTATATATGTATATTCCAAAGGTGTCAAATTGGAAAATTAACACCAGTTGTTGGTTTCCAGTATTTAATACTTGACAATAGGTAAGCATGATGATACAGCACCAGATTCAGAAAACCAAATCCTCCCTCTTTAATTGGTAATTGCATTTTCTGTAAGGATATTCTTGAAATCGAAGGACCCCATAGAAATTTTCTAAACATTTATTTTCTGGAAATATTTTCCAGGTATATAAACTGGAATTCCTCTCAGAATATAAATTAATCTGGGAATAATATTCATTTTGAGAATATTCACCTTTCCCCAAAGGTTAAGGTTTAATGTCTCCCATCTTTCGATATCTGTATAAATCTCTCTATATATTTTATTTATATTGCATGTTACTAACAGAGCTATATATTTTGGTATACACATACCTAGATATTTAATGGATTCAGTACAATTACAGAATTGATATTCCTTAAATGGATGGATAACCAAATTTTCACCTATTGGCATCAATTCCGATTTGGAGCAGTTAATTGAGTATCCTGCTATTTGTATCAACACTGGAATAGTACTGTGAGGTTTAGAAATAAACAAAATAATATTGTCTGCAAATAAAACCAATTTGTGTTCAACTGAGTTATGTACTACTTCGTAGGTCTCCCTATGTTGTCTAATAGCACAAGCCAATGGTTCCATGCAGATATTAAAAAGCAAGGGTGAAAGTGGACATCCTTGTCTAGTTCCTATAGATAGCGGAAAAGTAGAAGAAAACATGCCATTAACCTTTACTTTAGATGTGGGCAACTCATATCATATCTTGATCTATTTTATGAATTCCAAAGAAAAACTGAACCTGCTTAATAAGGCAAACATGTACTGTTTATATATAGTGGTACCTCGGATCACGAACTTAATTCGTTCCGCGACTCTGGTCGCGACCCGAATCAAATTTTCCCATAAGGTTCAATGTAAATACAGTTAATCCGTTCTGAACAGTATGTATTTTTTAAAAAACCACAAAAATATGAAACAAAGTACAGTACAGTACGAAGAGAGAGAACACTAACCTTGCTCGAGGCGACTTCTGGCGTGGAGGACAGGAAGGCGGGTGGGGAGGCGGTTATTGCTTGGAGGGAGAGTCCCCCTCCCTACAGGAAGCCACAACCACGTGTCACAGCAGGGAAAATGGCCGTGGATCCTGTTCATGAACCGAATTGTTCGTGAACAGAAGCGTTCATGACCCGAGGTACCACTGTATTTTGTCAAATATAAAATTGATCTTTATCTTTATTCAAGTGTATTAAATCTCCAACTAACCTAATGTTATCTGCTGCTTGCCTAGTTTTAACAATATCAAACAATATCACTTGCTGTAATCTATTTGGTAACACTACTGTTAAAATTTTTGTATCAACATTAATCAATGAGATTGGATGATAATTAGCACACTAAGTGTGCCCTTTACCTGCTTTTGGTATAACTGTAATATAAGCCTGATTAAATGCTAGTGATAAAATTCCCTTATCAAATATCTCTTCATACACTTGACAAAATTTTGGCACCAAAAGATCTATAAATGTTTTATATCACTCAATAGGGAATCCATCTAATACTGGTGTTTTACCACTTGCCATTTTTAAAATTATTTGCTTAATCTCTACCTCAGATAGTGGAGCAAATAAAAGTTGTTTTTGTGTATCATCTAAATGTGGTAGGTTAATTTTATTTAAAAAGGCCTCTTTATCTTCATTTGATACATATAATTGCTATATAATTCTGAATAAAATTTTAAAAATTGATAATTTATATCCATTCAAGTTTTATATATTTCATCTCTTTCACCTCTAATAATTGGAATCATTACCCTATTTTTCTTTTCCTTTAAGCGATTAGTCAAGATTTTATCAGGTCTTTCACCATTCTCCCAGTATGTCTGTCGTAAACATGTTACCATAAATTCTGTCTGCTGTGATACTATAGTAGTTAATTCATACTACTTTTTCTGTATTTCTCTGTACAGATTCATAGATGGGAATCTAACCATCTGTGCCCATAAATGTTTCAGTTCATCTTTCAAATTATTTTCCCTTTTATTGTTGTTCTTATTTTTGTATGATGCATAAGCAATAATTTGACCTCGGATATATGCTTATATGCTTCCCATTCAAAAATTCAGGCACTTGATGTTTCTGAATTTAAATCAAAATATTGTGAGGTCTCTACCCACATTTGTTGTACAAATTCTTTATCATTCAATACAGAGACACTGAAATACCAATTTCTCGATACCTTAACCGGTTTCTGAAACACACATTTCAAAGTAATTGCACTACAATCAGGTACATAACAAACATCAATATTACATTCTTGAATTTGGTGATATTAAGTTGGTGTTATTAAAAAATAATCAAGCCTAAAAAAATTATGGTGCATATTTAAATAAAATGTATGTTCTCTTTTAGCTGGATACATCAAATGCAAGGGGTCTATTAAATCAAATTCTTCCATATAAGCTTTGATGATGATGATGATGATGATTTTGTGTTGGTGTATTTGTATCAAGCTCAGGATCCAATATTTCATTGAAATCTCCTATTATTACTTTATCATAAATGCACTCATTCAAGTGTTGAAAGCATTCATAAAACATTAAAAAAAGAAACATAAAAACATAAAACATAAAAACAAAAAGAAGCTCAGGATCCAATATTTAATTGAAATCTCCTCCTATTGTCACTTTATCATAAATACACTCATTCACGTGTTGAAAACATTCATAAAACATAATTGGAGAATCTAAGTTAGGTCCATAAACATTAACCATAGCTATTTCAATCCCTGCTATTTAGGACATAAAATTAACTAACACCTATTTGCATCTGTGATAACCTGTTGTACATCAATTGGGAATCCTTTTTGAACCAAAATGGCCACAGCTTTAGCTTTTGTTGAAGTAACTATAAGGTAGACCTGTCCTACCCAATCCTTCATTAATGGATAATTATCCTGTTTAAATGAGTCATCAGAATGAGTAAATCAGCAATATCTGCCCTTAATGATTTTAAATATGCTAAAATTATATTTTGTTAGATTCTTGCAGCCCTTTTACATTAAGACTAACTTCACTGATTTTATTTTGGCCCACTTACCAATATTTTCCCAATACCACTTCATTTTATTACCTACACCATTGAACAAATATCTAATGCTAAACTTTTCTATGTTTAAATATTTAACATATTTTCTAATACTGCTCACAGATGTAGAACCTCCATAAAAACTTAATTTATCATTCAAATACTGTTCTATTACATATATAATCTATACTTAAAAGAAAAAAAAATAAAAATGTGATTATATGCAAAAAAAGAAACA
The DNA here is from genome assembly GCF_059951505.1 of Python bivittatus. NCBI lineage: Eukaryota > Metazoa > Chordata > Lepidosauria > Squamata > Pythonidae > Python > Python bivittatus. The sequence continues at coordinate 588,033 of NW_028277044.1, read as the reverse complement.
ATAAGCAAATAACATTATTGAAAAGATTTTAAAAAGGGAAAAAACAAAACCAAAGAACTTGGTGATTTCCCAAATGGGATGGCATGATTGTTTCATCTCTTTTTTTACAATTGAAAATTACAGAGTAGTTTCAAACATAACTAATTGAAGGAAATATACTGTGTTAAAAATAAACAGTAGAGTTGGCAATATGCCCAGACTCTCTATCTTGGAATTAACCATAACATAAACAAAAAAAGAGTCGGGGGGGAGAATGCAAGCATGAAGGCTTTTAAAATAAGGCTTCTACAGTGGAACTGTAGGCAAACTCAAACTTTTTCTGCAACAGACTCCATGGAATGAAACACAATCAAGGTTTGTCCATCAGATTTTAAAGATAAGATAAAGGCCTCTGCATTCAAAGGATTATCAAATCTGTGAATCTGATGTTGATGATTAACACAAAATGTGGCTGGAAAACACATGAAATATTGAAGATCTATTAAGACTTCATGCTTTTGTAAACAGCCTTCTCTTTTCTGAAACTTCTTTAGTAAAATCAGCGTAAATTGATATTTTACTTTGGCTAGAACCCCACTTCAAAAGAGACTTTACTGATTCCTGGTAAAATATATATAAAATCTCATCTCTTGTGATAACATGAAGAAATTGCACAATAATAATATTGGAACTAGTTCCAGTCTTCCTTCCCGTAAAAGGAATTTTAATCACACAGTCCATCTCAACTGGAAAATCTGTACCCAAAAGAAGGAGCTTTCTGGAAAAATCCTCCATAAATTCAGCCAGGTTCGATTGACTTGGAGGTTTCTCAATGCCAATCACACATAGATTTTTCCTACGCAGTTGTGACTCTAAGTAAGTTAATTTGTTTATCTAAAACATTATGACTGGCTTGAGTAATTGACTTGTGAGCATTTAGCTGACCTCATAATGAGCCATTTTTTCTTGCATCAATTTTAAATTTAAGCTCTGCCAGATCTTGTTGGATTGGCTTCAAGACTTGTACCTGAGTCAGGATTTCTTTTAACAAGTTAGTAGAAAAATCTTCCTCTGCCATCTTATCTGGCTTGGCAGATAGTGGTGTGGTTGAAATTAAGCCAGCTGTTGAGCATTTGGGTCTAATTGCCATCCCAATAACTCATTAAAAACAAGATAATACATAATTAAAAAGTTTTATTTACCAATGATCAAAGTCTTTGTCCACATAGTCTGATCATTCAGGAGTTTGAAAGCACATTAATCAGGAGAGAGTTGAGAGACGTGCATTCATAGCATCATCCCAAATAGGAAGTCTATCCTTTTGATAAATCTTGTTAAAAATGCTAAATGGGAATGTTGCTTTCATTGAATTGGTTGCCATAATTCTTACAGCAACAATATGGAATTGGTTTGTGATTTCTTTTTTCTGAGATCTTGTTTTCAATTTTCCAATTTAACCTAACCAAATGGGATTCCCTGATGGTTTCGTGGCCAAGTAATAACCAGGTGCAGCACTGTTTGGCTTTTTTGGAGATCAACCAAAGTTTGCTAGGTGTCAGTACATATATTAGTACACTGCAAATGTATCTGTTTGCATTTCAGCTTACTTCTTAAAGGCTTCTTTCTAAATGAACAATGCTCTGACCTTAATTATGTATATGTTCACATTCAGAAAAAAGTCTTATGGATAATTTTTAGTTGCATTAATTTGCTGATTTCTTCAATGGTTGGTTTAAGAAGCTCAAACTTAACAACAACAAAAAAGGAATAATAAAATCTGTCCTGTAACACTTCATTAAAAGCTTAGATGTTCACTTGCTTTCAGAGGTTTAATGGTCTTCATTTTTACTGTCTGAAATGCATGGCAAACTTCAGTGATTTCAGCCATCAGAAATAACATGAGGATTATTTCACTCCATTACTTTCCTCCATTATGTGTGTGAGGCTTGTAGTACTATATTACTTCCAGAGGGAAAAAGAAAGTGTTTTGTATTTCATTTGCTAAACAAATGAGTTATAAAATAAGGTCCCTAGCTTGTGACCCCCCTGAGGTTTGTTTGGTTTGTGTGACACTTTTTAACATGGGTGTGCCTATAATACTTTCTCAAAAACAGAAGCTGTAATTTATTTCATGTACTGCTTGCAATATATGTATTATGAAACCATTTAATAAAAAGATCAATTTGCACAATATTGTTGAAAACGTCTTATTTACAACTTAATTTCTTTATTAAGAAAAAGGTGTTTTTGACTGCTAAGGCATCTCCATGGATGGAATTTTTTGACTTAGAATGTGTTTGTCCTGTGGCAAATCTATTTAAAACATTTTAAATCTGCAAATACAAACAGCTGTTCAGTAGATGGAAAGTTACCTACTGTACTACTTACATTTAGATGTAAAGTAAAGTAGGTGTAAAGATGAGAGCCAGGTTAAGGCACCAAGCTAGAAACCAGGAGATTCTGAGTTCTGGTCCTGCCTTAGGCATGAAAGCTGACTGGCTGACTTTGAGCCAGTCCTTTTCTCTCATCCCAACTCACCTCACAGGGTGGTTGTTGTGGGAAAAATAGGAGGAGGAAGGAGGATTAGATATGTTCACTGCCTTGAATTATTTATAAAAATAATAAAGGGGAGAAAAGTTTTAAAAAATCAGATCACTTGTAAATACCTCTGATTTATTAAGTGTGCACAAAGTAGTGAAAACCTTTAAAGATGGGATGTGCAAGATCTTTGCAAATGGTATTTTAAAACTTACTGACGTTAGGGCACATTTAGAACACTGCTGTATTCTTCTGTGTTGTCTGTTTATTAAGTCATAATACCTAAGATTTTTCTATAATAGAGGAATTGGCATTTCAGGCCAGTTTTTTTTTTTTTCTCTCCCCTTACATTCAGTGAAATTTCTGTCCTCCCATCTCTAACACACAAATTTTCCTGGGGTAGTTCTTCAGAGCAACTTTTCTATTAATGTGCATAACACTTGTTTTGAAAGACTGCCTCAGGAGAAATACAGTCAAAATCAGAAGTCACATCATGGAATAACATTGGTCTCCTGTGAGTGCTTACATTTACCATTATCACTTTCTGTGTTTCCAGTGAGAAGAAAAGGAATACAGGTAGTCTTCATTTAAGGACCACTCATTCAGTGACATTCAAAGTTATGACGGCACTGAACAAGGGGACCTATGACCGTTCTTTATAGTTGTAGCCATCACAGCTTCCCAGTGGTCACATGATTGCAATTTGGCATCCAGCTCGCAATTACGATGGTTGCAGTGTCCTTCACTGCTGGTTTCCAACGAGCAAAGTCAATGGGGGAGCCGGCAAGAGTTCACAAATGGCTATTATGTGACCACGGGATACTGCAACCATACAGGATTCGCCTAATGATGGCAACTGAAACTGCTGCAACTGCTGTTGTAAGTCAGTGTGGTCACGTGATGTGCTTTAGGTCCACATTGCTTAGCGATGAAGTTGCCAGTTACAATTACCATCATTAAGTGAGGACTACTTGTAACATCTTGTGCACAAGGTTGCTTTAAAGCAGTAAACTGTGGAGGCAGGATAGGAAAAACCACATCTCATTGAGGATCTATTGGGCAAGAGCTTTTCACTTGGGATAGACTTGTTCTCTATCAAAAATTTTACTGAACGTAGTCTTCAAAGCAACTATAGCATAATAGCCTTTTGGATAAATTTAGGAATTCATCTTGCACAGAAATTAACAAAAGCTTCTGATCACAACCTTTGATTTATTAATAATCAGAAAATTATGACAGTAGGAACCGAATCTTCTTAATAACATATGCAACCCAACTTGCAAATATGATATTAAAATTATATCATCAGCGTAGAGCAAAGTATTGTAATGCATGTTGAGTACCTAAGACACGTGCAGTTCAGGATCCTTCATCAGTCCTGGTAATCTATTGACGTATACATTAAACAGCAGTGATGCAAGTATGCACCCGTGTCTAACTCCTTTGTAAGTGTTCGTCTTACTTTTCATGGCTCTGTTGACTCCAGACCACACACTCAAGCAGGTATTTATTTGAAGATCAGTGCAAGCAACCTGGGTTCCATATTGAGGACAGTCAATTTCCTCCATAGCATTTCTCTGTTAACTGTGTCAAACACTGCATTAAGGTCTATAAAGGCAGCAAACAAAATGAATAATAATTACTGAAATCTCAAACATGGATGTGGAAAAACTGAGGTTTTTTAATGATAACTCAGATACTTTTGTAGGAAGAAAAATGTAGCCTATGTTGTGATTAGCCGATGTAGCTAGTAATGACTGAATATAAAATAACGCTTAAATTTGTTTTGCAATTCAGAATTCAAATCATGCCTTTTATGCTGAGAAAATTATTGATCCTCTGTTAACATGATCAGGAAATGATTCTACCTATCAAGAAAACTACATATGCTATGGCAAGTGTGTGATTTTTCTTCACGCTCCAGAGACATGAATTAATATTTTTAACTGACCTTTAAATGTGAAGTTAAACTTTTTTTATATAGCCAAAGGAACAAGTTTCTGAAGAGGAGTATATATCCTTATATTCTGCTTTTATATGTAAGTATCTGAAAATAGCTCTGCATAATCTACTTAGTACATTTCTGAGTACTACTGTCGGCATTCTGTTAAATTTAGCTTAAGGTTAAACATTTAATACTTACATAGTCTTATAAATTTCAAGACAAAATTTGAAGTGAAAAAGGAACTATATACATCCATCATCCTTCTGTGGCTTTGTATATTTCAGAAATTTGTAAGAAATTGGAAAAGGGGAGCTTGGGGTTTTAAAGAAACCCTCCAGAAATTTTAGGAAAAATTGAAATATATGCAATACTTTTTTAAAAGCACCCTTTACTGATACACTTTTTATTCTTACAAGTAACATCCTGTCTTGGCATAAATAAAGTCTGTCTTGAGTTGAGTTCAACTCCTGATAACTCATATGCATATCAAAGTTGTTTTCTTGGGAAAAAATTGAAGAAATTTATCACTTCCTTCTGAGATTTTTTTTTAGACTTCCCTGTCTAGTCTTCTAGAGGCATCTGGAAGGGGAGCAGAGGCAAGATGACAAAAAGTTGTGCCATGGTGACAAATCTCAGCACCATTTTTATGTGTATCATGATGTCACATGCAAATACAGAAGAGGCAGAGCTTATGCTATTATGACCCTGCTTTTATCAGAATTGGATCCTGCAGACACTTCTGATTGCCTCTCAGATCATATAGCACCCAAGACAGTATTTAACTGGATGCTGCTGGCAATTTTCATCTGACCCCCATGCCAGTCTTTTGAGTCCTAGTGGAGGAAAGAAATAAATTTACTAGATCTAGATTATACAGTCATAGCAGGTTGCAGCACCTAGCCAATCTTGGCTGATCTCAGAATTGCTAAGCAGGTTCTGATATAGTTAGCATGTAGAATGGAAACAACCAGGAAATCTGAGAACTAGAGACTAGACAGGGAAGTCTAAAAAACATCTCAGAAGAAGGAAGTGATAAATTTCTTCAATTTTTTTCCAAGAAAACAACTTTGATATGCATATGAGTTATCAGGAGTTGAACTCCACTCAAGAAAGACTTTATTTATCAACCAAAAGAAGCCAGCCCCCAGATGAAGAAATGTATTCTTGTCCTTGAATAAGCTTAGATTTCTTAAAAAACATTTTTGGGGGGAAGGCCTTGGGACAAATGGGAGAAAGTATCAAGCTCCACTCAGCTGGGAAATATCAAAGAAGCAAGATATACCATGTTTTCAGTAAGAAATCATTACAGGTAGTCCTCAGTTAATGACTGGAATTGGGACTGGAATTTCCATTGCTAAGAAATGTGGTTGTAAAGTGCGATGTCACATGGCTGCATTGCATAATGATGGCAATTCTGACACTCCCTGTTGCTGTTGTTAAGTGAGGATCGTGGGTTGCAACTACCTGCCGGCTTCCAAAAAGCAAAGTCACTGGGGAAGCCTGGAGGAAGTTGCAAATCCCAGGCAGCTCACAAGCAGACTGGCAGGCAGACTAAATGGCTGCTGCTGGGTGCACGAGGGGTTTGTGCAGCATGGTGTGAGTGCAGCGGAGCTTGCAGTGGCTGCTGCAGGGTGTGCAAGGGTATGTTAAGGGACAGCGTGAGCACAGCGGGGCTTGGAGTGGCTGCTGCAGGGTGTGTGAGGGGCTGGCGTGAGCACAACGGGGCTTGGGATGGCTGCAGGAGGGTGCGAGAGGGTGCATGAGGAGCCTACGCAGCATGAGTGTGGTGGGGCTCGGGGTGGCTGCTGCAGGATGGGGGAGACTCACCTGAGCAACTTGCGACCTTCCCTGCTGGCTTCCTCATTGACTTTGCTTGTGGGAAGTCAGCAGGGAAGGTTGCACATGGCGCTCATGTGACTGCATGACACTGCAACCGTTGTAAGTGTGAGCTGGTTGCCAAGTGCCCAGATTGTGATCACGTGATCGCAGGGGTGCTGGGATGGCTGGAACTTCAAGGACGGGTCATAGGTCTCCTTTTTCAGTGCTGATGTAACTTTGAACAGTTGCTGTGGATGAATGGTTGGTAAGCAAGGACTACCTGTAATGCTAGTCTGGGGATAAATATAGAGTTTTGGAAGCTGTAAAGAAATTTCCAATCTTCATTTATAGTGAGTTCACTAAGGCAGATTCTTTCTGAATAATTTAAAATGCTTCTTCCCAGGTTAAAAACGTATGCCTTTTAATAAAAATAATTAGTAAAAATAATATTTCTAATTTTTGAAGATCAGACAGTAATTGTAGCTTTCCTCCACCTTATGCTCTTCATGTGATTTGAATTACAATTCCCTCAGTCCTTAGTAATCATAATGCCCTTTGCATGTTGAATATATTTGATCCCTATTCTAGGGTTTTCTATTTACATGAACACTTATCTTCAGATAAAAATTAGGAAAAAAACTTGTAAGACTCAGCAGTCAGAATGGTATAGAAAAATTAACAGTGGTTGTTTGCATTTGGAAGAAATGTTAACAAACAACTAAGATGGTTTCAATTTTGTCTTGATCAGTATGGTCCATTAACAGGCCAGATGGTGGCAGCAGTGCTGCAGGTACCATGTCCTTGGGGTATAGTTACTCCTTGCTGAACTTGAAATTAATACTGAGATAAGCTGCTTCCTTGCTTGAAAGCCTTCTATACCTTGCTAATTACATACCTAAAATCTAATACTGCTCCATTTCTTCTGAGGGTATACCATGTTACTTACATAGACATTTGTGAGTGAACTTCGTTGTGATAAATATGAAATGAAATGGAATGAATCTAAATAACAAAGGAATAATCATGCCATACATTTAATTTTAAATGTACAATCGTAAATTTCTTCATAGTGTTGCTTTTCAGTTCATCATTTTAGTGAGTAGCAGTATGATACTCCATTGCTTGAATCTTTGTCTTTTGATTTAATTTTTGTATGATCCCTATGAAAATCAGATAGAATAGTAATGTCTACTGCATCCTAAAAAAGTATAAATCCATTGATTTCATCCTAGAGCACAGGAAGATTTGATTCGGTTTATCAATTTTTATGCAATGCACTGAACATGTACTACATAAAATGAAAATCTATCATATGTTGAACAATTGCTAGCATTCAGGAAGAAACTTTAGAATATTAAGAAAAACCTATTTACAGGCCCTGGAATGAGATGGAAGTATTTGTTTAAGGCATTAAAATATTTGCTTCTGTTTATTCTTCTTTTTTGAGTATCCTGTAAAGAATTATGACATTTTATTCTCCATCTTTTGAACCATTGTTGATGTGGGATGCATCCCAATAGAGGCAAACATTTGAACCCCCCAAAAAGATTGCTTTATGTGCCATTTTAATTTTTTTAAAGATTATACATACATATGCCCATCATTCTGTGGCCTTTGGGGATAAGCAGCATTATGCAAACTGCAGAAGGAGATTGAGAAGTAGGGGACTAAAGAACTTAAAGGCAAAAGAGAAAAGAAAAGAAATCTAACGAAATCTGATTTATGCCCACATAATTCACAATACCTCTCCATAAATTTTCTGTCCTTGCAAACTATCTTACCTATCATTGTGTTCATATATTAATTCCTACATTGCTTAAGACAGGAGAGTTTGGTCATAGAAGGCTGGTAAATTGGAAGTGATCTTTGAAGATTGTATATTAGAACATTATATGCAGCTAAAGCCTCTGCAGAATTTGAGCTCTCTGTCAGGAGCTTGCATAGCTCAAGAGGCTAGTTTCAACCAAGAAATTATTTTTTCAACCTTGTAGCTTTTTCAGATGATCTAATCCTAGGAATGACATCATTATCCCTAATCTGGGTGAAATTGGGCAAGGGAGTTGGGTGAGGGCTAAAGCCCAGATGAAATACATCAATTGCATTCCTCTAAGTTACCCTAGAAACTATTGCCAAGTGCTTCCATAACTCCAGTTGTATAACTGGGGACAAGAAGTTGTTTGATATCAGTGTACAAACACCTCCTTGGGCCTTTCTCATTACACATCAAATTAGCCCAGTGACCCTTCTGTCTACAATTGCCTGCTTTAGTGTAGATTCACCCAGTACTTCACCAGTTGCTCCTTGTTTGTGAGAAGCCACCCTATTCCTTGTGTTTGACATCTTTCCTCTCCTTCTTCCCCCAGGTTTTGGTGGGTGGGGAAGAGGAATGTGAAGTACTTTGGCTTTTAGATGCAGGCGGGGATATTTACTATACCTTATTAACTTGAAGAGCTACCCTGAATCAAAGTAGTTGTGGGAGAGGGTGAAAGATGTCCATCATCCCAATTTGTCTACCAATTCCTTCTGAAATTCCCAGACATCCCCATGAACTACCTCCATAACCACCATACATCAACCCTCAGGATGAAGGAGACTCTTTGATTCCTGCCAATCTGGTTGTGGTTGCCATGCAGTGGGAGGAGAGGGGGAACTTTCCAGTTTTGTTTAGTTTTTCTTTGCCAGACTTGTCCATTGACTTTGTCAAGCTGCCAGGGCCATCTGCTAGCAAAAGAGGGGGGAGTGATTATGTGTCCATTGCCATTAAGAAATTGTCTGGCCCATCTTTATGGGCAGCAGGGAAAATGGTATAAAGAAATGTAGACTTGACCTTGTGAATGAGGAGGGAGTGAGCAAGCCATTAGGAGACACTTTCAGAAAAGATTACTCAGTCCTGAGAAAGAGGAAAGAAACTCAAAATAACCCCACCTTGATTTTGTTTAGTTGGGGTTTGTTGTGACAGAGAAAGCCTTCTAATATTCTTTTTTTTTACCCTACAAGAATAAAGAGCTGTGCCTGTTTCTTGATCTTGCCTATCGTGAAGATCTGGTAACTACCCAGTTCTACGTTTCTAGATAATCTAATCAAATAAAGTTATATACGTATATTCTGATACGTTGTGTGTGAGTATGTGTATCCATCTTATTATTAAGTGTTAATAGTTAAATGAAAAAAGAGGAGAAAATAAACCTCTTAGTTAGATGTGATTGGAGCAGCATATCAAAAATGAAACAAGGGAAAACATTAAGAGTAACTCAAGCCTTAAAAAGCTGATTAAACCTTGATCACAATGAATCACATTGATCCGACTACACAGTATCTACAAAATGTTGCTACATACGTAGAAACAATTCACATATCCTCCACCCAGGATCTTATGACAGGTACAATAAAATCTTTCCATCAGAGTAAAGTGATCTGTTACTCATGCATATTATATCCAAAATTCTTCATTCTTAAATGGGTGCCAAATTTTGGGGATATCATTTAACATTACATTCCCATCTTTGACTCTTATATTTTTTTCCAATATTCTGTTTGTAATCTTATGAAATTAAACCAAAATGGTGTCAGTATAGAACAGGACCAAACGTATAAGTAGGTTATCCTTTCCAACATATTTCCAACATATATACAGAAACTGAAACCTAGTCTTTGCTATGCATTCTCTAGAGTAGTCTTTATCAACTAGGGTTCTGTGAGACGTCATGACAAAAAGATAAATATTTTTAAATTTCATGCACTGCGCAATGCTAGTGCTTGCAGTGGTAGGAAATTTAATGCACCACGATTCAGCTGCTGGCTTTGGTGGTGTTGTAGTATCCTTTGTCGGGGAGGGGGAACCAAACAAAGTAGTTTAATAAATTGGCTAAAATAAACAGATCCACAGAAAAATATTCTCTACTCAGATCATTGATAATTATTATTGGATTATTTAATATCATACTGTGAGCTTCAGATGTAATAATTTTTATTCAGAGGTTGAAAATTATTTCAAGCGTTCCTCCAGGGTAAAAAGGTTGAAAAAGGCTCCTATAGAGTATCCAACAGACACAAAAAATAATTGTTTGTTGAATTAATCACATCTTAAAATCATACAAAATAAAACTCTACTCCAGTTTATTTATTAAGGTAGTATATTCCAACTAATTATTCTAAATAGCCTGCAAGTGTCTTATTTCTATCTTAGTACAACTTTTCAATTGTAGATAAAAGTGACTATAGATTTAGAAAATTCTAACAGTTTTTAAAAAATATTAATACTTCAGGAACTTCAGCTAATGCAAATAATAAAGTCAAAAGAGATTTTAATTGGTCATATTACCATTCAGCAGTTCAACAATTCCAATTGCCTAAAGCAAATGTTTATTAGGAATCCTAAGCTAGTCTATAATATTTATATTTCTTTGCCCATGAGCTACAGGTAAAGGATTTACCCAGCAAAGAGAGAGGAAAGAAAAGCACACTAAATTTCCAAGCATACAAAAAGTCCTGGAGAAAAAGGGGGAAATGTTTTTTCCTCCAAAATTGTCTCTTGTTTTCTTTGAACCTTTACATTTCTTGTTCTGTCAACATTTTTTTAACTTTTTATTGAAAGTTTTAACAACAATCATAAGAACTAATATAAACTAAAATACAAGAAAGAGAAGGGGAGGAAAAAGAAAAAGCTGAAAGTGCAGAAAGAAAAAAATAGAAGAAAAATAGAAAGAAGAAAAAAAGATATAAAGATAGATATGAAGAAGTGGCTTCCATTCTTCTTCACAGCAGTTATAAGTACAATTATATTTCAGCCTCTCTCTAAAGTTACATCTTGACTCTCTTTCTATAATCTATTCTGTCTAATCATCAAAAGCATAAATCATAAGTTCATTTTTTAATGCAAAAAGTCCAAAAAGTTCCAGTCACCAGTAAATGTATATATTGTCTTTTCTCTAATCAAACAAGTCAATGTAGCCATTTAAGCAAGTTCTGCCATCTTCACCAACCATTCCTCCATTATAGGTATTGCCAGATCTTTCCATCTTTGTGCATACAATATTCTTGCTGCAGTTATCATGTATAAAAACAGTGTTCCATGGCTCTTTTCTAACTGTTAATCCATCAGTCCCAGGAGGAAAAGTTCTGGTTTCCACTGAATGTTAATCTTTAAAATCCTCTGAATCACTGTATGTATTTGAACCCAAAATTTTCTAGCTTTTTTACACATCCAACCAAGCATGATAAAATGAGCCTTCTTGTTTATTCACATTTCCAACATAAATTTGATGTACCTTTATACATGCTGGATAATTTTTCTATCAACATTTTGGAAAACATAGACAGTAATTAAGTAATTAAACTAATTATGTATATCTAAAATAATAGTTTATGAATGTATACATTTATCGAGTTCCATACTTAAATATTGTTGTTACTGTTAATCAGCATTATCATTTGCTGTGATGTTACTAAACATAACCACCATACCATGGTGGAATTATATCACAGAATTAGCTGCTAGGATGAAGGATGAACAGTAGGAGTAGTCTAAATAAAATACAGAAAAATACAGTGTACAACATAACATTCTGGATCTTTGTATAAGATATATTTTTGATGGAGGTCAATACACCTAAACCAGCACTGGGCCTGGAAGATGCTTGATTTCCTATCTCCCTTGTGACCATAGAAATAGACCTGAGGGCGGATTGATTCCCTCCGTAAAACGCTGTCTAAATTATCAAAAACAACTGCACCGTTCAGAAAATTTTAGGGATTAAATTTAACATGAAATCACAAATTTTTTTACTAGGTATAATTCCAGAACACATCAACAAAAAATACCATAATTTATTAAGATACGGTGCATTCAGAAAGTATTCAGACCCTCTTCACTTTTTTCAATTTTGTTATGTTGCAGCCTGATACTACAGTTGTTCAAATTCATTTTTTTCTCTCATTAATCTACACTCAGTACCCCATAATGACAAAGTGAAAACAGAATTTTAGAAATGTCTGTAAATTTATTAAAAAGAAAAAACTGAAATATCACATCTACTTAAGTATTCAGACCCTTTACTCAGTACTTTGTTGAAGCACCTTTGGCAGCAATTACAGCCTTGAGTCTTTTTCAGTATGACGTGACAAGCTTTGCACACCTGAATTGGGGGATTTTCTGCCATTCTTCTTTGCAAATCCTCTCAAGCTTAGTCAGGTTGGATGGGGACTGTCGGTGGACAGCCATGTTCAGGTCTCTCCAGAGATGTGCAATAGGGTTCAAGTCAGGGCTCTGGCTGGGCCACTCTAGGACATTCACAGAGTTGTCCCTAAGCCATTCCTGTGTTATCTTGGCTGTGTGCTTAGGATCTCTGTCATGTTGGAAGGTGGATCTTCGGCCCAGTCTGAGGTCCTAAGCACTGTGGAACAGGTTTTTATTGAGGATATCTCTGTCCTTTGCTCCATTCAGCTTTCCCTCAACCCTGACCAGTCTCCCAGTCCCTGCTGCTGAAAAACACTCCCACAGCATGATGCTGCCACCACCATGCTTCACTGTTGGGATGGTATTGGGCAGGTGATGAATGGTGCCTGGTTTCCTCCAGACATAACATTTATAATTGAGGCCAAACAGTTCAATCTTGGTTTCATCAGACCAGAAAATCTTGTTCCTCACAGTCTGAGAGTCCTTCAGGTACTTTTTTTGCAAACTCCAAGCAGGCTTTCTTGTGTTTTGCACTGAGGAGAGGCTTCTGTCTAGTCACTCTGCCATAAAACCCAGATCGGTGGAGGGCTGCAGTGATGGTTGTCCTTCTGGAACTTTGTCCCATCTCTACACAGGATCTCTGGAGCTCAGTCAGAGTGACCATCAGGTTCTTGGTCACCTCTCTTACTATGACTCTTCTCCCCTGATTGCTCAGTTTGGCTGGGTGACCAGCTCTTGGAAGAGTCCTGGTTGTGCCAAACTTCTTCCATTTGAGAATTATGGAGACCACCGTGCTCTTGGGAACCTCGAGTGCAGCAGAAAATTTTTTGTAGCCATCCCCAGATCTGTGCCTTGCAATAATCCTGTCTCTGAGCTCTGCAGGCAGTTCCTTTGCCCTCATGGCTTTTGCTCTGATACAATATGCATTGTAAGCTGTGAGGCTTTCTATAGAGAGGTGTGTGCCTTTCCAAATCATGTCCAATCAATTTAATTTAGCACAGGTGGACTCCAATCAAAGTGTAGAAACAGCTCAGCAACTATCAAGAGAAATGGGAAGCATCTGAGCTAAATTTCAAGTGGTCTGAATACTTAGGCCAATGTGATAGATATTTCAGTTTTTCCTTTTTCATACATTTACAGACACTTCTAAAATTCTGTTTTCACTTTGTCATTATGGAGTACTGAGTGTAGATTAAAAGGAAAAAATGAATTTGAACAATTGTAGTATCAGGGTGCAACATAACAAAATTGAAAAAAGTGAAGGGTCTGAATACTTTCCGAATGCACTGTACGTTATTATGGCTGGGAGGACAAACTTTCCAGTATGTTGGAAAAGACATGGAACTGTCCATATCTGATTGGGAACTTAAACCTGGAGAATATGCAGCAATGGCGAGACTAATCATATACATAACAGAAGTTAAATTTAAGCAAGAATGGCTTCCGTATATATTACCTATTGTGCAGCAAGGTAAATAGAGCGTGGATTCTAAAGTCTACACCAATAGGTACTGCAAATCGGTTGGAGTATAAAGAAGGGGGAAGTCAGAAATTAAAATATTTACCTATATTATTTATAGAGATGTTTTGTTAACATTTGTAAATAATAATATAGTGGAGATGTTGGCATTAAGCTCAAGAATGTATACCTTTATTTTATATCATGAAAACAACTCAATGTACTCTGTTTGGTATCTTTTATTAGTGTTTTATTGACCAGGAATTGTATAACTTCAGTAATTATCCATCCATTTGTAGATAATATCTTTTTTGAAAACACATTTAAATATTTTTTTTTAAAAAAAGAACAAGTGCCATAATTGCTTATAACTAGCAGAATCATCAAGGGACTCTTTGGGGTGAGCTGAACCATGTTTCCAAATCTAAAACCCTTTTCTTGTGGCCCAGTTTATCCTAAGAAGAGCCCAAGAAAAGGGTTTTAGGTTTGGAATGCATCTATGGATCCACAGCAGAAGGGAGGGATAGGAAGGGAGGTATTCCAGGTGCATGAGGAAAGCAAAATTAAATGTAATGTTTTTCAAACTGAGTTCTTACCCAGGGATACTAAAATATATCATTGTACCCTGCATATACAGAATATGTGCCAGCTTTTAAATATATAAACTAAACTTAAAACAATTTGTTCCCCCTCCCACAGTTTGGATGAGTAATCTTTAGCCCCCTGCTAGCTTATGGCTAATTATGTAGGCTGCAGTGAAAAATAATTGGGGCTCACTTTTCCTTAGTAACGTCTCAGCACATTTTTGATATGTTTTGCAATTTGACAGTATTTGTGGGTTACTAAAGAATTTCTTTAATATCAAGTGCACCTGTTTATCATGACTGTTTTAAGAAAACTGTATTTCTTTATTTAGGGCTTGCCTTTGGCAGGCATCCCATCTGATACTGAGACTGTCCAACTATTTAAAGAACATTGATATTTAAATTCCGTTACAGGAGCTTTCCTTCACAATCTAACAAAAACTACATATTTTGTGTGTTCCAAAAATTACATTATTATAAAATGTTAACTTTTTTGTTCTTTCATGCAGCTGACACTTTGAATAAAACATTAAAAGTAATGGGCCTTGGACTTTGGAAATTGAAATGTGCTTTTTTCTTCCTTGCAAAAATTCAAGAGTTTAGACCTATACAAGTAGTAATTAACAAATATGACATGCACTTAGTTCACTTTTAAAAGTTGGAACCATGTTTGATATTTCAATCTGCCATTTCATCTGCTTATTCCTTTTGGGTAACTATGCTGTTTTCAACGTTTAACTGTTCTGAAAGCTGTTAAACTTGTAAAAACCTGGAAATACCTAGTGCATTGGTAAAGAGCTGATTTTCTTGGTGGAAGATCACAAGGGGCCAGAATTTTGGAACAAATATTATTTATCTCTATTTCTCACATCAATCAAAGTGTGTTGGTTAGTTATCAAAGAGGATGATGCCCAAGGATGGAACAGCCATACCTAAAGATTTAATTAGGACTGTGCATCTATAAGATTATGAGGAGAACCAAACATAACTCCTCCCCCTTTATCCAACATAAACACTTAAGATGATTATAAGAGCTTAAGCCACAACAAAATAACAGAAAATGGTAACAGCAGCCTTGTCCATAAATTCATTTAATTGGGTTGTAGTTGCTGCCTTTCCTTAGATACAATATGGTCTTATTGTAATTGTGAGCATGATAATTGGATAAAAATGCAATAGTTAACAACAGCCAGCATGAATTTGTCACAAACAATTTGTGCCAGATTACCTTTATCTTCTTCAACAAACAACACTAGAGTTTCGTCTTCAATATCCTAGGCCCTGTGGTGTTTAACATATTTATTAATGACCTGGATAAAGGAGTTGTGAGAACGATTATCGGATTGCAGAAGATGCAAAATTAAGAGGAGTGACTACTACGTTAGAAGAGAGAAGTTTCAGGGATGTCATATGGGAGACAAGTAAAGCTTACATGAGTTAGATTCTTAACAGATTTTCAGTGAACCAGAAAAATAACACAATAAATGGAAATTACAAATGGAAGAAAATAATAAACTAGAACAGATTCATAAAACCAACTCTAGATGACAAGCACTGAGAGAGCTAAATAGTCAAACAACAATTAGACTTACTAGAAATGGAAGAACTCCAAGAAGATAAAATATGTCAGACAAAACCATTTCGAGAATCCAAATAAACCAGGAAAATTCTTGGCACATCAAATCAGAAAAGAGAAAGAGAGAAGGATGATAACGGAGTAGAAAAAAGCTGTTATATACAAGATTGGAAATAATAAAAGAACTCATAGAATTCTTCAAGAAATTATATTCTAAACATGAAATCAATAGGGAAAATCTGAAAACATACATTAAAGACTAAAAACTTAAAGAATTCTCCAAAGAATGTAGACAAATACTAAGTAAATCTATAACAATTCAAGAGATCAAAGAAGCAATAAAGAAACTCAAAATTGGAAAGGCGTCCGTCCCAGATGAGCTGATGGTCCAGTGTTACAAAAAGTTAAAGGAGGAACTGGTGGAACCAATATTGAAGACGATGAACCAAATTAAAGTAACAAAACAATACCAAAGATATGGGAAGATGTATACATAATTTTAATATACAAAGAAGGGAATGACTCGAAGAAACCTCAGTCATATAGACCAGTTTCTTTATTGATTGTTGATTACAAGATATTTACCACTATATTAGCTGAGCATATTAGTGCATTCCCAAAATAATAGGCAGATCAATCAGGTTATATAACAAAGAGGAACAATTATACAACCACAAAGCTCCATAGACAGTTGATGCAATCAAATACTTTGGCTGCCTTTCCTGATATAAAATTAATGAAAACAAAACTAAGATAATAGCAAGGCATTTAACCTCTGAAGAAAAAGACTTTGTGAAAAAACAAACTGGCCGTGAGAAAGCAAAAGATTCTGTGAAATGTGACAGGATGTAATAAAAATATATTTAAAATAATTGCAACAAGTTAAGCAAAGAAATAAAACAAAACTTTGAAAGGTGGAAAAGTATAAAACTTTCTTGGATAGGACTCATTGCAATAATAAAAAGGAATATACTATCCAAGATAAAGTTTCTGTTCCAAATGGCACTGGTTCCAATTTCAGACCAAAGTCCGCAGGACTGGCAAAGAACCATTAACAGATTTATATGGAGATGGGGGGGGGAAGTTAAATTCAAAATCATGCAAGAGGTAGACTAGCATTTCCTAATCTCAGACTGTATTACAAAGCAGGTTGGCAGCTATGGATAACAGAATGGATAATATTTCCAAACAGCAGAACATCAATTATAGAAGGAACAGGCTTAGGTAATGGACTTCATAGGTATAAAGAAATAAAAGGAGAAAATCTGAAGGACATATTATAAGAAAAAATCATTAAAAATTTGGAATCTTCTAAAAGCAAGGATAAGTATGGCTATATCACCTTTAGAGTCACTGTCAAATGCTTTTTATGCTAAGGAAAGTTACAGTAAAAAAAGATTGAATTGCAAATGCCGATATTACATGTCCAGATTCACATTAAACACAAGAATTGTCCAGTGAAGGATGGAACTTACCATGGGTAATGTATCTGAAAATAACTGGAAAAATAAAAAGTGATCTTAAGGAAGAAGGAGGGACCTTGAGAAAGATAACAGAATTTGAAATGTTTATACAAAACCAAGATAATTTATTTGGATGTATTGACAAACTGTTGCTAAAATACAATATGGAGACAGAACAAGTCAAAAGTTGCATGATAAAATGGATGCAAAACCTCAAAGAAACAATCATGGTGGACTAAGGGGAAGAGTTATGGAAATAAATAAATAAAATTTACCTCCAGCTCTAATTTAAGGGAATATTGGTATAAAATGTTTTACAAAATCTCTGTCAGCGATTGCCAAGATAGACAAAGTATATAACAACAAATGTGGGAAATGTCACAACAAAGAAAGAACATTTACCACATGTGGTGGCTATGTAAAAAACCCTTAAAAATAGTGAAACTAAATGCATCAAAATATTTTTAAAAATCTAAAAATAAAATTTGAACTGCAGCCACATTTTTATTAGGTATTATTTCAGAAAATATAAATGAAAAATATCACAATCTACTAAGATGTATGTTGGCAGCTGCAAGAACAAACTTAGCACAAACTGGAAAAGAGAAAATTTGCCAACAGTATTAGATTGGAAGACTAAAATTGGAGAATATCCTGCAATGGCAAAAATGGCAATATATATTTATAATAGTTTAATCAAATTCAAGTAGGAATGGCTCCCTTATGTACACCATATCACACAACAAGGCAAATTTAGACATTTGAAGTATGGTTTCAATGGCTTAAACAGAAACTAGCAACAATCTTTAATGTTCAATGTAAAGTATAGACATACAAATTGCAATCAATGGTTGGGGACACAAATGGAAGGGAAATGGAGACTGTGTTACTAGAAAGTCTTTGTAATGCTCTTAAGTAGTCCTCAGTTAACAGTGGTAATTGGGACCGGAATTTCCATCGCTAAGTGATGAGGTCATAAAGCACAACACCTCATGACTGCATTGCTTAGCAATGGCAATCCCAGCAGTCCCCATTGCCATCATTAAGCAAGGTTACTGGGTCATTAAGCAAGGACCTCCTTGCAACTTCCTGCTGGCTTCCAACAAGCAAAGTCAGTGGGGAAGGCAGCAGGAAGTTGCAAGTCTCAGGCGGCTTGTGAGCAGGCTGGCAGGCAGGTAAGTGGCTGCTGCCAGGTGGGGGAGAGCACACGGGGGTGTGCAGGTGGCCAGCGCGAACGCAATGGGACTTGGGATGGCTGCTGCAGGGCGCAGGAGGTGTGTGAGGGGCCACTGTGGCAAGGTGGGGATGGCTGCTGCCAGGTGGAGTGACTTGTGACCTTCCCTGCTGACTTCCCCATTGACTTTGCTTGTTGAGGGGCCTGGAAATTAAGATTTATGAGGATTGGTTAAAGGAATTGGATATGTTTAGTCTCAGAAGAAAAAAATTGAGATATGATAGCAGTCTTCAATTTTCTAAGGAGTTGTCATCTTGAGGAGGGAGTAGACTTGTACTCTGTCCAAAGGCAGGGTCAGAACAATGGGTTGAAACTACAGCAGAGTAATGGGCACAATTGGTGCACAAGATGGAGCTGCACAAATCCCACCCCCCTTTCCTAAAATTAGATATTAGGAATTTCCTGTTGTCAACCAGCAGACTAAGTTGTCTTGTGAAGTCTTTTGTGCCTCTTCATTGGAGTTCTTGAAACAAAGGCTGAATTGCTTTGGTATGACACAAGTTGCCTGCTAAATGGGATTTAAATTATTTTTCATGCAAACAGAACAGTCCCATTGAATTCAATGTAGTTTACTTTAGGTGAATGGATAAAGAAAAGCTGCAGTAGAAAATCCATTACAACTTTTAGTAGCTTAAAAATACCTTAAAAATCTGCAAAACAATCTTTATTACAGCATTACATCCAGAAAACACAGTATACAGTACATCAAATATGCATATCAAATATATACAGAAACACATATACCTAATTCCATAGGTACAAATAAAAAGTATACAATACAATACAATATTATAATAACATTAATGCTAATAAGATTAGTACTATACTTCAGCCATAAGTGAAACAGTAGTACAAATAAAAGTACAAAACTGAGCAACCCAGGAGGATTGATGTCCTGGTCAGACAGAAGAAGCGACAGATAAACTTCATATTCTCTGCCAGCGTATTTCTTCAGAAAGGGATAGTTGAATGTCATCCAAAATTCCCTGCATCCTATAATAGTACCATGCAAAAACACTTTAATTTTTAAAATAATTTATTACAACCTATTGTTAGGCAAAAGGAAGCAAATGCCCTCAATGTCCTTCTCATTCCCAGCCAGGAGACAGACAAAATTACTATGTTATCTGCATATAACAAAGCTAGAATTGCACAACCTACTAACACTGGAGGATGATTACCAAAAGAAGTAAGAGCCTGAATTATTGAATTAAGATATACGGGGGGGGGGGGGGGGCTAAAATACTTTGCCTTACCTCTCTCTGGGTGGTAACAATTCAGAAAGATGTCACCAGGGAGAGCATCTAAGTCTCATTGAGGTGTCAGAATAAAGAGTCTGGATAAGGAGGAGCAATCTTTTATCCACTGAATCTCCCCATAGTTTTCACTATAGATTCTCCCTTAGAATTAAATCAGAGGCTGATTTGAAATCCACAAAAACTACAAAATGGGAGCCTTTTTATTTATTCAGCTAAATAGTGCTAGACCAGACAATGGTCCAATGCTAAATGGCCCCCTCTGAATCCTGCTTGGTCCTCAGCAAGAATTTTTTCACTTTGGACTATTGCTTTTAAAATAAGTTGTAAAGATTTTCTAATGCTCCTACACTAAATTGAAAAAGAGAAAAAAGGCTGAAACCAAAGGTGGAGAGATGAATAGGCTGCAGAATTACAGACTGGCCATGCGGGATGCGAAATTATCCCTCTGTCTCTGATACAAGCCCAAGTAAGATATAGTATATCTGTGTCAGAAAAGGAGTGAAAAGATGATCTGCAAACTAGTTATCTCCTTTGTTCATTTCTGTATGCCTTTGACAGGAGTCACAAATCACATTAAACCATAATGTCATTTGTTTGGTTTGGTTTTAGCATATTGTGATTGCTTATAGTTTACAGCTTAACATAATGTGTAAATCCAGTCAATTGTGGCTTATTCAACAACTATACATTAGAACAATTTGTGAAGCCAGAATTTATGACAACTTCTGTGCCATGTGATGTCATTTTACTTCAGTGGAAGATCATTTATAGCACAGATGAAAAATGCTTTCACTAATTCAGTGATCCACAAGCCGTATGTTAAAGAGATTCTGTCAGGGTTCACAAATCATACTTGTTCATTTAACAGGTCATAATTGGTTGGCTTTACACATTGGTTGAAGTGCAGTATATGTGAATCCAGTCTCAGGATTTAATTTTGTGTTCACTAATTTGGGAGTAACTCCAATTTAACACAGTAAGGCTTGCTACTGAATAGGCATGTTTAGGATTGCAGTGTCAACAGACCCCATAATGAAATCTGTCATTGTGATTCAGTTCTATACTGTCAGCTTCATCTGCTGACAGCCAGTTGATAGAGAAGGAAAAGGTTATTCTAGAGTTACACGAGTTAATTAAAACTGAAGCTTCTCATCTTAAGGATTTAGCTGCAGTAACAAAATGTTCACAAGAATTTTAAAAAATGCTGTATAAATTTCCAGTGCTGCAGTCTTAAATATATTAATGGGCCTATATAACTGAAGCTGTTTGAAAAAAAATGGTTCTGAAAATTCTTAATTATCTTTTTTATTATTTAAGCAATTGATGACTTCTATATGAAAGGCATTCGACTTTCAAGTTATGGTTTTATGTACTATTTTTGGACATAGCAATTACATTTTGCTAACTTCTGCTCTATGCAGACAGGAATCCTGTCTCATTTTGACTTGATAATGAAAAAATGGATGCTAAACGGAGGAAGAAAAAATGAAAAATGTACACAGGCCTGGCATTATTTGTGCATATGTCACACATACAAACACACATTTATGGGTGAAGAGACAGGATTTGCCCCAACATTTACACTGAAACTTTACTTGAATAAAAAGGTAAGATATACATAAAATAAATAGTAGATAAGCATCAAATTGCAGTATAATCCATTATAATGCAGGTAAAGTGTCTATTCAGCAAAGTGCATGTAAACAAAGATAGCAGAAGGGGAAAACAGAGCTCTCTGGAGACTTACAGAAATTCTCTGTATGGGTACTGCAATCACATTGCAAATAGATCATTCTCTTGATATTTAAGAAAATTCATTTCCTGAAGGATAGCAAAGAGAAACTTCGTATGTAGATCTAAAGGAATCTGTGACTGAAAGCTATGCCAGATTTAGAGTAATTACTTTAATCAGTTATAAAGCAGGCTTCAGTATGAGAATAGGCTTCTTCCCTCCATATTTGATTTATTAGGAGGAGTTAATGATTCTGTCTTTATTATCTCCACTCTATTTTAGAATTATTTGTTTAGTACACTGGAGTCAGATGTTTGTTGTATTAAAATCAATTTCATGCCTGACTAGACTATCTTTTCCACCTTTGTCATTATTCTTGAAACTTGGGGTATTATCTCGGGCTTGTTGTGTTTATATAGTAGAATGGTAGTAACCTCCTGTGATAATTACTTGGGGAATTTGGGCCTAACTGGAGTCAACACTAAATGTTCAGAATATACCCATATACATCTATCTGGATTTTTTTTCTTCATAACAAATTCCTTTGCAATTCAAGTTGGGAAAAATTGTGAGAAAACTGGATAAAACTAGAAATCCTTTAAACTTACGCTCTGGGTTTATACAATAGCTGCCTCCAGACAATTATTTTATCTGAGTGTTACCTCAGAATTATATGGTAAAAGTTAGCACTTGGAGTGGGTATCCTGTTATTTCATACAATTTTCTATGAGCTTTCACCACTTTCAAATAATAATAAATTGAATCCTGAGTAAATTTCACTTCTTAGTTGGTGGAATAAAGGCAACTATATATTGGCTTGCAAGGTAGTGTCTAGATTAAAAATTCTGGCATGCTAAAAATTTTAACTTGCTATGGTTGGAATTTTAGGGTATAATTGAATCTAAGTTGTGTTTTTTGGCATACTGCTCAAAATGTGCCAACAGTGACTGACATTATCCTTACTATTAGCAAGGAATGCTGGATGTGGCATAATTATTACTAAGGCTGGTAATCTAGTCTACACCTTTGCTCTCTTACTAAATAATGTCATGTGAAAGCTTTAACTGACCAAAGCCATGATGGGCAATTGGAGGTAGGTATCTATGGGCTATCTGGTGACATGGCTTCTGAAGACTGTCAGAAGTATAGAATGTAAGAGGACTAAAAGGTAAACAGCAAGATTTAATGAACAAAATAAAAATAGACAAGGTTTGTGTCTGTGAAAGAGAAAGGAAGAGAGAGTAATAGATCTGAATGAAGGGGGTCTGATAACTATGGAGTGAATACATGCAGGGAAGTGAATATGTACTTTTAATTATGAATAAGATGTTTTGTGGTTGTCTAAGTTGCTATGAATGCATATGAAAGTAGGAATCCATAGGTCTTATGGTGAAACCTGTATGTTATAATCCAGTGTATGGTGAAAATAAAAGAAATAGAAAAGTATTTGGGGAATAATTGACACCTAAATGGAATGGTGGGAATGAGTTGAAAGAGTATAGAAAAGGGGCATCCAAAGAAGAATAAGAATAGTGACTGTTCAGTGAGCATAGCCTTACAGAAAAGTCTGCCTAATTTGAATGCATGGTTCATATGTAAACATAGGAAAAGAATGAATATAAATATAAATATAAACCCTTACTTGCCTCTAAACTGGGCATCATCATCATCATCATAGAAAATGGACTCTGTAGCATTTTCTCCTGGCCTTTGAGGCATGTAGCAAACAGCCCTGTCTCCCTTTGAGGATATGAAAAGTAAAGCATCGATCTTAAAACATAAAAATTACTTTTATTAAAATTTTTAAAAGGAAAAATAAAGCTTCCTTTTAGAATGGGATAGTCGAATGCTCAAATAAGTACAGCTGGCAAAATAAGGCATTTAGTGATAAGATAAGATCACAAATAGTGCTTCAAAGCATCAGTATCCCATAGAAAGCCATGTGGAGACTGGTCACGGATGGGCAGAATTTAAGGTTCAAATACCTTATAAAAATGGAATTTGCAGAAAGACTATAAATTTCAGCTATAAAGATTTTAAGAAAAGAAAATGCTAGTAGAAAGGTAGTGGGTAATATGTGGTCTTTTTCAAAAAATGAATGTCAAAAACAATGAACATGGTTGCTCATAAGCGTGTGCTTCTGCCCACTTTGTTATATGAAAGTGAGAGTTGGGTACATCAAGAAAAATATAAAAGTAAGCTGAATGCTCTAGGGAATGAGGTACTTAATGTGTGTGGTAGAACAAAATAACCGTTCTGAGTGCCCCACCCTCACCATCCTGTGTAAGGTGGTGCAGCCTATCTAAGATTCTGTCCAGCAGAGGAAGCAGTGTGATGTATAGATGACAGAAGAAGAAGGCATTGGCAAGGCTTAGTGGTTGTGGCGTGCCAGTGGATGACTGGAAGGAAAAAAATTGTGAAAAAAGAGATGAAGACTGAAAATTGTAGAAGAAAAAATAAGAACCAAAGATGCCTTCCAAAAACTTCAAGCCAACCACAGGAGAGAGGAGTCTGTGTGGGAAAGCGTACATACGGGTGGAGCCAAAGATGCTGCAGAATTCCAGAGTGTTGTAGGAGATTTTAGGACAGTGCACTAGTGACACTGATGGTATGGCAAATGAGAGAATCCAGTGAGGGAGAAGATGCCTTTGGGGGCCATCCAGAGGTAAAAAGAAACAAAGGGCACTAGGAAAAGTCCATCAGGGCAGGCTTGGTCAGATTACAGGACAGGGAAGTTTGGCAGTGATAGAGGCTCTGTCAGTGAAAAAACCAAGGGCTGTACCTGCTGCTTGGAGAAGATGATAGAAGAGTAACAGGAGAGAGCAGAGCTCCCCAATCCTACTTTGCTTCATTCTTCTTCCCAGAGGCAACTGTGTTCAAACTGACCGTAGGAGAACAAGTGACAAAAGAGGGAATGACCACCCAAGGTAAGTAAAAGATTTGGAGGTAAAAAGGAAGTTAAGGAAAGTAAAAAGAAAGTTAAAAGGAACACGTTTTACCAGGTAAGACTGAGACCAATCTGAAAGTGGATTTAAAAATGTCAAGCTACAAAAACAATATGGAAAAAGATGTTAGACAGGATATACAAATGAAACAGGCTGTTGTTGTTGTTGTTCAGTCATTAAGTCGTGTCTGACTCTTCGTGACCCCATGAACCATATTGCGCCAGGCCTTCCTGTCCTTCACTGCCTCCCTGAGTTTGCTCAGTTTCATGCTCATTGCTTCAGTGATGCTATCTAACCATCTCATCCTCTGCCGTCCTCTTCTCCTTTTGCCTTCAATCTTTCCCAGCATCAGGGTTTTTTCCAAAGAGTCCTCTCTTTGCATTAGACCAAAGTATCTGAGCTTGAGCTTCATTATCAATCGTTCCAATGAGCAATCAGGGTTGATTTCCTTTAAGATTGACTGGTTTGACCTCCTAGCAGTCCAGGGGACTCTTAAGAGTCTTCTCCAGCACCACAGTTCAAAGGCATCAATTCTTTGGCGCTCAGTCTTCTTTATGGTCCAGCTCTCACAGCCATAGATCACTACTGGAAAAACCATAGCTTTGACTATGCGGATCTTTGTCGGCAAGGTGACGTCTCTGCTTTTTAATATGCTATCTAGGTTTGCCATAGCTTTCCTCCCAAGGAGCAAGCGTCTTTTAATTTCATGGCTGCAGTCTCCGTCTGCGGTGATCTTGGAGCCCAAATAAATGAAGTCTGTTACTGCTTCCATTTCTACCCCTTCTATTTGCCAGGAATTGATGGGTCCAGATGCTATGATCTTAGTTTTTTTAATGTTGAGTTTCAAGCCAGCTTTCACACTCTCCTCTTTCACCCTCATCAAGAGGCTTTTCAGTTCTTCTTCACTTTCTGCCATTAGGGTGGTATCGTCTGCATATCTGAGGTTATTGATGTTTCTCCCTGCAATCTTAATTCCGGCTTGTGATTCTTCCAGCCTGGCATTTCTCATGATGTACTCTGCATATAGGTTAAATAAGCAGGGTGAGAGTATACAGCCTTGTCGTACTCCTTTCCCTATTTTGAACCAATCGGTTGTTCCATGACCGGTTCTAACTGTTGCTTCTTGGCCCGCATGTAGATTTCTCCAGAGACAGGTAAGATGGTCTGGTACCCCCATCGCTTTAAAAATTTGCCACAGTTTGTTGTGATCCACACAATCAAAGGCTTTTGCATAGTCAATGAAGCAGAAGTAGATGTTTTTCTGGAACTCTCGTGCTTTCTCTATGATCCAGTGAATATTGGCAATTTGATCTCTAGTTCCTCTGCCTCTTCGAAACCCAGCTTGTACATCCGGTAGTTCTCGGTTCACGTACTGCTGAAGCCTAGCTTGTAGGATTTTGAGCATAACCTTGCTAGCATGTGAAATGAGTGCAATTGTGCGATAGTTTGAGCATCCTTTGGCATTGCCCTTCTTTGGAATTGGAACGTAAACTGACCTTTTCCAATCCCGTGGCCACTGTTGTGTTTTCCAAACTTGCTGGCATATTGAGTACAGCATCATCTTTTAGTATTTTAAATAACTCAGCTGGAATACTGTCATCTCCACTAGCTTTGTTGTTAGTAATGCTTCCTAAGGCCCACTTGACTTCACTCTCTAGGATGTCTGGCTCAAGGTCAGTGACCACACCAGCATGGACATCAGGGACATTAAGATCTTTCTTGTATAGTTCTTCTGTGTATTCTTGCCACCTCTTCTTAATCTCTTCTGCTTCTGTTAGGTCCCTGCCTTTTTTGTCCTTTATCATGCCCATCTTTGTACTAAACGTTCCTTTGATACCTCCAATTTTCTTGAAGAGATCTCTAGCCTTCCCCATTCTATTGTTTTCCTTGATTTCTTTGCATTGTTCATTTAAGAAGGCCTTCTTATCTCTCCTTGCTATTCTCTGGAAAACTGCATTCAGTTGCTTATATCTTTCCCTTTCACCCTTGCTTTTCGCATTCCTTCTTTTCACAGCTATTTGTAAAGCCTCATCAGACAGCCATTTTGCTTTCTTGCATTTCTTTTTCTTTGGGATGGTTTTAGTTGCTGCCTCCAGTACAATGTTACAGATCTCTGTCCATAGTTCTTCAGGCACTCTGTCTACCAAATCTAATCCTCTAAATCTATTCATCACCTTCACTGTGTACTCACAAGGAATATGATCTAAGTCATACCTGAGTGGTCTAGTGGTTTTCCCTACATTCTTCAATTTAAGCCTAAATTTTGCACTAAGAAGGTCATGATCTGAACCACAGTCAGTTCCTGGTCTTGTTTTTGCTGTCTGTATAGAGCTTCTCCATCTTTGGCTGCAAAGTATATAATCAATCTGGTTTCGGTATTGACCATCTGGTGATGTCCATGTGTAGAGTCATCTCTTGTGTTGTTGGAAAAGACTGTTTGCTATGACTAGCTTGTTCTCTTGACAGAACTCTATTAGCCTTTGCCCTGCTTCATTTTGTACTCCAAGGCCAAACTTGCCTGTTATTCCAATTACTCCTTGACTTCCTACTTTGGCATTCCAATCCCCTATGATGAAAAAGACATCTTTTTTTGGTGCTAGTTCTAGAAGGTATTGTAGGTCTTCATAGAACCGGTCAACTTCAGCTTCTTCGGCATCAGACTTGGGGCATCAGACTTCGGCATCAGACTCGGGGCAGACTTGGATTACTGTGATGTTGAATGGTTTGCCTTGGATACACACTGAGATCATTCTGTTGTTTTTGAGGTTGTACCCCATTACTGCCTTTCCCACTCTCTTATTGACTATGAGTGCAACTCCATTTCTTCTAAGGGTTTCTTGCCCACAGTAGTAGATATAATGGTCACCTGAATTAAATTCACCCATTCCCGTCCATTTCAATTCGCTGATTCTCAAGATGTCGATGTTCAATCTTGTCATCTCATGTTTGACCACATCCAGCTTGCCTTGGTTCATAGATCTTACATTCCAGGTACCTATACAATATTGTTCTTTACAGCATCAGACCTTCTTTTCGCTTCCAGATACATCCACAGCTGAACATCCTTTCGGCTTTGGCCCAGGCGCTTCACTCTTTCTGGAGCTACTTGGAATTGCCCTCCGCTCTTCCCCAGGGAAGCTGGGGATTTCAATCTTGGGAGCTGGGATTTCAGTCTGGGAAGATTCTTGCTAGATGTTGTAGCTAATAAACATAGCTGAACTGAATCTGCATTGTCTCTTGGAGTTCCTTGGGCTAGGCCTGACATCAATCTTCCCAGACTGAAATCCCAGCTCCCAAGCCAGCCAGCCACAACAGTGTGAATTCCTCAGGGAGGTGCCAGTCTCATCCTCTTGCTCCCACGCTCCCCCGGCGAGCTAAGAAAATGTTTATCTCCCTGAGCCTGGCCTTCATAATTCCATTCCATCACAAGGACTGAATGACAAGGTTTTAAGGAATTGTTTATAGATAAAGTAAATTTTACGTGATCAAGGTTAAAATAGATATGTTGTTATTTCTGGCAACCCTTAATGGACTTTTGCTGACCCGGGCTGAATGATGAGGATTTGTTTATAGATAAGAGATACGGGATGAAGAGATTGTTTGTTGTAATCTAAGAGAAGGTGAGAAATTGTTAAAATTGTTTATGCTTGTTGTGGTACAGGGGGGAGTCACATTTTTACATATTTTTTTTCTTTTTCTTTGCTATATTTTTATTTTATTTTTTTTTCTAATTTTTTTATATTATTCCTTTTTTTTGTTACTGCGCTTTCTATTTTTTCTTTTTCTTTTTTTCTTTTTTGCACTCTGTATTAGTTTTTATCTGTATAACAGTAATGCTTGCTTTTTTTCCCTTTTAGGGGACAAAATCTCCAATTAAGGATAGGGTGGGGCTGTTCCGCCCTGGGCAGCACCAAATCTCTGGATCCCAGGAGGGAATAGAGATGCCTGCTCACTCTAGGTGGTGAGTTAACTCTTCTACACAAACCAATCTAATCTCCTTTTCTCAAAAAAGGACTACTTTGGTTGATCATAGGAATGGTCATAATATACCTTGACATCAGCAAAGTATTTGAAGAAGCGTCCCACTAGATTTTAGTGCAGAAGATGGCAAAATGTGGGTAGACTATGCTACCATTAGGTAGATACAGAATTGGTTGAACCATTACATTCAATGAATATAGGTAGTCCTCATTTAATGATGGTAATTGGAACCAGAATTTCTGTCGCTAAGCAATATTGTTGTAAAGCATGATGTCACATGACCTCACTGCTTAGCAACAGCAATCCTGGCAGTCTCAGTTGCCATCATTAAGCAAGGATTGTAGGTTATTAAGCAAGGACCTCATTGCAACTTCCTGCCAGCTTCCAACAAACAGAGTCAATGGGGAAGCCGGCAGGAAGTCACAACTGCCAGGTGGTTTTCAAGCAGGCCAGTGGGTGGGTAAGTGGCTGCTCCTGGGTGGCCGCTGGGGGGTGGCTGCTGCTGGGTGGAGAAGGGTGTGCTGGTGGCCGCTGTGGCACAAGTGCACCAGGGCTGAGGGTAGCTGCTGCTGGGTGGGGGAGGGTGTGTCGGGACTGTTGTGGTGCTGCGAGAGTACACCAGGGCTGGGGGTGGCTATTGTCAGGCTCCTTGGGAGAAAAAGCTGCAGGAGTGGGAGTGACTTACAGGAGCAACTTGCGATCTTCCCTCACAGCTTCCCCATTGACTTTGCTTGTGCGAAGTCATCAGGCAACATCACAAATGGCAATCACGTGACCACGGGACACTGCAACTGTTGTAAGTGTAAACTGGTTGCCAAGTGCCCGTATCGCAATTACGTGACCACGGGGGTGCTGGAAGGGCCAGAACTTTAAGGACCAGTTGTAAGTACCACTTGTTCAGCACTGTAGTTGCTGAACGAATGGTTGGTAAGCGAAGACTATCTGTAATCCTAGTCTGGGGATAAATATAGTGTCTTGGAAACTGTAAAGAAATTTCCAATCTTCATTTCATAACTTTGAACAGTCTCTGAACAAGTGGTCATTAACCGAGGACTACCTGTATACATTAATGGCCCTACATTAACCTGGAGGGAAATGTCATTTGGCCCTAAGCTGTTCAACATATTTATAACTGAGGGATTAATTAATTAAATTATATATATATATCCTGCTTTTATTCTGTATGACTCAAGGCAGTGTATATTATGTTCCCGCCTCCTATTTTCCCCACAACAATCCTGTGAGGTGACCTGGACTGACAGAGTGACTGTCCCAAAGTCACCTAGCCGGTTTTCATACCTAGGGGAGGACTACAACTCATGGTCTCCCTGGTTCTAGTCCAGCACATTAACCACTACACCAGACTGCACCTAAACTGTAGAGTATATTATACAATACTATAACCAACTTCTTAGTGGGTTTAGAAAACATTATCAAATTTGCTGACAACACAGAGATAGGGGGGATAGCAAACACCTGTTATGGATTCCTCAGCTTCCCAGGACAACTGGCAGACTCTCAGCATGCACCTGAAGAGACTACAGGCTGTCAGCCATCTGTGAGTGACAAACTGCATGCAGTGCAAGTGGCTGCTGATTCAGATGGCAGAGTCCCAGCTTGACCATGGGAGAGTGCCAAGCCCTATATCATGCCACCGCTTAAAGAAGGCGAAGCAGCGGAGATCAGCATAAGTGCTTGAGGGGAGGATGTGTCAATTGCCCTAATTAGGCAAAGCCAGGAACTCTGAATTTATAACTGTGTCCTCCAGACTCTTTCTCTTGTTAGAAACAACTCTCCTGAGTTCTGTCCTGTGACATCTTATCCCTTCCTCCATGAACAAATCCTTAGCTTGACATTTTGGTTGGCTTTGGGATTTCTGTAATATTTGAACCACAAACTGTTCTTGGGTAGTCTGGCTTTCCTGCCCTCAACTTTTTTAACCAAGCAGCCTTGCACCACTGACATAAATTACAAGACAAGAACTCTTTCTTTTTCAAGCATTGGTTGCTCCTAGTAGCTTGCTCTTATCTCTGCCTTGGCTTCTGTTGAAAAAAGTAGGACACCTTACAAATTTCTAATTGCCTTGCTTGTAACTGCCTTATAACTATTCAAGCTTTTTTTGCTTTGCCTTAAAACAAACAGCTTGCATAGGATAACATCTTGGTGGACAGAATCAAGAATCAGAAGGCTTTAAACAAGCTGGAACCTAGGCAAAACCAGTAAGATCAATTTCAACAGAGATAAATGTGAAATCCTGCATTTTGGTAGGAAAAAGCAAGGATGGGTGGACCATACCAGATGCAGCACATGATAAAAGGATTTGGGTCATGATAGATCATAAACTGAACATGAGCCAACAGCATGATGCAGATGCAAAAAAAGCAAATGCAGTTCTAATCTAATCTAATCCATAGTAGTACCAAATTCAAGAGAAGCCATTGTTCTTGTCTCTTCTGTGTAGGTCAGAATGCACCTAGAATATTATGTCCAGTTCTGTTTGCATGCCTAGACAGACATAAAACTTCTGAGGGAAGATTGATGGATTGATTGATTGATTGATTGATTATGTGCCATCAAATTGTTTTCAGCTCCTTGCAACCACATAGATAGATTTTCTCCATGACAATCTATCCCTAACTTGTTCTTTCAAGTCTCCCAATGGTGCACTCATTGCCACTGTAACCGAGTCCATCCACCTTGCTGCTGGTCATCTTCTTCTTCTCTTTCCTTCCACCTTTCCCAGCATTAGAGCCTTCTCCAGAGAGTTGGATTTTGCATAATGTGTCTGAAGTAAGATAATTTGATCCTGGTCCTTTGTGCCTTGAGTAAGAACTCTGGGTTAATTTGTTTGATGATCCAATGGTTTGTTCTTGGCTGTCCATGGTATTTTCAGGAGCTTCTCCAACACCAAAGTTCAAAGGCATCAATATTCTTCCTATCCTGTTTCTTTAAATTCCAACTTTTGCTTCCATAGAGTGTCACAGGGAATACCATAGCTTGCACAATTCTGATCCTTGTAGGTATAGACACATCAAGGCATTTGAATATCTTTACCAAGGTCTTCATGGCCTTCATGGCTGAGGCCATGATGGAAGAAGGGGTAGTAATTCATTATCAAATAGTGAGAATCTAAGTCCAATTTCAGCTGAGCCAAAAGGGTCACAACAATTACTTAGAAAGAGAGAATCACCCCATCTTAGTGTGCACAGGAGTTGTTTGAAGGAATAATTAATTAGGCAACCTTCAGTTGTTCTGATGCTAGGGATCTGGGTGCCTGAGACTGCGAATAGTAGATGATAACCATCCTCAAGTATTTAATGTCTGTCCTATAGAGCAGATTTCTTCAGAAGTGTTCCAGAAGACAGGAAAGGAAATAATGGGCATATACATTACATGGAAGTAGATGTTGGTAGATATCAGGGAGAAAAATCCCTAATGATAAGAGTTGTTCAACAGCAGAAAGATGGACTCTCCTTCAGTGGAGGTGTTTAAACCTGTTAGGATTGACTTAGTAGTAGATTCCTATACTGGATAAGGGGTTGGAATAGAGGGTCCTTTCCAACTCTTATATTTTATGATTGCATGATAATAAGTTGTATTATAAATAAATATAAACAGTGAAATCTTAATGTAAATATTTAGAATGTATTTTTAATGGGTGGGCAGTAAACTAAATAGTGCTTTGTTCAGTTTTTTTTTTTTTTTAGCTTTTCCTTCAAACAATTCTTAGAGAAAAGTTTTGGGGATTTTGAAGGCTGATTCCAGTGTTGTAGATTGTGTTGTTGCTTGGTCCCCTGACTTCTTCACGAAGATATTTGCACAGTAATATGAATGCAAAATTACATGGTGCAAAATATAAACTGCATGGGTTTGCTGGAACTTACTAGAATTTAATACATAGTCAGATATTTTTCTGTTAACTTCCATATTGAAGTTTTCAAGTGAATAAAAAAAATCCCATTTCTCTTCTTTACAGTTATTATATCAAAACAGTGGGGGAGGATGTTACACTTGAGCTAGTCCTGAAATGTTGAGCTTATTAGTGACATAATTATCATGCTTTTAGTTTAGTAAATTACTCTTTTTGAATAGCAGTGGCAGTGTGGCAAGAGAGCCAGTTTGGTCTACTGGTTAAGGTGCCAGGCTAGAAACCAGGAGATGGTGAGTTCTAGTACTGCCTTAGGCATGAAAGCTGGCTGGGTCACTTTGGGCCAGTCACTCTCTTTCATCCGAACATACCTCACAGGGTTGATGTTGTGGGGAAAATAGGAGGGGGAAGAAGGAGTATTAGGTATGTTCACCACCTTGAGTTATTTATAAAAATAAAGGCGGGATAAAAAAAATCTAATGTATCGAGTCTGCATAATTATATTAATTTAGGGTAAAGGCAAATCCAGTAACAGTGACATTGATCTACAAAGCTAATATCTTAGGAGATAATACTTAGTAAGGAAACTCCTTGTGCTGTTTTACATGAATTTAGATTATTCTCAGGAATATGTAAGGTTTAGAATCAAAACTTGTGATGATGGCTTGTGCCATGTTCTTTGTGATGGCCAGGTCATTTGATTTGCAGAAATACTGATAAAAAAACACCTATGCAAGCTAGAAACAATTTTAAAATCTATTAAAAAGTTTTGTCACAGAGAACAAAGGTTAATAGGTTATTTAAGGGAGTGGAATAGGGAATACTTTGTAGAACAATTTTATTTCAATGTTTAATAATAACATTCCATTTTATGTATTATTGTTTCTAATTCTACGATTCCATTTGATTGTGAAGCACTTAGATACATTTTTATTGGGTGCTGTACAACTGTTTAAATAAAATAAAAATAAATGATGACTTTAAATATTAAGATGAAAAGAATTATTTGCAAGCAATCAGAAATAATTAATTACCTCTAATGTTTAATATGATATTAAGAAATGTAACTGTATAATATAAGAATAAAGCTGATGAAGTTTGGTTTGTTGTCTATAGTTGGGGCCTGATCCATTATGCATAAAACCAAACTTTTCAACAAAGTTCACTTAATCCAAATCATTTTAACTTGCAGTTGTTCAAGAGTAACACATTTTTTCTGGTATGAAATTATTTCTCATTTCAGGCCTATGCAATAGAGCTTGAGATCTATGAATTTTTAATATTTAGGCCATTTCCCCACTTTGAGAGTCATCCAACCGTGATGCCAATATAATAGTAACGAGGACAAGCTTTATATTTCCTCAACAGTGGCTGTGGGTGACACTCTGAAAAGCTATAAATCAATATATATATATATATATATATTTCAAATTTGTTACTGCCTGCAGATGTAGTTAATAGTAGACTCTTATTTATATTTACTCAGAAATAGGTTAAATTGGGCTTAGACAGAAAAGGATTTCATCTAAGAATGCTTCAGGGATTGATACAGTTTGACCTAATGTGAATATTGGAATGATTTCCCACTGGCTTTTACACTTACCTTGTGTTCTAATGAAATTTTCAGAGCAAAAGAATTGTATATTTGAAATACATATTTTGAGAAAAATAATGTGATTTGAGAAAATATTTATATAAAATACCAGTTCTTTAAATGCAAATATGTGTGCAATATTAAGATATTTCCAAATTAATAGGAAAAGGAGATGGATCAAATTTATCAGAGAACACTTAATAAAATGATGAAAATAGATTGAATTATCATCTTCTAGTTTAATCTTACAGAAAGACATTAACTGAAATCAGTAGAATTCCAAGAATTGGTAGCCAGGTTTTGTTGATTTTTAGACTCTCCTCTTTTTTATTGAAGCTATGCTGGTGTTTGTGAATCTCAATGGCTTCCCGGTATAGCCTGGTATAGTGGCTGTTGGTGTTGTCCAGTATCTCTGTGTTTTCAAATAGGATTTTGTGTCCAGTGTGCTTGAGAGCATGTTCAGCTACTGCAGATTTTTCTGGTTGCTGTAGTCTGCAGTGTCTTTCATGTTCTTTTATCCTGGTATGGATGCTGCGTTTTGTGGTCCCGATATATACTTGCCCGCAACTGCATGGTATACCGCATTGGCTACCAATCCTGAAAAATACAGCCTGCAAAAGGTCAACAAACTCAGCTCAACCACCAGGACATGTGAACAGTTCACACAATGAACTTGCTAATCACCCCCAGCAGCCCCTCGTTAACAATTCAATAGAAGAAAAAACCCTGCCTAATCCCCAGGAAGATACACACAGATGCTGACACCAAAGCAAGCAGCCACTCAGTAACCCAACCCCACCCACACACCCCCAATCTCCCCCCCTTCCCCCCCAGATCTCTATAAATACCCACAAAAAGGGTCACATCACCCTGGGCACAGAGAGAACTGCTCCTGTCTGTGCTCCTGCACTCTGAAGATGCCGGTCACAGGTGCTGGTGAAACGTTAGGAAATACAACTTCAAGACCACGGCCACACAACCCGGAAGACCCATACCAGCCATCGTATGCCGGCCGTGAAAGCCTTCGACAATACACTGTAGAATGCTTTCAGAATTCAAAAGGATGACAACAACCAGCAGATCTTTATTTTTTTATAGTAATTTTATTAAACATTACAATTAAAAAAATAACTAATACAAACTAAAAAATATATATAAAGAAAAATAGAAAATGCAGAAAAGAAGGAAAAAGTAGAAAAATAGAAAAAAATAATATAGGAAAGAAAAAGAAAAGAAATATATAAAGAAATGACTTCCCCCTTCATAACAAGTATAAACAATTTTAGTAATTTATCACCTTCTCTTAAAATACAATAAATGACCTCTTCTTCCCATATCTCATTCCTTATCTATAAACAAATCTTTAAAGCTTCGTCATTCAGTCCTGATCAGCAAAAGTCCATTAAGGGTTATCACAGATAACAACATATCTATTTTAACCTTGATCAAAATAAACCAACTTTATATTCCTTCCTTTTAGTTTTAACAATCTTGATCTTTAATCTCTTCAAATACTGTCCTAGAACTTGATTTCTTTTCATTTTTTCTTTGTCCCTTTTCACAAAATCCTTCAAAACTTTTACATATATATAGAAGTTGGGAACAAGTTATGTTTGTATGCATGTGTATGTGTTTATTGAATAAAATAATTTTTAAAAATCCTTCAAAACTTTAACAAGACTCTTTTGTAAATCCAGTATTGGAAAGTTGTCCAGGACACTCTTTTGGTTTGCTATTTGTATATCCCTTTTAATTATTAAGACATCAGCCGGTTTCATTTGTATGTCCAGTGTAGCATCTTTTTCCATATTGTTCTTGTAGTCTGTCATTTTTAAATCCACTTTCAAATCAGTCTCTGTCTTGTCTGGTAAAACTTGTTCCTCTTCCATAACATCTTTTAAACACAGTCTATCTATAATGGCAGACATTTTTAAAAGTAACTTCTGAGTCCATTGTTCACAAATATTCTTCAATGCATCTGATGTTAAAGTATTTTGCTCCATTCTGTATTATTAAGTCAAATTTAAATGTTCTTCTCCTTTAATTGTAATCTTTAGTTCCTTCTGGTTCCCTTTAGTGTCCAATCTTCAAAGTCCCATCATGGTTTTGTGTTGTTTTTTTTGGTTAAGAATTCAAAACAACAGCATTTTCCCATCAGAAGTATTATTATAATTGATTTCAAAATCTTATTTTAAATCTATCTGGACCCTTAGTCCATTTGTAACTTTCCAAAATCAAAATTCTAATCGCCCTTTTGCTGTTAATTCTGAAATAAAATAATATTTTAAAAAATCCTTAAATCTGTATTTAAAACTTCTTCCATTAAGGAAGACTCACCCAGTTCTCTAAAACTATGGTTACTTCAAACGTATTACATCTCCAGCATAAAAGGGATAGCAGCCAAACATTTTTAAAACATTGGGGAGGGGGGTTATTTTTTTTTCCTTTTTGTGCTGAATCAACCAAGTAAATTGTTTTACATTTATCTAATATTTAATATTAATAAAATAAGTTATTTTCCTATGGCACTTGGAAGATCCTGCATTCCCCGGTCACCTGAATATCTTATTTTTTCCTATCACCAAGGAAACTTACAGGAAACTAAAATATCATGTAATTTTATACATTAGGAAGGATTTCCAAATAAAATCAGGAACAGTTTTAAGTAATGTATTTATAATATAATATAAAAGTAATGTATTTATTTGGAGCATTTTGTGGGAAGATAATTTAGTTAAGTATGATCCACTACAGAAAGTCATAATTTATATTTTATATATTTGAATGTCAGAATTACCATTTTCCAATAACTTAAAAACCCAAAGTAGCTTGCTAGCCATGAGAAAAGGAAAATCCAAAAACATGCCTACTCATTTATTTAATCTTGAGTTGGCCTAACAAATGCATTGCCTTTTATTCACATTTTATAGATAATTCATAATGTTATCTAACATCATATTATATGATATGTTGATCAAATAATGCCATTTGCTCAGCATCCCAGTTAGGAAGGGCATACAACATTTCATAAGTTAAAATGAGAGGCAATGTGGTACAGATGGTATGGATAAGATGGTGAACTGGCACCAGAGAGACACAGGTTCAAGTTCATCCTCAAGCACAGCATCATAGAACTGCTGCCAGCCCTACAAGGTAGAAAAGATCAGGAAACAGACTCCACAGGAAGTCTAGAACTATACTTTATTGACCTCGGCTATAATAACAGAATCTTGCAAGCCTGATTGTGCTTTACCTCACCTCCCTCTTATATCCCACTGAATCAGGGAGGAGTCTTCCCAATGCTATCTTGCTTCCCAGGACTTAAGGAATGTTTCAACCTCTTTGCTTATACAGTGGTTCCTGCCTATTTCCCTCAACGTCATCTCCCTGACTCTCTACACCTGCTATCCACAGTTGCATTTGGTTTAAGGAGTTGCTGGCAAGTTGTAAGTGGATATCCATGCATGTTCCAGGTACATATGGTACTGAAGAAGCAGCTCTTTAGAATGAAGTCCATTTTTCTGCAATAGCAGCTACTAATCATCTTTATCTTCTTGTATCAGTAAATGCTTCATAAAAATAAACTCTTAGATGTTAACAGCAAATAACTTCATTTAAACTACACAGTCAACACTTTAAACAATGGGCTCCTCATTCAGGCTTTCAGCAGTTTCTAGAAATTTCCTTGTAGCTCTCACCTCCTTCCAGCTACTTATAAGTTTGAACCTATTAAAACAATGCAGTAATTCCTTGATTTAATGGACTCGCATTGAGCAAGCTTTAGATGCTAAACATTTCCATCCTGACATTACCTCCCCACCACACACAAACCCTTTTGGACAAATCCACTGCATTCAAAGCAATCCAGATGAGGCAGTTAAATAAACTTTAATTTTATCTATATTTTTTGATATCTGTGGTAATTTATATGATTAGCATGATGATATTATTCAAATGATGCAGATTATGGCACTTGTTTCTGTTTATGTCATTTGCATTAATTTAGATCATTGGCACACCTCTCCCTCCTAATTAGCTCAATCAAAGTTTTACTGTACAGAAAAAAACATGAAACCATAAAAATATTTTAGCCTGGCAATGAAAAGATAAAGTGTATCAGTTTAGCTTTCCTAGTAAGAGCATTCAACAAATGGACTCCCCATAAAAAAGGCTCTTTTCTTAGAGAAAAGAAAGAAAACTTATTTAGCTTAATGGACACTTCTAAAGATGTCAATATTCAGGAAGATTAATATGGAAACTGGCATTTGCAGTTGTGCTTGAACTGGAATCCAATTAACTGGAATCCAATTAACAAACAACATTTACATAAAAATAAAATCCTACACGTATAACCTGTCATTCTGTCATCTGATTTTACTAATAAAATCTACAACAGGATAGCCCTGCTATCTAATTTTAATAACTGCCATATTCCACATCAACTCATAACCACTTCCAGCCGTTCAATCTGGATTATTGAACAAATAAATTATTGAAATCTCTATTAAATGCATCCAAGGATATGTGAGATTAGAATAGAAAAAGAAAAATCCAAGGTAATGAAATGCATGCAGACAGGATGACACAACGTGAAGAAAGAATGGGCAAAAGCCCCTGTTTTGCAGATCATATTGTATCAACAGGATCATGCCAACACAGGAGCTGGGACATCTAATGGGGGACAGCTAATCACAAATCCTTAAATGCTAGCAGCAAAAGCTTAAATTGAGCTTTAATATGGAGCAAGTGTAAGGCTTGATGGACAGAGGAAAACTGGGAAAAACAAGGGGGATCCAGAACAATAAGTACTGCAAAGGGTCAATGGACCCTTTCAGCAGCGGTAGGAAGCATTCCTATTGACCAGTGCAGGACAACTGTGAGAAGGCTCGATGATGAATCCTGGTGAGAAATAGAATGGCACCTCTTGGATTCTGCCTCATTTCATCCTATTTGGATACAGAACAAACCCCACATGATCTATTTTTCCCCTTAAAATGCCTAACGTTAGCATTTTTGAAAAAGCATCCTTTAACTTGTTTAATGATTACTATTCAATTTTAAGAATTATGTGGCCTTAAAATTTAATCCATGCTATATTACATTCTGATGTTATTTCAGATTAGATTATTCCTTTTAAAAGATGCCAGCTAGAAATTATATCTATATATTTTAACCATCAGTTCTTTATTTGCAAGGAATTAAGAGTTTGATCAAATGAACTAACCAGATTATGTATAAAACATTACACAGGCCTTTTGAGCTTCAGGTTGCTTATTTTCCCTATAATATTAACATGTTAATATAAGGTGCTGGGGATTCATTGCGAGTTTAATGAAAAATAATTGCAAAAATATTCAAGTTGCCTATTTTATGCAACATTGGTGCTGGGTAAATCTGAAGTCTGATTTTCTGTGAATTAATGTTTGGGTTACATATTAATTCTTCTCTTTCCAGGGCTACTGAAATATGGGTAGTATTATATCTGGTGTACTATGCCTTGTGTTTGTTATTAACAATAACCTTTTTCTTGTCTAGGCTTGTATATTATAATTATTAAGATGAATTTAATTAAAATTTATCTCATCTTTTTAATATGTGCAGTCTTTACGATTCACTCATAGTACAAAGCGAAGTACTGCTCTTCTATGGTTATATAGCCAAAAGTATTCATTTGTAATGGCTGTAAGGTTTACCCTGTTCGACTCAGAGAAACTCTCGTGACACGTGTGTTCAGCAAAGACGTTTACTCAAGCGTAACGTACGTAATTACAGACATCTTACAACACAATTTATAGTCCCCCCCCCCCCGTTCCCACGCTTAGCTCAGTTGCTTGGTTACAAATTACCCACAGTAATCCCCCCTTCACCGAAATGGCAGATTCAGTCCAGTTCTTTTGTTTCTTGATTGCTTTACCCCGCTGGTGTGGTCGCTGGTGTGGTCGTTGGGGTTCTCAATCATGCGCTGATTGCTTTGCCCCAAGCCGCTGCTCACTCCTTTGTCTGCAGCGCTCAAGGCAAATTGGTGTTGACACAAAGTATCCGCTTGCAGTTTAGTAAAGCGGTCCCAGCTGGCCCATTAATCAGTTTGCAGTTTCTCACTTCCCCTTTTCCTTTCCTGGCGCTCGGGCAGTGAAACTGACTAAGCGCGGCTGGGCAAGTCCCTAGCCGTGCTGCGCCGGCTGAATCTGACAATGGCACTCCTTTTCTGTCGCACCTATGAGTCTGGGCGCATTGTGATAATGCAGCATGTCTTCTTTGTTGCTCCTTTTATAGAGTATTTTGAAGATCCTGCTTCTCTCCAATATTTACAAGGCTTCCTGGCCATATTGATCAATTTATGCCTTTGTTCTTTTTTCTAATTGTAATCCTACTCGTGCAGTATTGCTGAGTTTTGTACAGCAGCTTGTAAAAATCACCGGGAATTGACTGCCAGTAAAAATTAAATAGATCTGACAAGCCCTCATTTGTATAATTGCATTGTTGTATTTCTGTCTATTATGTTTAGTTTTCTAGTCACCTTGTTGAACAGTTTTGTTATATCCTATTAGCATAGAATATTTTACTACTTTCGTTTTTATTCTTTTTATAGACGATGTAGAATATTTATAGATAAGATTATTTCATTGTACTCTATTGTTTTGTAATAGTATACAGCTACTACC
Organism: Python bivittatus; assembly: GCF_059951505.1. Classification (NCBI taxonomy): domain Eukaryota; kingdom Metazoa; phylum Chordata; class Lepidosauria; order Squamata; family Pythonidae; genus Python; species Python bivittatus. Next base: position 547,221 of record NW_028277044.1, on the reverse strand, counting down.
ATACAGTAATTGATCAAATTTGTCACTGCCCATCTCACTGCAGAGTGACTCTGGGTGGTTAATACATTGCCATATGTAGTTTTACTTTTAATTTAATTAATCATAATTTGCTTGATAGTCCTTTCGTAAACTTCAGTTTGTAAGGATTTTAGAATTCTGTGCTATAAATTTAATCTTTTAATTATCTTGCTTATAATTTGTAGGACTAGATTGTTGTGTTTGGAATGATTCACAGATGAAACAGTTACAAATGTTACCTCATGTTCAGTTTTGGACTGAAATACAGTAAAATAAAATAGATTTGATTTTGTGTGGTTAACTTAGCAAGATTAGGGATGAATTTACAATAAAATTAGCATTTTCTAAAAATGCCTCTATTGTTTCTATAAGGCCTAGAGCAAGTTATTTCTCCTCCTTGCCTCATCTTCTACTTTTCTTCCCCACCTTCCTCTTTTCTTTCATATCCAGTATTGCTATTTTCTTGTTTTCCTTCCTTCCTTATTTCTGCTGGAAAGAGGAAGAGAAATCTATGTACTTAAATAGATTTAAATGCCTCTGTGAAAGAACAGATTGTATGTGTGAAAGAGAATGTGTGATACATACAAATGGGGACAAGCTGATTTTGTACAATGGGCACCTTGTTTTACAGGCCATATCCTGCTTGCTTTCCTACTATGACAAATACTCAGAGTAATTAGATATACGTATAAAAAGTTAAAAACTTATTAAAGCAAACAATGAAATAGGTCCTTGAAATCATTCAATAATGAAAAGCCTGCTAAAATATTTCTTTATAGATTGTCTAAAGGTTGAGATCATGGGAGCCAAATACAGCTTTGTGGGAACACATTCCATAGTCTGGAAACTATGCAGGAGAAGGTCCTTTCACATGCGCCAGAAAGATGGGCCAGTGAGAACAGGGCACCTTAATTAGCTGGAGAGGTTCATAATGGGAGATGCATTTAGTCATACCCTAAGCATTTTCATACTTTAGAAGTAAGTACCAACTACCAATATTTTAAATTGTGTCCAGAAAGCAACAGGCAGCCAACGTAGGCTTTTCAGTATAAGCATCCTGTGATTCCATTTGGCAACCTAGCTGTACGTTTTTCACATCTTGCAACTTCTGAATGCTTTTCAAGGATAGCATAGAGCACATTGCAATAATTAAACTGGAATGAAATCAAGGTATGGATAATACTTGGCACATTATGCAAAATTGTTTGAAGGTGCTCCGTATAATAGTCACCCCTGTGATTCCAGTGATGCTGGAGTATCAAGTAATATGTCCCGATTACATTGATATCCTTCAAGAGGAAGAGTTGTCTACATTATATAGCAAGGAACAAAACAATCTTCAGAGAATGATTTTATGCTGAATAAACAATTAGAAGAGAAAAATGATAAGCAGCTACTTCCAGATTGTTCCTCCATTCAAATTAATAGTCTACCTATGAAATTTTTTATAAAACCAAAGCACAGAAATGAAAGTTATATGAACTCGGTTGATATTTATTTGGTTCCCCAGAATGTGTCCGTTCATTCATTCATTCATTCATTCATTCATTCATTCATTCATTCATATATATGTCATGTTTATATAGCCACCCATCTCAAACAAAGTGACTTATGGGCAGCATACAACAATTAAATAAAATAACAAGTGAGTAAAAACAAGCATTATAAAAATATAAAAAGGTTTTATTAAAATAAAAGCATCACAATTTTTTTAAAAATTAGATTTTAAAATATATAAATAAATAGATATAAATGGATTAATAATCCTTGCAGTGCAGAGATTGAAATATCTTTTTAAATGAGCTGTTTTTCAAATTGACCATTTAGGGCACTATTTTATATGGACCAAATATTGAGCTTTAAGGCATGCTGAATGTCCAGCTTATCCCAGGAACCATGTTGTCAGAGCTTAGTCGCCATACACAGTTAATTGACCCCCAAATATTTGTAACTGCCATGCTTATATTTGCATACTGTTTGAAGTGGTACTTCTGTCAAATTCTCTGGCCTGAACATACATTTGACAGGGTAAGAATGAAGCTTTACTGTAATAGCACAAATCTGTATTTGTGTCAGAGTAGATAAAGTGGCAGTGGCACTGGGAAAAATTGCTATAAATTTAACTCTTCCAAGTTCTTGTATGAAACAGCCGTCTTAGTCTATGGTGACAAAAAACAAACAAAACAAGGATAAAGTAATATTAGAGCATTTCAACCTCCCAGAACACTCTGCAGCAGAGCTCAAAGTGACTGTTTCGGAAAAGTGGGACTTTAAGAGCACCACAGAGCATCAAAGGTTTTCAAGCAATCTCAGAAAGTCTCAACAAATACTATGGGTTTTTAACACATTGCAATTATTAATTGATAAGGTTTATAGATACCATATGTATCTGTATCTGTATCTGCATGAACTACCTATCATTCCCTCCCTTCTACCCCTCCCTTCCCCCCCCCACTTCCCCTCAATTTAAATCCTACATCAGTCTAGCCACTCTGTGCTTCTGATGAAGTCAGCTGCAGCTTATTAAGGCTTGTGCCTTTTAATAAAATTTGTTAGAAAAAATACTTCCAGAGTCCTGATTTTCTTCCAAGTTCTGCATTTCCTCTAGACCGATACATACAAATGGTTTCCCACACTGTGGAGGTGACTGGGGTGACTTTTAAAAGAACCACTTGTATTTAATAGTACTCCTGTTTAAATCGTGTTACAGAAAACAGCTCTAGATAAGTTGGAAAGCTAGCAGAACTGCACAAATAAAGCAGTTGTTATTTTAGAAGAGCTAATAGAGCATGGTACAATTCATTAAAAAAAATTGCAGAGGAGTCTGAAATGAGATTCTCAAATCATGTGAACTTGTGTGTAGTCTGAGAATTGAACCCTAGCAATTAGGGCTAACAGCATGTTATGTTTGTTATTCCAACAAAGAAAATATTAAGAAAAACAAACCCAATGCATAGGTCGCTTTACTGGTAGCTTCAGCAGTAGAGACCACCCACAGTGATCTCCTTTCATCCTTTCATTATATTCTACTCACAAATAATACAACACATTGCAACATACATATATGCATAACATCTTCCCTCCCCCCTTCCCCGCCTGAGATACACAATTCCCATACTGTACAGGTTTCCAAACCATTTTACCCCTTAATGCCATTACTGACTATATTTTATTCCTTCTGCACTTGATCAACGATACCATAAGGTCTTTCATCGTTCCTTAAGTCCCTTCAATTTTTTTTTTTTATAGACTGTTCCTTTCAGCCATTTCCACAGAGTAAAGTCCAAGAGTTTGATGGTGCTCTGCAATTTAGGCAGGTCTCATATTGTTAGGAACCTTCTGGAATATGAAGTGATCTTTATTAAAGCAGCCTCACTGACAAGAAGATAAACATTGCAAATTTTATTTCTGTACAGTAAGCTATTCAATTGCCGTATTTTTCCGACTATAAGACGATACTTTTTTCTAAAATCCTTACGCTAAAAATTGAAGGGCATCTTATTCAAGGAAGTCAGCCGAGGAGAGAACCGTGCGGTTGCAAAACTGCCCATACTTTGTGTCTGCAAAGAGGCTTCCTCCTATTGCTAGCCTCCAATCATGAGTGAAATAGCCTGACTCTGCAAACAGACTTCCTCCAATCACGAGCCTTATGTAACCGATGTCAGCTGATGCTGAACAAACCAATTAGAGGAAGTCTGTTTGCAGAGACAAGCTATTGGCAGTTTCACTCGTGATTGAATGTAATCAGTTATGCAAAAGAGCATGGAAATAGAGCTGCAGAGAGACGGTTTGGACCTCTTCCCACTCAGGTAAATGTTAACTAATTACTAAATAAAAATGTGTTCTGCACTATCTTTAAAATATTGATTTCTTAATTTTGGGTTGGAAAAGTGGGGGTCGTCTTGTACATGGGGGCGTCTTATTGACGGAAAAATATGGTACATCTTCTTTGCCAGATCAAGGAATATATACAGTCAGGTCCAGAAATATTGGGACATCGACACAATTCTAACATCTTTGGCTCTATACCACCACCACAATGGATTTGGAATGAAACAAACACAATGTGCTTTAACTGCAGACTGTCAGCTTTAATTTGAGGGTATGTAAATCCAACTCAGGTGAACGGTGTAGGAATTACAACAGCTTGCATATGTGCCTCCCACTTGTTAAGGGACCAAAAGTAATGGGACAGAATAATAATCATAAATCAAACTTCCCCTTTTTAATACTTGGTTGCAAATCCATTGCAGTCAATCACAGCCTGAAGCCTGGAACGCATAAACATCACCAGACGCTGGGTTTCATCCCTGGTGATGCTCTGCCAGGCCTCTACTGCAACTGTCTTCAGTTCCTGCTTGTTCTTGGGGTATTTTCTCTTCAGTTTTGTTGTCAGCAAGTGAAATGCATGCTCAATGGGATTCAGGTCAGGTGATTGACTTGACCATTGCATAACATTCCACTTCTGTCCCTTCAAAAACTCTTTGGTTGCTTTTGCAGTATGCTTTGGGTCATTGTCCATCTGTACTGTGAAGCGCTGTCCAATGAGTTCTGCAGCATTTGGCTGAATGTGAGCAGATAATATTGCCCGAAACACTGCAGAATTCATCCTGCTGCTTTTGTCAGCAGTCACATCATCAATAAAATACAAGAGAACCAGTTCCATTGGCAGCCATACATGCCCACGCCATGACACTACCACCACCATGCTTCACTGATGAGGTGGTATGCTTAGGATCATGAGCAGTTCCTTTCCTTCTCCATACTCTTCTCTTCCCATCACTCTGGTACAAGTTGATCTTGGTCTCATCTGTCCATAGGATGTTGTTCCAGAACTGTGAAGGCTTTTTAGATGTCGTTTGGCAAACTCTAATCTGGCCTTCCTGTTTTTGAGGCTCACCAATGGTTTACATCTTGTGGTGAACCCTCTGTATTCACTCTGGTGAAGTCTTCTTTTGATTGTTGACTTTGACACACATACACCTACCTCCTGGAGAGTGTTCTTGATCTGGCCAACTGTTGTGAAGGGTGTTTTCTTCACCAGGGAAAGGATTCTTCGGTCATCCATCACAGTTGTTTTCCGTTGTCTCCTGGGTCTTTTGGTGTTGCTGAGCTCACCGGTGCGTTCCTTCTTTTTGAGAATGTTCCAAACAGTTGTTTTGGCCATGCCTAATGTTCTTGTTATCTCTCTGATGGGTTTGTTTTGTTTCTTTAGCCTAATGATGGCTTGCTTCACTGATAGTGACAGCTCTTTGGATCTCATCTTGAGAGTTGACAGCAACAGATTCCAAATGCAAATAGCACACTTGAAATGAACTCTGGGCCTTTTATCTGCACATTGTAATTGGGGTACTGAGGGAATATCACACACCTGGCCATGGAACAGCTGAGAAGCCACTTGTCCCATTACTTTTGGTCCCTTAACAAGTGGGAGGCACATATGCAAACTGTTGTAATTCCTACACCATTCACCTGAGTTGGATGTACATACCCTCAAATTAAAGCTGACAGTCTGCAGTTAAGGCACATTGTGTTTGTTTCATTCCAAATCCATTGTGGTGGTGCATAGAGCCAAAGATGTTAGAATTGTGTCGATGTCCCAATATTTCTGGACCTGACTGTATGATAAAATTCTTCTAGTTTTGGGATGTCATCTATTTCAGGTCTATATATGTTTTGCATGTTCCCATCACCACAAATTTGGTGCATATAATTTCTGCATCAGTTGTGGTTTGTTTAAAAAAAAACTTGCACAAAAATTAGCATTTCCAAACATGTTGTAAAATGTCAAAATGAACATTTAAATTTTTTGAGCTGAAGTCGGACTGTATAAAAATAGAAATTAGCTATTAATTAAATTTTCATATACACATTAATTGAGGAGTTATAGGTTATATCAGTTCTTATCAGAATTCACAAAGATTCCTATGCATGCTTATTGCACAACATCTAAGACAGTGATGACAAACATTGAAATTGTTAAATACAAATACTTGCTCTGCAAGCAAGGAGCATAGTAACACTGACCATCCAAAAGTTATTTTCTTAGCACTAAAAGAAATAGAACCCAACTGATTGCTGTACAGAAGTTTGGACAGTTTTCTAATTAATAAAACTGTCCAAACTTCTATACAGCAGTCAGTTGGGTTCTATTTCAGTTGAGAGCCATGAGAAAAACTAGATTGGACAGTATTGATTCCAAACCATTCTATTCCTCTTTGAGAACATTCTGAGATAACAAAACTGATAGGCAGATAAAATAACTTTAGCTCAGTCTGTGCTTAGTTTGATCGATGGGGATCTATTTGCATACAAAAATATTGGCTGTGTTAATTTGGAACTTAATGCTATGAAGTGAGCTTTTGATTAAGTAAATGTATCAATGTATTTTGAATTATCCTGATACAATTTTTTCAAAAGACATTTCTTTAATGACATACATACATACAGTACTATGCAAAAGTCTTAGGCCAAATCTGCCTGTATTTCTCAGCATTGAGGACACCATTGATCCTGACCAAATCTCCAACTCCATTTGCAGAAATGCAGCCCCAAACTTGCAAGGAACCTCCACCATGCTTCACTGTTGCCTGCAAACACTCATTATTGTACCACTCTCTAGCCCTTCAGCGAACAGACTGCCTCCTGCTACAGCCAAATATTTCAGTCTGACTCATCAGTCCAGAGCACCTGCTGCCATTTTTCTGCACCCCAGTTCCTATGTTTTCGTCCGTAGTTGAGTTGCTTACCCTTGTTTCCACATCGGAGGTATGGCTTTTTGGACACAATTCTTCCATGAAGACCACTTCTGGCCAGACTTCTCCGGACAATAGATGGGTATACCTGGGTCCCACTAGTTTCTGCCAGTTCTATGCTGATGGCACTGATGGACACCTTCTGATGTCGAAGGGAAGTAGGCATGATATGTCTTCCATCTGCTGCATTAAGTTTCCTTGGCCGACCACTGCATCTACAGTCCTCAGCGTTGCCCATTTCTTTGTGCGTCTTCAAAAGAGCTTGAACAGCACATCTTGAAACCCCAATCTGCTTTGACATTGTTGCCTGGGAGAGACCTTGCTGATGCAGTCTAACTACTTTGTGTCTTGTTGCTGTGCTCAGTCTTGCCACAGTGCATGATCTGTGACATGAAACTGTCTTCCACAACCTCACCTTAGTAGCAGAGTTTGGCTGTTCCTCACCCAGTTTTAAGCCTCCTACACAGCTGTTTCTGTTTCAGTGAAAGACTGTGTTTCAACCTACGTATGAAATTGATGATCATTAGCACCTGCTTGGTATAATTGGTTAATCATACACCTGACTCTAATCCTACAAGTTCCCTGACTTTGTGCAAGTGTACAAAGTGTGCAAGTGTAAGAATTGATGCTGGTTTGAAGCCAAAGGGTAGTCACACCAAATATTGATTTTAGATTTCTCTTCTGTTTGCTCACTTTGCATTTTGTAAATTGATAAATATGAACAATTACAATATATATTCTTGAAAGCATTCTTACTTTACAGCATTTTTCACACCTACCTAAAACTTTTGCACAGTACTGTACATACATATAATTCATATCCTAAACAATATTTTAACTGTCTCTACTAGAAGGATAAAATTAGGTGATATTTAAGGCTCCTCCCAACTCTATGATTCTATGACAATTCCGTAGCTAAGTTCTTGTCCAAACATTGAAGCAAACATAATAATTTATTAAACTTGTATGCCACCCAACTCTCACCCACTCTGCCCAACTCTGGGTAGCTCAGAAGAATCAAACAAAGAAATTACAATCAAATCAATAAAACATAAAAGGTAAAGATAAAAGATGGCAAGTGCAATGAAGCAAGGGTTCATGATATGATGTGATATGATATGATAAACTTTGTCATGTTTTTAGTGGACTCACTGGCTATATTCAAGGTATTTTCTGATCTGTTTGAGGCTTGATTTGGCATTAAACGCATCTCATAAAAGAAACTGGATTGTTACTGACTTTTATACAATTTGGCTTTCATACTATGGCTTGATGTTAGGTTCAACCCCAGGTTTATAATTTGTCTCTGGTTTCCTTCCACGTATTGCTCAGTTAGCTGGTTGAGAAACAGAAACTGATAGTGAGAACATCTAGAAAACAAAACTATTTCTATGTCTCACTTGCTCTCAGTAAAAGCTTTCTTCCCAAACTGGCCCCTTCAGCCAAGTTCAGCTTAGCAATTTCTGAGAACCCCTTCCTAGTGCAGATGGTCAACAATCTTCTCCATCTTCCACTTCATGCCACTTGAAAGAAAGACCAAGAACCACTTCTTTCTCCTGATTCAGAGTGGTATGCTTCCTACTTTCCAGACCAAATGAGGACACCCAGATCCTTTTCACATGTGCTACTATCAAGCTAGATCTGCCCTATCCTGTATTTGGGTGTTTCATTTTTTCTACCCAGATGAAGAGCTTTATAGTTCTCTCTGTTAAATTCCATCCTATTCATTTCAAGCTACTGCTCAACCCTTATCTAGATCTTTTAATTTTTTCTCTCCATCTTCTAAAATATTAGTTGCCCATCACAACCTTGTGCTATCAGCAAACTTGATAAAGGTCCTCTTAACCCATCCAAGGGATAAAAAATTTACCCATTGTTTAGAAGAGAACCCAAGACAGACCCATGTGATAGTCCAAGCTGAAGTGGAGCCATTAATGAGAACTCTTTGGGTGTGGTGATTGAACCAGTTGTGAGCACACCTAACAATAGCATCATCTAGCCCTTGTTTTACCACTTTATTAGGAGAATATCCTGAGGCACCTTGCTAAACCTTTGCAGGGGTCCAGGTACTCTAAGTCTTCATCATTTCTCTGATCTACTAAATTAATAATTCTGTAAAAGGTGGAGATAAGGTTAGTCTGACAAAATTCATTTGCAACAAATTCATGCTGACTCCTCTTACTTGTAGCATGTCTCTCCAAGCATTCATAAACATGTTATTTACACATTTGTTTGAGGACCTTTCCCAGTAGGCACATCAAACTGGCAGGTCTGGATTTTTCTGGATTCTCCTCCTCCTCCTAATTTTTGAAGTTGGGGACATTTGGTCTCCTCCAGGCTTTTGGAACATTACTAATCCTCTGGGAGGTCTAAAAGATTAGTGAGAGCAGTTCTGCAATCATTCCTCTAGTTCCTTCAGTACTCTAGAATTTAATCCATCTGGCCCTGTAGATCTGAATTCATTTAAATTAGCCAAATTCTCTCCTACCGTCTCCTTGTCTATCCTAACCTACAGCAGCTATGACTCTGCTTCCTTTTTGAGAGAAGGCAGATGCAAAATACGTGTTAAGAAATGTCGCCTTCTCACTATCAGGCATTACCACTTTGCTGCTATCACTTCACAACAGACCTATATTCTCTTTGACGTTCCTTTTATTTCTAACATACTCAAGAATCTTTTTTTGGTATTTCTCCCACCCTTGACTCATTCTGAGTTCTAGTTTTTCTGAGAGGGTTCCTACAGTTTCTTGAGACACCTTATATTCTTCTTTGTGTATGTTGCCCTGCTTCTATTTCTTCTACATTTTTTTCTTCAGTGTTTTAGAGAGCTCTGCATGTATCTGTGGTGGCCTCTTTAGATTTTTCCAATTTTTCATTCTTGTTTGTGATTGTGACTTCAATACCTCATTTTACAGTATTTCCCAGGCTTTGTGTTTAGGTCCACTAAACCAGTAGGGTTTAACTGATTTCATTAGTTCACTATTAACATTAAATATATCTGAATTCAGTGTTATGGATGCACATTGTGGAATCAAAACGTAGGATTCAAATGCAAAATAATTAAGGCTTCACTGCAGTGTTTATTAGACAGTGCGCATTAAGGGTTAGTGGGAGACACTCCCCTACAGACAAAAGAGATGCTTTGATATTTATACATTTTGAAAAAGGGGAAGGGAAAAGGATGCATACATACACATATTAATATGATGATGCAGGCATAAATAAGTAAGGAAAACCTTCTGCCCCTCTGCTTATTTACTATCTACAAGGAAAACAGTAGCCTTACTGAGAAGAAGAAACAAATCAGTTCAAGGTGTCAAATGCCAGGAAGAGCCCATCCTCCTTCAAGACAGATGCCTTGGTTGCTATGGGGATGGTTGTAATAAGGTTTTTACAACCAGCCCAATTCACACCAACTGCGATACACTCTTTACAACCAGCCTAGTTCCCACCAGCTTCAAGGATGCTGCACATTCTTTTATATTTCAATTTTATTAAGGTGCTCCCATTCATCTGAAGCCTCTAAAAATTTATTTTCCTCACACTTATTTTCCTCACAGCTCTCTAAAAACCTGTTTCCCTCACTTCATAATGATAATGCCAATTCCCTGGAACTAATTAATTTGGAGATTAGTTGCTCCAGTTCTTGACAGAGACAGATACTATATCTGGGCTGAGGGCTGCCACAGCCACTATCCTAATTTTGCACGTCAGTATACATTTCTGGACATTTGAGGAAGGTTATGATTGTTTGATTGAAGTTAAAAGGGTCTTGTCATAGCCCTCATGGAAAACTCATTCTCAGTGCATGAGGAGCATTGGAAGCAATGAATAAATCCATTGAACAAGGGTCCAGAAAAGTAAACAGGAAAGAGTTGGTTCTTGCAAGTGTGGACATGCAGCCACAGATTTGGTCACAATATCTGTCCCTGTCAAGGATAATCTGTAAAGAATAACTTCCAAGTTCAACACACTCCGGTGTTTTCCACTACTAGAACATCAAAAAACTGAGATGTGTTAGAAGAATGACGCTGCAAAACAAAAGCTCCCTGAGATTAATGGCCTCCTCTGGAGTTGTGGTACTCTGGGCTAAGTCAGAGGGATGCCAGTAGCGCTAGCAATTCCAGCACTGGAAACAATAGTCATAATTTGCATGCTTCTGTCACTAGGTATCTTAAACCCTGGTGTGGATCCTTAGATTTGTTTTTTGGACTGATTTGTGCTTTAACTTAATCTTTTAGTATGCCTTTTGGACTAGAACTTTCATTACTAAGCTTTGCAGATTCTTGGATAATCTCTATATTGGGGCACCTAGATCTTTGGCTGTTAAGAATCAGTAGTTGACAGCAAAGACATACTGTACATACTGTATACTGATTCTCTGCTGCCATCCAATGGTTGATTAGTATTTTACAGCCCAGATCTGATTGCCTCAGACTACATTTCTTTGCTCAACTCTCAGGCTTCTTAATAGTTGGAAACTAGTGTCCAGTCACCCACCTAAGCCCACTGGCCTAGACAGAACAGACCTCCCACTGTTCATCTTAGGGATGCTTATGCACAGTTAAACAAAGATGCTCATTTGAATGCTTACCACTAAAAACAACTACTCTTGATAGAAACATTAACTACTTTTTTAAAAAAAATTCATTATATTGCTTCTGGCATATAAAATTATTGCATTTATTTTATGCCAATAGTGGACATGATATATTTTCATGCTTTGTAGAATGGCTATATGTTCTCACAAAGAAAAGATATATTATGGCATTTCTATAGCTGAAATGCTCTTAATGAACATGCTGCTCAGCCTTATTTTGCATTACTTCTACAATGACAAAAGTGCTACTGTGCTATATAAAATATTGAATGCTTGAAATTTCCTTCTTTTCCATATATCCATGTATAAGTGCATTAGTAATCTGATTGTGAACTACAGAATGTCAAAAAAGTAGATAATAGGAAATTAGAGCATATACCTCCATCCACTAAGTAAATTGGACTATAAAGGTGCATAACGTGAAAAAAAAATGGATCCATGAAAAAAAAGAATCAGCAGGAAGCTAATAATGTCTGCTGATTTTAATTTTTTTCCTTTACCTACAAAAATGCCTCAAAGTGCTTTCATATTTGCTAGATGAGGAATAATGAGACCCAGTGGTTATTGAATTTACTTTCCCATAAACTTTGATTTCTGCTATGTGAATTTTAAGCGCTAATATATCTGGTGCCCTGAATACTATATAAAACTCAGTAGAAGTCAATTTGGCTGGAATTTATAATACCAAGCATTATTGAAAGAGACAATTAATCTCTTCAGCAATTCTCACAGTGTGCAGAAGGAGAGATAAAAATAAGTTTTTATTGATGGTTCATAAGTAGAGATTTTTACATTGTGAGTTTAAATGGATAATAATCATTCATGGCTTTCTAACAAATTGACCTGGCTGTGAACAAGTTATTCTTAGTACTTGCCAGATAGGCTTTCTGCTCACCCATAATGTTAGAACTAGGAACAGGTATAGCACTTCTTACATTTATTAGCGTTGTCTCTGCCCAATGTGTCTTGGTATTTAGCAGTGCCACAAGTGGCAGTGGGAAAGATGATGCAGCAGAACTGCTAGCATTGCTATCCCCAAATATCAGATATGGGATAGTATAATTAAGATGATAATTCTTACCCAGAGTTTTGCGCAATGCCGCTGCTGGGTCTGGTCATCTCCCTAACTCTGTGGTTCCACACAGCTGAGCCATCCTAGTTGTAGCAGAAGCATCATCGTGGATACAATGCCAATAGAACACCTAACAGACACTAGACTGAGGCAGTCCAAGTCTGTATTTGATGATAAACATAAATAACATTTGGATCTATCCACAATGATGTCATGGCCCTCTCCCGGGACACCCACTTTGGTTAAAGCGGAGGACCAGGAGGATACACCCCAAGAACAGATCCTACACTTCAGACTTCGTGGCTGTGCTGAGCCAGCAACAGTCTCCATTGTCTTAAAAACCTCTGAGCTGTCTCAGGAGGCATCCTCTACCCAGTCTTCAATAATACCTTAGAAACAGCTGAACCAAGCAGGTCCATGTGGATGTAGCCTTATGAAGGAAATCAAACCTGACTAAGACCAAATGTGGTCAAATAGCCTCAAAGGCTCAATAGGCTATGGGAAAGACAGCAGGAATAATGTTGATCTTAAAACTTCTGTAACTCTAGCTAAAGGAACAACCCTGGCCTTTGACTGACTTATCCAATTCATTCATTCTTTTGGAAGCTCTTCACTTGGTAAGCTTGTCTCTGTGTTCTGAACTTGGACAGGATTTATGACCATGAAATTAGCTTGATGGATTTATTATGGTAATAAACCAGATAATGACTTGCCTTGTCTGGCCAAGTCCTAATTAAAATCTCTTCCAAGGTACTATTTGAAATGAGCTCCAGTGAGCAGCTTCCCTCCCAGTGCACATGGCACGTTCTCAGTGGAGAACGCTTGCTGTTGTTATACTGTACATGGCGGTCACAATCCTCTATACGTCGATATGAACAGAAGCTTTATTGAATTCACCGGGGTTGATAATGAATCAGGTTTGGCTTTTAAGTAAGTTTATTTGTCCTGTATAAAATTAAATAAATAGTATTAGATTAGGAAACAATGAGCAATTTTATTGCATAATTTAAAGAGCAAAAATTACCACTGAATGTGAGAGGAAATAATCTTGCCCTCAAATTATATAAAACGGTGGCATGATGAAAAATAACAATTCTTAAGCATTTGGATACTGCCTATAGAATTTCCATTTCATATATATTTTGAAATGCAGCTTTCTTTAAAATGTAGTTCTGCCAATGCACCTTAAGTATATTAATAGAATTATTTTACCATGAAATTAGTTTTCTCAGTCAGTGGTTTAGGTGAATCCTTCTTTTTGATCAGTGCTGGGATATTATAAGTAGGGTCATGGCATAGCAACTTTTTTTTTGTCAGAATGCCTCTGCAGCAGCAGACCTTTCCCATAGAACATGAAAGTTTTTAATGTATCCTGTCTATGTGTCTACATCTCAGAGTAAGTCTTGATTCCTCAATTCTGAAGCCAGACCCTATTTACATATTTATTAACTAGCAAAAAAGGACTTTTAGTCTTAAGAAATGCAAAGCAATAAAGTTCTTCAAACAACCTTACTGCCTTTTTGAAATTACTAAATTGCATTTGAGTCTAGCCCTCAAAGTTTTCTGGCCTAGTGATAGAGTGTCTTCTGGGTAATCCTTTCTTATGCCTTATGCGTTAGAAATTAGAACCAGATTTTAAATTAACAGTAAAATATTTTAACTTTTCAGAGCTGCTAAGTAGTCAGCTTTTCTGTTGTTACCAGTAGAATAATAGAATCATAGCATTGGAAGGGACTTGGGAGTCAGTAGCAACTTTAATGTTGGTTTATCTGTTTGTTTAATCAATTACATTATCAAAGTAAACAAACAAAACCCATGTGATGCAGACATCACCAGGTCATGACCTTAGGGTCATGTGTCCTGTTTCAGGCCACACACCCACAAAGACACAGAGAGGTAGTTGAAAACTTTACTGGGAAGTTTGTGAAGCAAATAAACGTGCAGCAAAGGAAATGGGAGTACAAATGCACACACAGTAGAGAAATCAGGTCCCCCAAAGTCCAGCGAGCTTGCCTTGAGAGAGTTCAAAATCCAAAACAACAGGCACAAGAGTGGTCAAGTAAAGTCCAAGTGTCCAAACATCATAGAAGGGTCATCAGCTGATCCAGGGTCACAGTCGCGAGGTTTCAAGTCAGGCGTCAACACACAGAGTTGGGGTAAATGAACAGTTGTTGCCAACAGAGAGGCTTGAGCTCACTGCTCTTAAATAGAAGCAACCTTGGTGTTGCTCATTTGGAAGGGTGAGGCTCCTTTCTTGTGAGGAGCCTTGCAGAGTGTCTTTGCTCTGCTCTTCTCTCCGCATGGTGAGCACTGGGAGGGCGTGGCAGTATTTGGGTCCAGCCAATTGACCCTAATTACCAGGTTCGGGACTTGGTGCGAGGTGAACAGAACACCAAGACGAAAATCAGACTTTTTCTATCCACTTTATTTTAGAGCTCTAAACAAACTGGAGACTCCCAGCTAATGGAGGGAGTCCAGATTACAGATTTTACATAGCTTATATACGTTTTCTTCGCAGGATCCATGTGATAGTTTAAACAAAGAAACCAGTTAACTTCTTACAAACATCTGTTTCACCAGGTCACTGTGACTTCAACCAAAAATAGGTTTATCCTCCTGCTGTACATTAATTACTACTCATTATCTATCTTAAATTTATCCTAACCCCAACCCCCTTCCCCTTATTCTATCAGAAGAACAACACTACAGGCTTATAGATCTTGTATGTTCTGTCAGTTGCCCAAGCCATGATCCCTTATCAAACTGACCACAGCTGGTCTCTTCCATCTCTTCTATAGGATCAAGGAAATCACAAATCATACAACTATTTTTATCTTCAAGGATACAATGAAATCACTGAATAATATAGTTGTATTTAAAGCTTAAAGACTACAAAAACAAGCAAGGGGTTACAAGGAAGCCATAAAGCACATAACTACCTTTAAAAATTGCATAGACATGTCATTTGCACAAAAACAAGCAAGGGATACATCACTCTCGACCAGAATGTCATTGGGAAGTAATATATCATTCTTGACAAGAACACTGAGTACAGTTTCTATCACAGATGCGCACATTCTCATATGCCAGCCCACCACACATGTCTTCATATGCAGGTTCAACTTCCACATACTCAGATTCACGATCAGATTCAGCTTCCATGCCCATTTCAGCCATGCCCATATCTCTTACAGCAGCTCAGACTCCTCATCTTCCGAGGCCAGCAGCAGCTGTGTCTCCTGGTTACCAGGTGGCACACCACCTCTGCCTGCAGTGGCTCAGGCAGCAGTTTGACCAGCAACTCTGGAACTGTGGCTCATTGTCGGTTTCCTCGTCAGAGTCCAAGCTGGCCATGACACTAACCAGATATGATGTGCATACCCCCTCCCCAGATGTTCCTGGAGTCACCAGGTTACAACGTCTACCAGACATGACGTGCTAGGTTCAATTCCATCAAGAAGAGGGTGACAGTCAGCCATAGAGTGCATGATTAGATTAACCCCAAACCTAATCCTATATGGATTCAAATCAAAACTAGGTAAAGTGAATGTCAGAATCCTCGCAAGATTTTATAATAAGATTATTAGATGGCTAGTTTAAAGGGAAAAAAATGGTTTTTTACATGCCGCGGTTCTGCCATTGTAAAAGGGGGGGGGGAAGTAGGAATGAGAAACCGTTTAAAGCAGATGGCTCCTTATCACAAGCTCTGGCATGCTCAAGGTCATACCAGCAAGAGAATCAGAGGACCAAGAACTAAGGGCGATGTGGGGGGGGGGGAGTAAGAAAAACAGCTTTGGGTGCGCTTTTGATGAGTCTTAGCAATGCTTTGGATCTGTATATTTATTCTCAATAAATGAACTTTCTTTTGAATCAATATTGGTTACAAGGAAAGTTGCTGGATTTGGGATCAACAGGTGGCAGCTCGTTACATTTTGCTAAGACTCCAAGTGTAGACTTCCACCAGGGAGATTGCCCTGCGGGGAGTCCAAAGCCTCACGTTGACCGGGACCAACCGAGCAGCGGGATGGCTGACAATGTAATTGAGGAAGAAGAAGAGAGACCGGTCCTCCCTCCATTGGAAGTGAAGGTGATAACCCAGGAGGAGCCGGTGCAATCATCGCGCCAAGCCCGAGCGGGGGCGAAGGCAACGGCGACAAGGGGACGAGGCCCTTTGATGAAAGATTGCATGGGGAAATTGGAAGGGCAGATGGGGTCCCTATCCGATGATGTGCAAGTGCTAAAAGCAGCGGTGGATCAACTGCTTGGAGGGGGATTTACGCCCCACATGGCGAGAGTCAGCAGCCACACCGGGAAGGACGGAGGCGGCAGAACAGTCGGCTGAAGGTGAGACCTCCAGCGAGGAGGAGGAGGATCTCACACCTAGCAGAGCCAAGAAGAGCCCGATGCAGCAGCGGGGCATCTCCATGAAATTCAGAGATGCTGAGCAGCTGGCTTGCTTTATCACCCAGGTGCGGATCTACATGGAAGGCTATGGAGGTCTGTTCCGCAGCGAGGAAGAGAAGGTCTCCTATGTGTCCAGTTTTTTTGAAGGTACAGCTGCAGAATGGGTGGTTGGCCTGCACAGGGCGAAGGACCGGGCTTTAAGGAGATTAGAGGATTTCATGGCGGCTCTCTGCGCGCGCTTTGAAGACCCGTGCATGGTGCTTAAAGCACGACGCGACCTGGAAAGGCTGAAGCAGGGGTCCAAGTCGGTATCAGAGTACGCCTACGAATTTCGGGGGTTGGCTCAAAGGCTCCCTCACATGCCTGAAGAGCTCCTGATCGAGTTTTTCCAGAGAGACTTGCAACCGAATTGTTGCAGCGCGTGGTGTGCCGGGGTTTCCCCAAAACCTTTAATGGATGGGTCTCCATGGCCGGTGAGGTGGAGGAGCAATGGCGTACCATAGAAGCAAGAACCCGACTTCCACCCTTACCCGGCACAAAGAAGGTGGTGCCCAAGGCGAAGACCAGCGCGCCAGGAAGTAGCAAGAGCCAGCGCGTCTGTTTCAACTGCGGGGAGCCGGGGCATTTTGCTGCTGCGTGCCCTAAAGCAAAGACGGAGCAAGGAGGCAAGAAGACAGAGCGGAAGGGGCCGAAGTCTTCGAAGCCTGGCAAGAAGGAGTCAGCGGCGGTAGGCAGCGAGTCAGGAGCTAGAGCGGCAACACGCAGCGGCGGCAAAACCCGGAAATTGTTAGCTCCACTCTGTCTCCAACAGGCGGCTGCTCTTCCAGAGAAAGAAAGCAGCTCACGAGAGGACTCAGAGAGCGAAGAGATGGGGGTGAGTCCCATTAAAATTTGGGTGGAACTAAGGGTGGTGAGGATGAAGCGAAGGGCAGAGATGCGGGCGCTGATAGACTCTGGCTGCTCCTGAAATCTGATTAATCCCGCCCTCGCCCGGGGTTTGGGACTGCACTTTAAAGAGACTCAAAACCCCTGTGATTTTTACCCAGCTGGACGGATCCCCAGCGGGGGGAGGGCCGGTGGAGTATCGTACTGAAGAGCTCGAGCTAACCATGGGGGACCATAAAGAGACTATTAAATTCCTAGTGACTCCCATGGCAGGCAACCCAGTGCTTCTGGGCATGAACTGGTTAAAAAGGAAGAACCCAGAAGTGAACTGGGAGGAAAAGATCTTGCGTTTCCCAAAGGAGGGGGGAGTGGAAGTTGAAGGAATTACCGAAACGTCAGATGAAGAGATGGGCGCTGTGAGTAGGGAAAAGGCAGGGGAGGCTGCAACTCAGATTCCCAAGCAATACCTTGACCTGCAGGAGGTGTTTAGCGAAAGGGAGTCAGATCAGCTATCCCCCCATCACGCCTGTGATTGTGCCATAGAGATTGAGCCCGGGGCTAAATTTCCAAGGAAGAAAATGTATCCAATGACACCCAAAGAGTTGGAAGCTTTGCAGGAGTTCATTGATAAGAACCTAAAGTGGGGCTTTGTTGTACCTACGCATTCTCAAATTGCTGCACCGGTGTTATTTAGGGAAAAGAAGGATGGCTCCCTACGCTTGTCCACAGATTATAGAGGGCTAAATGCCATTTCTGCTGACAACTGGTACCCACTCCCTTTGATGAAAGATCTGTTGGCCCATTTATCCAAAGGGAAAATTTTCACAAAACTGGATTTAAGGGAGGCGTACTTCAGGGTGCGAATCCGGGAAGGAGATCAATGGAAATCTGCCTTTAACACGCCCCTGGGGTGTTTCTGTTATGAAATAATGCCGGTCGGATTAAAAGGAGCAGCGGGGGTGTTTATGCAACTTATAAATGAGGTGTTACAAGAGCATTTATACCAGGGGGTGTTGGTTTATCTGGACGATATCCTGATTTACACTGAGACCATGGAGCAACATGTACAATTGGTCAGGAAGGTACTAAAAAAGTTACTGGAGGCTCAATTGTATGCCAACCTCTCCAAATGTGAATTTCATAAACAGCAAATTGACTATTTGGGGTATAGAATTTCACATCAGGGAATTGAAATGGACCCGGTCAAGGTGAGGGACGTCACAGGTTGGGAGGCTCCCAAAACCAGGCGTCAGCTTCAAAGTTTCCTGGGCTTTGCTAACTTCTATCGGCAATTCATACCCAACTTTGCCCAAGTAGCACTCCCACTCACCGATTTGTTGAAAACCAAGGGCAAGGACAAAGCGAAGGCATCAAAACCTGGAGCCCCCCTGGCCTGGACTAAGGAGTGCCAGGAAGCTTTTCAAAGTTTAAAGCGTCTGTTTACAGCTGAACCGATCTTAAAACACCCTGATCCAGAACAGCCATTTGTCATACAGGCAGATGCTTCGGATGTGGCAGTGGGAGCTGTGTTGTTACAGAAGGGGGCAGGGGGGGAGCTGTTTCCATGTGCATACATATCCAGGAAATTCTCAGAAACTGAGAGACGCTGGTTGGTGTGGGAAAAGGAAGTGTTTGCAGTGCGCTGGGCGTTAGTTTGCTGGAGATACTTGTTAGAGGGATCACCCCATCCCTTTGAAATTTGGACTGATCACAAGAATTTAGAAGCTTTGACTGCACCGAGGAAGCTGTCACCCAAGCAAATGAGATGGGCACAATATTTTCATCGATTTAACTTCTCCCTGAAGTACATTCCTGGGGGAAAAAATTTTCTGGCAGACGCCCTGTCTCGATTGCCTCCACACAACAGCAAGCAGGAGGAAGTAGTCGCTCCTGTAATTCCATGTACCCAAACAGCCCTAAGGGTGGTCACTAGAGCTCAGAAAAAGGGGTGAAGAACAACCAGAAGGAGAATTGTTGAAAAAATTAAATGCCCAGATTGCTCAGGATGATTGGTTTAAAAGCAACAGCCAATTACTAGTGAACAAACAAGGGGCATGGTGGTGGCAAGATAAGCTGTACGTCCCTGCAGACGCTAGAAAGTGGGTCTTGCAAAGAAGTCACGACAGCAGAACAGCTGGGCACTTTGGTTTTGTGAAGACATTACATCTACTCAGGCAATAATTTTGGTGGCCAACAATGAGAAAAGATGTAGGGGGATATATGTAGCTACATGCCCCACATGTGCAATGGTAAAAAAAAGAGGGGGTAAACCAATGGGGCTTCTACAGACAGTAGCAAATCCAGGGGCTCCTTGGAAGCGAGTTTCCATGGACTTTATTGTAGACCTGCCTGAAAGCAACAAAAAGACAGTTATTTGGGTAGTTACAGACCTTTTTTTCCAAACAAGCACATTTTGTGGCATGCCAATCCCTTCCATCAGCACCCAAACTGGCTAAGTTATTTATACAACACGTCTACCGAACTCATGGTGTCCCAGAACGAATAATTTCGGATCGCGGGGTCCAGTTTACTGCCAAGTTCTGGAGGGCGTTCCTAAAACTACTGGGGACATCGCAAGGCTTGAGTTCAGGGTACCACCCCCAGATGGCGGGATCATGTGAACTTCTGAACTCAGTGTTAGAACAATATTTGAGATGTTTCATTAACTACCAACAAGACAATTGGGATGAGCTGTTACCATTTGCTGAAGTAGCTTATAATAATGCAGTACACAAAAGCACTGGGCTCACCCCTTTTAAAATAGCTACAGGACAGGACTTTGTACCAATCCCAGAACTACCTAACCAATCCACTCAAGTCACTTCAGTTGATGAATGGGTCCAACAAATGACACAAGTGTGGCCTCAGATTGCTGCGTCGTTGAAGGAGGCCAGAGCAACGTACAAGAAATTTGCAGATGCTAAGAGAACCCCAGAAAAAGAATGGAAAGTAGGAGATAAGGTTCTTTTATCTACCAAGCATCTTAAATCATTACAATCTTCCAGAAAGCTCGCTCCAAAGTTTGTGGGGCCTTTTATTATAGATAAAGTAATTAATCCAGTTTCCCTACGATTACAGATGCCTGCTACCTTTAAAAGAATCCATCCAGTGTTCCACTGCGACCTGCTTAAACCCTATAAAGAGTCATCTCAATGGCTTCCCTCCCCAGCACCGCCTAAACCGATGATGGTTGAAGGAGAACAACATTTTGAAGTTAAAGAGATACTGGACAGTAGAAAGCATAGGGGAAGGGTTCAATTTGTAATTCAGTGGAAACATTTTCCCAAATCAATGGCTGAATGGGTTGACAAGAAACATGTAAAGGCTCCGCATTTAGTTAAAAATTTTTATGATGTTTATCCTACAAAGCCTTAACAATTAGAAGGGTTATTGTATTATGTTTTTCTTTGTTTTTCCTTTTTTAGAGTGAAGAAGAGGAATCATCCACCTGACATCCTCTTTTGTGGAGGAGCAGTATGTCAGAATCCTCGCAAGATTTTATAATAGATTATTAGATGGCTAGTTTAAAGGAAAAAAAATGGTTTTTTACGTTGTAAAAGGGGGGGGGGAAGTAGGAATGAGAAACCGTTTAAAGCAGATGGCTCCTTATCACAAGCTTGGCATGCTCAAGGTCATACCAGCAAGAGAATCAGAGGACCAAGAACTAAGGGCGATGTGGGGGGGGGGGAGTAAGAAAAACAGCTTTGGGCGTGCTTTTGATCAGTCTTAGCAATGCTTTGGATCTGTACACTTATTCTCAATAAATGAACTTTCTTTTGAATCAATATTGGTTGCAAGGAAAGTTGCTGGATTTGGGATCAACAGGTGGCAGCTCGTTACAGAAAAGTTAACAGAACTCTAGGCTACACTGTATTTGCAAAGCAAATCCTATTTTGGGCATTGTGAAATAAATAATAGCCTAATGGTGCTTTTAATTTTTGTGGAGTTTTAAAATCAGTGCCTTGAATGCAGGAAAAGGAGCCCCTAAAATGCAGCCACAGCCTGCATTTGTCCCCCTTTTCTAAATGGTTTTATTTCTGTGCAGTTTTAAAATCACTCTCTTGAATGCAAGAAAAAAGAACTTTTTAACCCACAGCATCCCTAGAGTGATTAACTTAATCCTAACCCCAGTCCTGATCCTATATGGATTCAAATAAGGCCCAGGTAATGTGAAAACCACAGACAGCTTTACCTTTTGTAAAAGTTGAAGACACATCGTTTGCAAATTTTAACCTGAAAATGCACACGCACACGTGTTTGCAAATTTAACTGATAACACAAATGCACACATACAAGTAAACATTTTGAAGCATGACCTTAATAAAGTTTCATACCCCCCCCGCAGCAAAACAAGGAAAATTTAACCGGTAATGCAAATACACCCCCACCCCCACTGTCAGAGTCTGCACACTTAATCCCAAAATTCAGTAAATCCTCTGGAGACTAAAAGTTCCATCAGAGACTTCTTTATTCAGGAGAAGCATACAGTATCATAGTTTGTTGAGTCTGATTCAACATAGCAAAGCCTTGTCTTTTTAAGCCCAACTTCCCCCCCTTCTAGGTTTCTATTCCCGCTTGCAGCTCTTCGTGCCTTGCTCCGGTTCTCACACCTCTTGGCCTTGGATGTCTGGTTCAAGATAGAGATAACGGCACCTAGCCTCCTGTTTCCCCCCCTTTTTATGGCAGGTCAAGCAAACGGTTAGAATAACATTCCCAACATTTCACTATTGATCTATGGTTAGCAATAAAAGCAAAAGTATGGTTAGTAATAAAAGCAAAGTAAAATAATTGAAGTTTCTGGTTTGCGTAGATCCTGACACCCACATCTTATCTACACGCCTGACATTTCAGTCATGTCACTTATATGTGAGCTAATAAAGGTATGGGAGTAGGGCGTGTCCAGGCATGTCAGAGTCATGATTCTGGGCATGCACAGAAGTAGGTCACGTGTCAACTAGTAAGGGGGAATGGAGTGGGGTGGAGGTAGTGTGTTCAGACATGTCTGGGCAGATGTTGCATTGAAGTTTAAAGCCCACTGTGCATTTTTGCTTTTTTGTAGGATAGCTCTGGATAAAACAATAGAAACAATAGAACTTCAGCAACACTCATAATAATATAATACGACCCCTTAGTTTCTGAAAGCTATTTGTAGTGGGATAAAACATTGTAGATATTTCACCTTCTAACTGTCCATGTGCTGCATAGAATGTAGAAGGCTGGGGGTCACCCATAACATGTTGAGCCCATTGTGAATCTGTGGGCATTGGCAAAGCTGCAAAGATCTGATCACCCACCCAGTCTGGAAAAAAAAAAAAAGACACATAGCAGAGGTCAGAGTTGCTGCAGAAATGCTTAAAGGAATCCAAAAACTAGTGATATTTATTTCTGTGGGAAAAATAAAAAGGAATATCTTCATGGGCTTTCAGACACTGTGAGTCTGACATGCCATTCTGGTGAAAGAAAACAAAAGAAGTTACAAATACTATTTTGCTTCTAACAGGGGTCTACATCTCAAAAAAGTAATCATAAAATTACTTATATTAGTAACATCAATTCTGAAAAGGGTCTTCTTAGCTGACAAATGTTGCAGGAGGGCAGATAGGGCAGAAAACCACACATGGAAACAATCACATATGCAACCTACTTTATACACATTGTTGATGTCACAAACTAATCACATCAGAGACCCTGAATTCTTAAAATCTTTTCCAAAACCAGCCAGGCTGCCAGGAAGCCCATTTTGAATAATATCACACATGCTTTGATTAAATTGTATGTCTGTTTACATTCTGACATGGTTAAATGGGGTTAGCAAAAGAAATAAAACACTTGATCTATAAATATCTATATATCTATATATCTATAAATATATTTTATTATAAAATTCAATGGATGGATATTATCCACTTCTTGCAATTAATTTCTGTTACATTCTGACATATGACCCTCTTCAGAGCCACAGGCAATTCAGCCTCAACATTTGACATTACTGAAAGTGGATTATTGTTCTTTTCAATGCACTGAGTTCATTGAGTTATGAAGGCATTGAGTTCAACAAAGGTGTCCCACGTGAAATATAATTTATTCAGTTTGTTGGATATGCTTATGATCCAGAAGGCCTCAGGTCTGGAAAGTCTACAGCACAGGCTTTTAATAAGTTCTACTTCACTGGTTCCGTCCACTTGCTCTTCATCTTCTTGTAGACACACCATTAAACAATGATGCAGCATTTTTATGATACATGTTTTCAGATTCTGTCATGCTAACATCTTGAGACCTCATCATTTCTAAACCAGGAAATAAGATAGAATTAGACTGGTGGTTTCAACTAATCTGAAATACTGTTTTCTTAATCTTTTTTACTTACCATTTGCTGTCTTGCAGAACTTAAATAACAAAACAGTGTACTCCATCCTGTGCATTCTCTTCAAAGAAGCTACATGGCTCAGGCATGCAGGGTCTTTTTCTTCTTCTAACCCCCTCACTTTAGAGGCTTTGGGGTCAATTTTATTTCAAACAAATCACTATCAGTATTCGTCATCTTCGAACTGCTGGCCTTTTATTTTTCAAAAGCACAGTGGGCTTTTAAACTGGTGAACTTTGATGCAGCATCTGCCCAGACATGTCTGGACATACCACTCCCACCCTTTCCACCTTTCTTACTAGTTGACATGTGACTGACTTGCATGCCCAGAATCATGGTTCTAACATGTCTAGACGTGTGCTATAAGATAATACAAATGTTAAGCTCACTGCATTGGTTCTGGTAGGCTTCTGGCCCCATGGTTATCATCTACAAAATCCTGTATAAATCAGTGCATTTTTTCCATTTTTTCCACTTTTTTTCCCTTTATACATTTGTAAGGAATGGTTAGACTAACTGCTTATTTTGCTTCTGTACCTCAAGGTTCTGCTGAAGGGACATTTTTAACAAGTTTGCAGAGGTACGAAAGGAAATGGAAAGATGTGGTTAAGCTAAAGGCAAAATGTCTTGCTTGTTCATATCAGAGCTCCTAGATGCATTTCCTGAGCGTGCATGAACTTTTGCATCTGCTCTGGCTTCTAACCACATCCTTTGCATGATTTGGGGCAAGCTAGATTGCAAAGCCTTTTATGAAGAACCCCTGCAAATGAGAACTAGAAACTTAACTATTGGTTTATGCTGCTTAAGTTAATGTTTTCAACCTTGGAAGGCGGGCACATGGGTGTGTGTGTGTGCATGTGTGACCCTCCTCCTAGATGCTTCCTGATGACAAAAAGGTATAAAAGCTGTGGTAAACTGTTCTAGGTGTGGTCGTTCTCTATCTTTTCTCTGCCAGCCGGACAGAGAGTGGTTCACCCTGCTTTTCTCTTGGCCAACAATAAAAGCTGAACTTTTTTTGGAAAAACCTCTGTCTGGAGTCTCATTGGAAATTATGGAATCCAGGCTAGCGAACCTTACACATTCATATAAAAATGAATGTATAAAAGAGCTGTTGGCCGAGCCCAACCCTGGGTTCGTTTTCATCTGGTGCAATGAGGCAACAAATCACACAGAGTTGAGGAAAGTGGATTCCAACACTTTATTACTATGCAGAAACAAAGAGGTATGCTCGGAACCCAAGTCCAAATTGACTTGCCTTCATGAAGCAAAACCATATTTTATACAGTTTAAGCAAGGAAGTACTAAGCTGATTGATACATGTCTTAGACATGCGCACAAAAGCATTCTATCCCATAATAGTCCAGTGGGGGAGATATTAGCATATGAGATTTCTACCTCTGGGTGTGCTTTTTAGCATGCTAATGATAAACTTTTGTTCACTTCCGGACCCTTGTCTAGACACCTCTAACCATAGCTGGAGCTGAATGCCATGTCTCCTTTCTTTATTCCAGTAATGGGCTCATTTATAAAATTTCTTTAGCAAGTTGTTAGAGCAACAACCTGCCAGCTAGTCCATGTATGGAATGTTTGTGGTTACCCTACAAAGCCTTTGTGGTCAGTTTTTCTAGCCCCTGCTACCAAGTTAAGGAAATGCTGATTTTTAACAAGCAGAAGCACAGACAAAGTGATTACAATGGAATAACTCTACCTGAAGCTAATTCATGGCTTACAAAAGCCTCTAGTAGTTTGTTAATAAATTGATTCAGCTGGCCCTCAAAGCAAACCCACAGGTATTCCTATATAGTTATAGCTGCCTCTGCATGTGAGTTACTGGAGGACTTCTGGTATGGGACCTCAATCCTTATAAAAATTGGTTTGCAATGGCATAGGGAAAAAACCCTAATCCGTGTTACAGGTTTGTTGAAATAAAAAGCTTACACAGAAGGGAATTCTTGAACTTCATTATAAAGGGTGTCACTTTGCTACGGATCTGAATTCCCTTCCAATTTTGACATGCTGGAAAAAAATTGTTTTGTGCAGCTTTTCCCAATAGAGTTACAAATTTGTGTACCACAATACAAGTATACAATATGAGTAAATTGCAAATACAAGTAATAGAGACATGTTAAAATATTTATGTATTTTTTATGTATAGAACTAGAAAGTATAATAGTATGTCACATACAAATGACTGCCTGGACTAGTCCCTGCAGTTTTCTTGGCCATATTTTCAAAATTGGCTTGCCAGTTTCTTCTTCCTAGGGCTGAGAAGGAGCAACTGGCCCAAAGTCATCCAGTCATGTCCACCAATCCAAAAAAAAAAAAAAAGCTCATTGTTGCTGTGGAAAAGGATGGCAGAGACAGGGAAAGGAAAAAAAACTTCAGTCTCTCCAGTAAGGAGGACAAGAAAAACATTAAAAAGGATCTTGGTTTATTATGTAGTAAGAAATTCTAGAGAAGATTCTCATGCTAGGAAAGGTGGAAGGAAAGAGAACAAGAGGATGATCAGCAGCAAGGGGGATGGACTTAATTACAGCAGTGATGGGTGCACTGTTAGAAGACCTGAAGGCCTAGGGTGGGGATGATTCTCCTGGAATAAATCTGTCTGTTTGGTCACTAAGAGTCAGCACCAACTTGTTGGCATATAATCAATCAAGAAATTCCAGAACTTCTTCAGGAGCTGTAAAACACTTGATTTAGCCACTCTCAGCCCAACCCACCTTACAGGGCTGTTGTGGTGAAAATAGGAGGCGGGAACATTAAGTATGTATGCTACCTTGAGTTGACCAAAAATAAAGATGAGATAAAAATCTAAAAGTAAATAGGAGCTGCACTTTTTTTGTCTTTTTGTTTGTTTTGGTATTATAATTTCATAATTAATTCGTTGGATATTACTGTTATTCTTTTTTGTTTTTATATATTGTTTTTGCCCATATTTCACTTCTAAAATTGCAATAAAAATTTTAAAACCCTATGCATTTACAATTATTTTTCTAGGGGTTTTTTTTTTTTGCAAATGTTCCATTAATTAATCACAATGGCCATAATTTTCAGGCATTATTGCAGCAATTTGACATGTAGCATAATTACCTAAACTTTATTATGACTTCCTGAAAAGTTGGATTTTTTTCACAGTGGTGAAAATAAAAGAGTTTTAATGTACCATCTCTGTAATATTAAGCAGGTCTGAGGAAGAGAAAGCTGAGAGAGAAACCACTTCTTCTTTGGGGGATACTGTGCCTACATTTGAAATAATACCTGGTCCCTTTTTCTGGGCCTGTCCTAAGACAGGGCAGAAAACCACAGAGGCTGAGATACTACCATCTCAGGAAGAATGAGAAACAGAAGAACTTCAGCTAGATAGGTATCCAGAAAGAAGTTAGGGTTGCTCCCTAAAGAAAACAGCACCATTTTGTGTATGCAATGTGCCAAGTGATGAAAAAGCAAGAGATTACAGAAGTGGAGAAATTAGTTAAACTGAGTGCCAGGCTGGAGAATAATTAAGACCATTTCAGTTAGGCTGAGAGTGGTTCTCAGGAAGTACAGATAAGAACCAGACCTCCCATGTTGGAAAAATGTTTGACTACGTGCATTAAATTTTGCATCCCATTCTTGCCCATCTTGAAGAACCTGATTCTTGGATCGTGTCCTAGATACCTCTTGATTTACTTTTGTCTTCCTCCTAAAAGTTACCCATCTTTAGAATTTGGCTTTTCTTGAGTAAATCTCTTATTGGACAGATACTTGTAACAATAAGCCCTTTTCTCTTCACATTTGCCCTTGCATTTCAGCAAATGAATAATATGGTGAAAGATATGCAGATGCTGCTTACTAACTCAGATCATTGGCTCATGTAACACAATTCTCTAGGGACCTAGTCCAGTTGTCTTCCCAAACCCTGTTATCCAAAAAACCAGAAGATTAGAGATTGACATAAGCTGCTGTATTATATCTTGCTACCTTGCTTTTTATAACAGCTGTTGTTCAGAGATTATAATGATGAACACAATCTATTAATAAGTCCCTACTCTAAATAGTTCACAATCTAAAATTTGAATCAAGGGGAAGAGTAAGGCAAGGGAAATATATTTTCAGTTCTGGAGGAATGGATTGTGAAAATGACAGAACTCGCATAAATGGCAAAACTGACCTGATTGGTCAGATAAAAAACAACAAAAACTTTTTTGAAAGACTGGAAACCTTATATGGACTTTCTGCTGAAAGAAGAAAGAAATGACATGATGATCTATGGATTTGAAGATTAAGAAAGACATGGATTAAATGAGGGGCTGAAGGGACTTGTATAACATCTAAGAGGGAGAAAGGACAATAAGATTGTAATTATCTGTTGAAAAGAAGGTTGGAAGTCGCATATTTCTTAAGTTTCTTTTTCATTTCTTGCACTTTTTTGTTTCTTTTTTTCTTTTCTTTTTTCAATTTGTCTTTTATTCTATGGGAAAAATCTTAATAAATATAAATAGAAAATATGTTTTCAATTCAATTATAGGCTTTGTATAAATAGAAAATGAAGCTTTGCAGGAAAAAAAACTGGATTTTGAAGACAAATAGGAAAGAACAAGTAATATAACAGCTATTCTCCATGAGATCTTCAGTTTTAAAATGCTAGAAAAGAAAAACATGTATTGTTAGATTAGAGTGGCGTTGTTAGAATACCATGTGGCGTTGTTATCATTTTAATAATAATTGTGGGCAAAATCCCCCAACCAGTGTTAAGTCTGCTGATTATTTAATATTTGTAAAAACATTAGTATAGTTATGTCTTACTCTTATGCAGAATTACATATCTAAAGATCTAGTCAGTTCCAGTAATGCTAAATATCATCTCCTGAACTGGTTTTCCCTAACCTATTCCTGATCACAGGAAATGATAAAGTCTTCACTGGAGGATACAACCAATGCTGCTTAAGATGACATTCACATGCATCAGAAACAATAATGAGTAGCTTTTAGGAGTGTCCCCGTGAAGTGTCATATAGAAAGGGATTTTAACAAGAGGTGAAATGGAAGTAATAGCTTATCAGGGAAGGAAACAGAATTTCATCTCTGTGATGCCAGAACCACTTTCCAAGAAAGATTACAGTTCTCTTACCAAGGAGTAAGAGGTATGAACAAGGTCAAACCTTAATAAAAATATCTACCATCTTCATCTGTATGCAACATTCCAAAGACAAGGATGGGAAAAGGAGCGTTCTGCCACACAACTGACTTGCTTCCCACTGATCATCGCTGACATTCATGTTTGTAAACTGCTAAAGATTTCTATGGAGAGAAACATGAGCATTAAAATAACAGAGGTATCTGGCTTAATTCCAGATTTTCCCTAGCAGAATGTTATGATAATGTATTAACATTCCTAAGAAAATTGAAGTTTATTTATTTATATTTATTATTTATATAGTCACCCATGTCACGCAAGTGACTCTGTCAGGGTACAAGCATTAAACATACATACACAAACACACACAAACCCAGGGAATATAATCCCAGGTGCCCAAGGATAAACAATAATCCCACTCACACACACAAAAAAGCACATCAACCACAGCAGAGCTCACCCAACCATCTTGACTCAAATGCCTGGAAAAACAGCCAGGTCTTTAGTGCCTTGCGAAAGGCTAAAAGGCTGGAGATTCGGGCCATCCAAATCTCCAGGGGGATGCTGTTCCATAAGGCAGGTGCTACCACTGAGAAGGCACTATTCCAGAGTCCAACAAGGTGACATTGTTTGATAAAAGGGACCAGATCTGGTGGGGCAAGCAGAAACAATGGGAGAAAGGTGGCCCCACAAGAAGCCTGGCCTTGTGCCATGGAAGGCTTTTATAGGTGATAACCAGCACCCTACTGGGGGTCCTTGCAGCTCACAGAACAGCAGTTTTATATAGGTGTAATGAGAAACACCAAAAACTGACCATATCACTGCATTCTGGGAGTCCTCTTCAAGGGCAGCCTCATGTACAGCATGTTAAGTCAATCCAAATGGGAGGTGACTAAGGCATGGGTTCCCATGCGCAAGGCCTCCCAGTCCAGGAATGGGTGAAATTGGTGCAGGAGCCAAGAGGCCAGGAGGGTACCCCAATTGCAGACCAACTCTCACTGGGGAAATGTATCTCCATGCAGAGTTAAAGATGGAAAATCCCCAGAAGCTGGGACCTACAGCCAGGAAGAAAAAACAGGGAAAGTTTAGGAAACTTGTGGCTGCACAGAGAATTTTTGATTAAGCTAAGAATGAAAAGGGCATGTATAGGAAATGAAGGACGAGAGTACTCATCAGGCAGCAAATAGTTAATATCTGCAGAAAACAAGTTAGAAGGCCTAAAGGGCAAAAGGAACTTCAGCTTGCAAGTGAAGCTAAAAGCAACAAAAACCTGTTTTGGCCATTTCAGTAGTAAAAAAAATAAAAGGGACTGGTGCTAAATGAAAGATGATAGGATAGTAAGTGGTGATGGGGAGAAGGCAAATCTGCTTTTTTGGCTTTGCATCAGCATCAGTTACAGTATTTTCCTTGCTGTGAGAGCACCAAGAATTGCAGTATACAAATTAGGTCTCTGTTTTTGCATCTGAATATTCTCACAAAACCTATTAAGTGTTTTTTGTGCCAGTTTTTCCTGACAGAGAATATTTCAGCAAAAATACTGGGAATTTTTTTCTATTATGTTTTGTTCCATTTATTGGAGAAAATAAATTGTTTTTAATACAGTTTTGCAGCATATTTCTCCAGCTGGCTGAAACATAGATATCATTAGGTTCCAGTATTAGAAATCACTATGTGGGTAATCAGTAATTCGGTTCCATTTCACAGAAAGAGTGATGGGGGGGGGGGGAGAGAACAAATGTTTTTAGACCTTTTTATAGTGTGAACAAACTAAAAATACTTGGAGAAAGGGTATAAAATGTATATTTATAAACTTATAAATAGAACATTGTTATGATTACAAGAGTTAGCTCTGAAAAATGAAAATAGTATTGAGACTCAATTACTTTATAAATACCAGTATTTTTTATCAGAGTAATTAGGGAAAAGAGGTATCTGTTATTCCCCAAAGGCCAGGAGTACTCCATTGCAGCAATGCAAATTACATAATTCATGTCATTGAGATCAATAGCACAGTAATTTATTTATTTATTTATTTATTTATTTATTTATTTATTTATGCAATTTCTATAGGCATCCATCTCATTCCAAGTGACTCTGGGCGGTGAACAATTTCAATCATTAAAACCATTAAAACAATTACAAATTATACATATAGGCAGCCAATAATTATCATAAAAATTACATAAAAATCAACAGTGCAATCAGATAACAGGACCCCTGACACTTTGAGGACCCCAGGCTCAGGCACATAGCCAGGTCTTTGAAGCCTTACTAAAGGCTAGCAGGGTTGGGGCCATCCTAAGATCCAAAGGAAGAATGTACCAAAGATCAGGGGTTGCTGCTGAGAAGGCCTACCTTCTGGTCCCCACTAGCCAATATTCCTTGGCTGATGGGATCTGCAGCATCCCCAGTCTACTAGACCGAATTGGATGGGTAGAAAGTATTGGGAGAAGGCGATCCCTTAAGTTATGATGCAAGTAATGCAATTTGCATAGTGACAACATTTGCATAAATTTGCATAATCATTGCACAAACAGTGCAATAACACAAATTGCATCATATGTGTAATGACATTGTTACACATATTATAAAGATTGTAAAAGAATTGGCCCATTGTTTTTGAAGTCTGTTGCAACAAGGCCTGGAAAATCAAGGTTTCTCTGTACCGCCAACACTTGTCAACTTTTTGCTGCTTCCAAGGAAGCAGTTGTGTGCCTTAGTAGATTTACAGTTCGTCCAGATTTATTTATGCATGCATGCATGCCTTCAAGTCAGTGTTGACTCCTGGGGACTACGTGGACAAGTCCCTACAGTTTTTTTGGCAACATTTTTCCAAGTGCTTTGCCCTTGCCTCCTTCCTAGGGCTGAGAGAGAGTGACTGGCCCAAGGTCACCCAGCTGGCTTCGTGCCTAAGGTGGGACTAGAACTCACGGTCTTACGGTTTCTAGCCTGATGCCTTAACTACTTCACCAAACTGTCTCTCTTGGTCCAGATTAGGAGAATCCAAAACCTCAGATGTTGATAATGCCTGCTGGTTTTTTGTGTAGACTTACACTGTCCCTGTGGTATTGGAATACTTTTAAATATAAGAAAGAAAGAGGTCACTCTGAGCTCTCGTAGAACCCAGTGTTTGACTAAGCATACTGCTGACACTGATCCTAGTGCTACCAAATATAAGGAACTGGCTTTTCTAAATGACAAAGAAATAGGCTGAATTGTAGCCCGTTTATTGTTTAAAAACCCTTCTTATATACCAGATGGCAAGTTTTATTCATGTTTCGTAATCTCCTGAAGTAAACTGAGTAGTAGAGAAAACATTTTTTTGTACTGAACACAATCATGAAAAGTATGAAATCAGGTGAAAATTTTCAAATACTAACCGTTACATCCTGCCCACAAGGCCTACCCTCCTTAGTCCACTTGTTGACAACTGCTTGTTTCCAGCGCCAACTGGATACGAGTGCCTCTACATGAGCCTGGCCTTTGCTGACAGAATCCCACCTGGCTGCTCAACAGCATCCTACCTCAGCTGTTTGAGTTCGTCTTGGGCTTGCATTGGAGTCCCAGCTATTAGACTTCAAGCTCCATACCTTTGGGAGTGGCCTGGAGCTCCAGTGGAGGGCTGCTCCCATCTGGGGAGTCTACCTCCTCCTTGTCTCCCGACAAGCCCAAAGATGTGTCTTCAGGCAGGGACAGGACATAATTTCAAAATTGTCCTGGCCAGCCTGCCTGTTCAATTTGAGAGGAGATACTCTCTCTTTACTCAGTTCAGGGGGGAAAGGGGTGGGGTCCTAGAAGTAATGCTTCTGTATTGCTGCCTGACTCTCTGGAATATGCTTCCTTCAAGATCCTGCTAGCCCCCGTTCATTTTTTGGAAAACAGTGAAAATAGAACTTTTCTGAAAGGTCATTAGTGACTCACATGCTTCTTATCCAATTGGCATTGTGCTATTTTAAATTCTACTGATTTTTTTAGTCTTATTACAAAGTTTATTTTTTTATTGTTTTTATGATTTGATTTGTAAACCATCTAGAGATATGTAACTGTAGCAGTTTAGAAATACACTACACACAGATGCACCCATGCATGCATAAACAAATTAATAACCCTAGTTGATAATTTTCAGGTATCTTGAGTGTGGGAAGCAGAAAATAAAATTATACAAACTGTGCTAGGCTTGCACCTCAGATGCTCCTGAGGATGGGATAAGAAGAAGCTGAAACCGTGTTAAGACAGTGGATAATTGATATACAGTCAAATCATAACAGATTTTCCACAATTTAATAACTGGAAATAGGATGTTCAAACCCAGATGGCAAGATACTTGGAACATCTGTTTATAACAAAGTATCACAGAACATTAACCCTTGCACATTTCAATATGCTTCCCCCAGCAATTCTAGGAGGCAGATTTTTTTTTTAAAAAACCTATTGTGAAAGATTTTGTCCCTGTGAAAAGAATGTAATTGAAAGTCTGGCTCATTCATGTCTTTCTATTCTGTTCCTTTTAAAAGGATTTTTGTAATATTTTGTTATATACTATAATCTACAAACTTCTTAATAGTTCAAATGATTTTTATGTTAGCTACAGTGCTTACTTGCAGGACAAGATTCTAGAAATACATCGCAAGTGTCACCGTTTAGAGAAGAATGATGTGTAGTCAAATAGAATAATCCTTTGTATGTCTATGCAGCATTATGTTAACTAGCTATAGACAAAATGATATTGTCCAATATGGATTGTGTGAGTGACTGAGCACTGGTCAGAGACCATAATAAAACTGTACTGAATTTAATTAATTTTGTGTTAATTGCTATGAAATCATATGAAAAATCATACATTTTTATGTTTAAAGGCATTGAAATTAAATTAGTTTTTCTACTTTCTATTTTCTACTAAGTCTACATATAATATTTTTATTTGCAACCTGATATAGCTACAGGTTTTGGGATCTTCAGCATTAAATATTAAATAATATTTAGTAGCTCCTTATTTTATATGAGAACCTAGCCTGTGTGGATAGATTAAACAAACCTAGGAGGCTATAGAGAAATCCATGTGGCCTCTATGAGTTGACCAACTTGATGGCATGTAATCAATCAAAATCCCAACAAAGCATACTACACTATTTGTAATGTAAATAAGGATTTTACTGGAGATTGATTGATTGATTGATTGATTGACTGATTGATTATGTGCCACCAAATCATTTTTGGCTCCTAGTGACCATATAGATAGACTTTCTCCATGATGATTATTGGATATAACCTTATAGAAAGGGTTAACAAAACTGAAAAATAATTAGGAGAAGTAATTATGCCAACATTTCTTATCATTAAACACTAAATCTAACCTAGCCCTATATATGTAAGTGTGTGCATGTTTGGGTTTCTGAATGGCATATATACACACACACACACACATACACACACATACATACATACACACACATGTACATATATGTATGTAGGTAGGTACAGTAAAACCTTGGATTGCGAGTAACTTGTTGCACGAGTGTTCCGCAAGACGAGCAAACATTTCTAATAAATTTTAACTTGATAAACGAGCGATGTCTTGCAACATGAGTAGTACGTGATGCCGAACATCACATGATCACAACTGAGCCAATGGTTCTCTCTCTCTCACTGCGGCATTGTGGGTGATCGTCTCCCATGCTAGTGATAGTGAAAGTCATCCTACACAATAACCCTCCTCTCTCTTGTCTCCCTCATGCCAGCCACGAAGGTTTTCAAAGGTAGTGCAGGTTAATTTGTTTTATTTTTCTTTATATTTTGTATTTTCTTTATTATTTTGTATTATATTACAGTATTGTAATCATTTTTATATGAATATTTTTGGGTTGTGGAACAGATCATCTGAGTTTCCATTATTTCTTATGGGGAAATTCGCTTTGATATACAAGTGCTTTGGTTTACAAGCATGCTTCCGGAACGAATTATGCTCGCAAACCAAGGTTTTACTGTATATGATTTACCTGAACTAAAAAAGTCATAACTCTGTTTATTTTACTATATGTTTTCATTACTTACATTGGCCCACTGGCTTCTTTGACTCTTTTTCTTCTTTCAGAAAAATTGGTCTTGTTCCTTTCCCTTTTAAAAAGCAGGGGCATAGTGATTTACGTGCAGCTTTACATATTTTCAATCCTTTTGTTAGGCACTCACCTTTGTTTATTTGTTTACCCAAGTTCCAAGAGCCAGATAGAACTTGAGATGAGGCTTATTAGCTAACAGAAGTTTTATTGGCCAAAAAACATTCTGGATGGCTCATTCAACACAGTGGCAAAGTGTTGAGGAGAACCACACCTTGCAAAGCAAACAACAGAGATTTTATAGATGTTTACAAATGTAATCAGATCGTACATCCCCTCATGTCCATACAAGGGATTTTTGGGATGGTCTAAGGAGGGGGAAAAGGTGGATCTCAGAAAGAGAAAGTTAGCTCAACTCTCTTCTCCTGTTACCAAAGAAATGCCTACCTCCTTATCTCTCTCTGGAATGCAGGGCCTCTTTCTTTGCAACTTTTACCAAGCTTGTACCAAGCTAATTGCTTATTCGAAGACAATCAGGCATTCAACAAAGAGATAAGGTGGGGGGGGAAAGAAACGCTGTGCTCTTTACAAAGCAAGTTAACCCTTTCTAAATAAGATAGAGTGCACTGTTACATGTATGTTTATACATTATGTGAAATATATATAGAGAATATAAAATCATATACTAAAATAATGCCCTTTACTTTGATTATGTTTTCCCAGATACAAATAGCATCTGAATCCCTGTATTCCATTCTCCTGCGCCAGAGATTTAAACAGTTTTTGTTCTTATACCTCACTTCAAAAATATCAATTTTTATTGAAATAGGCCTTTCATAAGTAATTGACCATTCTCATCCATGTTTCCTTTAAAGTTACTTCGCAACCTGTCTGAGGCATAGTATATTTCGCTGAGATCAAGCCAGACTCTAGTTCCGGGACATAGTGGGCATCTTGTATTGTTAAATTAATGCCCTTCTCCTTACTTAGCATGCAGGAGAAATTTATTGAACCTCTGTCTGCTGAGAAGACACTTTTTCCATCTTCTAGATAAATAGTTGATTTATATCCGGTAACATGTTTCCTTCCCCCCCCCCCATAAGATTGATGGTTGCCCCAGAATAAATCATCTATGCTTAAGAAAATGAGGCTTGAATAGTTATCCCTGAGCCCATTTTACTTGCAGCTTTTCTGCTATTGTGCTCTGATGACTCACACTTTCTGGAATGCAGGCCGTTGGCTGCTTTGCCCTTGACTGAAAAATTCATCTGCAAATGAGCTAAACTCTTACAGCTAAAACACCTTTCTCTGCACGTACCTTATGAACAGATTCTTCAGAGACATTTGATCTCTTTCAGAATAATGTAATTCATAGTCTTGCAGCTGGTTAATTATAACATTGAGATCTGCTCCATCTTTCCTTTCTAAAGTACAAATTACAACCTCATAACTTCAAGGTAAATTAAAAAGTTAAGCTATTAACATTTCATCTGGTATTCTCAGGTCTTGCTTGGCAATTTCCTGAAAACTCAAATCTCCCCCTTCCTTAGCATCTCATTGCACAATTTCCTGAAAAGATGCATAGAAGGAGATGGCACTTAAAAAAAACAACAACTATGACTGCAAAAGAATGCATATTTTTCCTTTACTGGGAAAACAGATAGCCACCTCCCCAGTGCATCAATGGGTGGTTAGCAAGACAATCAAGAAATCTCCACCCTAACAAACTTAGAGATAAATTTGGTGCTAAATTAATTATATCCTGTTGCCAAGATTTTTGTAATCTAATCATTTCAGTAAATCAGGTTGAAGAAAAGTTTGTGAAAATCTTGCCTTTTTTAATTATAAGCAGCTCCTAGGGGCTTAGAATAATAAAATCATAGGGTTAGAAGGGATTTTGGAGGTCATCTAGTCCAAACCCTGTGCCCAGTGCAGCCATCCTCATACAATCCCAGACAAATGTCTATCCAATCTTTTCTTGAAAACTTCCAGGGATGGAGCAC
Organism: Python bivittatus; assembly: GCF_059951505.1. NCBI lineage: Eukaryota > Metazoa > Chordata > Lepidosauria > Squamata > Pythonidae > Python > Python bivittatus. The sequence goes on along the minus strand of NW_028277044.1, from coordinate 509,951 downwards.
TCACAGTTTCAGGAGGCAGACTGTTCTCACAATCAGGAAACATAGTCTCTCTCTGTCAAGTTTGTCTCCCTTTAGCATAAACATACCCAGTTTCTTTAATTGCACGTCAAACAAACCCCTCACCATCCTTGTTGCTCTTCTCTTCACTCTTTCCAGTTCTTCAGTGTCCTTTTGTACTGTGGTACCTGTAACTGGACACAGTATTCCAGGAGTGGTCTGACCAGTGCAGCATAGAGTGGGACTATTACTTTCCATTATTTTGATTCTATACCTCTGTTGATGCAGCCCAAAGCTGCATTGACTCTTTTGGCAGCTGTGACACATTGCTACCTCATACTTAAGGAGTCCCAGATCCTTCCTGCAAGTACTACTGCTAAGCCAGGTACTGCCTGTTTTGTACCTGTGAATCTGGGTTTTTTCTCACCATTGAACAACATTTTATTGGATTGGACCCAATGTTCAAGTTTATCAAGATCCTTTTGAATGCTGAACCTTTCTTCTGGGGTGTTAGCAACCCCCTTCCCCAGCTTTGTGTCATCCATAAATTTTATAAGCATGCCATCTATTCCCTTGTCTAAGTAATTTATGAAGATGTTGAAGAACACTGGGCCCAAGACAGAACCCTGAGGTCCCCCACTGCATACTTCCCTCCTTGTGGACATAGAACCATTAAGGACCATGCATTGGTTACAGTTGGTCAACCATCGATATGAATCCATCTGGAAGTGGAGCCATCCATTCCACATTGTTCAGTTTATCAAGAAGGAGGGTATGATCTAATTTATCAAATGCCTTACTAAAGTCTAAGTATACTACATCCACAGTATTCTCTTTGTCCACTAATCTAGTCACATTATCAAATAAAACAATAAAGATTTGCCTGGTACGCTCTCTTATCTTCTTTTCCATCTGCGAGACTTTCCTTACCCTGTACATATGCAGGATTTTAGAAATATCTTTATTTTGGACTTCTGGGGGAGGTATGAAAAACTGAAGACATCTCCACGAAAGCAGAGCCGACAACTGCGGCAAACACCAAGGAACTGGTGATAGACTGGTTTCTTGGAACTTCTCCAGATAAGGAGAGGGCGGGAGATCACCCACATGTGCCCTGGACAGCTGCTCCTCACAAGGAGACTGGAGGACAGCAGTTTTCCATGGGTTTGAACACTGGGAGACAAAGGGATCAGCCATCTTGCTTGCAACTCTGGCAGAGCTTTTTAAAGGACACTAAGTTTGCAAGCCTCACTTTCTAATCACTTTTGAAAATTGTCTATTAACCATCTTAAAGCTATTAGAGACCTTCAGAATGACAAGTTTGAAAAGTAATTGGGTGACTTTATCTTCAACTCTGAACAAAAGAAAAAATAATTATAAGTTTAAGAACTTAAAGAATTTGAAATAAACAGCAAAAAGCTAAATAAGATTTTGATATAAGAAAATTATAAATGGATTAAGGGTTCAGATAAATTTGGAATATTGACTTTTACTATAAGATTCTCAAATTAACTATAAAAAAATAATGCTTCTTATGGGAAACAGACTTATCCTGGCTATCCTGGCTATTGTAAGTCATAACAAAGATAAGTGTGATGGATAGCATGAGCAGAGAAGATTCTGGAGCTTCAAGGTTGTCAGGAGTGGGGAGAGACATTCCAGGGCAAGCACCTCCTCAGCCCGCAACAAGACTGTGGGAAAACGAAGAGGATGAGGCTGGCTCCTCCCTAGAGCCTCGCAGAGTATATTCTATAGTAGCTGTAGATAAGTTTAGTCTGGCAAGATTCTGTCTATTAGGTACAAGCTAATAAAGTATCTGAACTGTACTGGATGACCTTGTTGTAGTTCTTGGGCCGAACCTGACAATAAGTTACTTTATGATTTTAGAAACTAGGCTCTAGAAGGGACTACAGATTCTAAGCAGAAGGGAAAAAATAATACAAGCCTTGTTTTAACTGTTCTTGATGTCAGTTAATACTGGGACTTAAAAAATGACACAAAACATCATAACACTGGAAACATTAAAGAGATCTTTGAAGAATGGAGCCAGAAATTAGTAACTACAATATCAACACTGTTAGTAATGATGTCTGCTTCTATGGATAGACTATGTCCAAAAGATGTAATGAAAGAATGATAGATGTGGAACAAATTTTATCTGACAAGACAGAGAAAGTACTAAAAGTGGAACTACAAATGACAGGCCAAGAGAATGATTCGGAAAAGGATGCTTTACTGGATATACAAAAGAAACTGGCTGGAGTTTTAAAAATTAAAAGGGAAATGCAAATGATAAACTAAGAGAATGACCTGGAAAATGGTTTCTTATTGGATCTGCAAAAGAGGCTTGTTAAACCCTTGAAGAAATCTGTGCGATGGGGTAAAGAAGAATTGAAGAGAAATCAAATCCTACAACAACATTTGATTGAATTAAAGATTAAGACTGTTAGAAATAAAAGGAATGAGTATAAAGTTGGTTTATTTGATCAAGTTAAAATAAGAGTTTTTTTTTTTTTTTGCAAAGTTCTGGCAACCCTTTATGGACTTTTTTGCTGACCCCAGGACTGAAAAATTGATGTTTTATGGATTTGCTTATAGATAAGGGATGGGATATGGAATGAAAAGATATCTGTTTATAACCTTATAGGAGGTAAAAAGTTACTAAAAAATTTGTAAAAAATTTGTAAAAATTTGTTTATATTTGTTGTGATGAAGGTTGGAAGTCACTTCTTTATATATATATATTTTCTTTTCCTTTATTATATTTCTTTTCTTTTTCTTGTTTCTTTTTCTTTTTTCCTGCACTTTTAATTCTTTTTTTCTATTCTATTCTCTTTTTCTAAGTTTAGTTTGTATTAGTTTTTACTATTGTAATCAGAACTCTTAATAAAAATTATTTTCAAAAGAATTTTAGAAATATCTTTATTCTGAAAGAGAAATTTCTGGTCGTTCCAGCTTTTCCACAAACTGAGATATCCCTGAGGCCATTTTGAAAAATAAGGTGTTTTCCATTGTAGTCTCACCATTTCTCATTCACAGAACCTTTTACTTTCTCTATGCTGGGCCCACAATAATGTTGAAGGAAGCATTTTGTGTTCAGATGTAACTAAAGCAGGGGGATCAAGGTGTATAAAATCATGCATGAAAGGAGAAGTAGACAAGGTGAAGCTGCAGTGAAGCTAATTGGAGGGAAATTTAGAACAAACTTATAACCACAAGACATAGTATGGACACTAACTAGGATAGCTGTGAAAGGTAAATGGTTAAATGCATGGAGGGCAGGTCATTTTCAGGTTGGGTGTAGAGTGCCTCCAAATAGCAGTGGCAAGAGAGCAGTGTGTCTCCATTTCTTCTTTGTCTGCAGCTGAGAGGCATCTAGATATCCACTATGTGAAACAAAATGCTGGATTATGATGGGTCTCATCCAACGTGGCTGTTCTTAGGTTAGGTTTAGCTAAAAGCGACATTAGAAATGGGAGTTGTTGGTTCAAAATAGCACGAATCTAATGGTTGAACTGTTTTTACAACCCGATACCAATGAATATATATGGGTTTGGTTCTATTTTTTGTATTATCAGTTAAATAAAGAAGATACTTGCTTTTGATGATTTCCTAATTGTTATTTAGCTAGATGCTAATGTATGATATTCAACTGTTAGCATTCATCATTACTATGTTATTCATAACCTCAGAAAATGCAATGAATCTATATTAAGGTTCCATATGGAACTATTTAAATACCTTTGACAATATCCATTTTTCATTCTAGAACAGATGTTAATTTTTGGTTGTTTAACAGTATACATTCTGTGACTTATTAAAATACAGAGAAATGATCAGAATTTTATTTTTTGCATTCTTTTTTTCCTAGTGGAACTGAAAAGTAATATGTTTGTAGCATTTCAGAAGGCAAAATGATCCCAAGACCAACTTATGTTCTGATTTCAAGCAAATGATACAGCTTGTCTGATTTGTTCTTTCTTCTCAATTAAAATTAACCAGCAATGAACTGAAAAGCAAAGAATAGGTAAAGACTAAAGGGACATCCTTTTCAAAAGTTTGACTACATAGATATGTGGCAAATATAATGTGTCCAAGTTATCTGCAGGGTATGGTCAGAACAGTCAAGATGGCAGCTGCAACAGTGCAATTGAAGCTCTACCCATTTTTTTATGTGTCTTGTACCATCACAGCTACCATCTTGACTGTTTTGACCATATCCTGCAGACACCCTGTAATGTATGATTAAGAGGCTTTCTTCCCTTTGGCTTAACAGTTTGTTTTAAAATGTTTTCAGAAATCTGGCATCCTTAAAATTTAATCTTTTGCATTTTGGATGAACTGAACTGTTATTGGAACAAATGCAAGCACCCTGGTGAAAACTATCATTAATCACTGTGCTGGCTTTTTAAAACAGTTAAATAATGTAGGCAATCCTTACAGCAACTCCATTAAGTAATTTTCAGATAGCGTATTGTAAGAAAGGATCCATCAAGCTGCAGCTGGATGCCCATTTTTGCTTTTGAATTTTGAGGGCAGTGGCTGTAGGCTACGCTCCATTTATAGAGTACTACTGGATGCAGAAACATAATGCAAATCTAAACTATCTTGCAAGAATTCTGTGCCATTAATTAAGAACAAGGTAAGACGTTATGGTTTCTTTAATACAAAAAACCAATAAATTGTATTTTCATTACTAAGCAAGAATATAAACATCCGCCTCTGATAAAGCTGCAGTCTTTGTGAGTGTAATTTCCAATGAGGAATTACTATCTGCATCTAGGAGTGGACTGCCAGGCCGCTGCCAGAAAGTACTAATATTGTAGCATTATTGTTTACTGATCAATGGAAAGAAGAGGCCTAAGTTGGAAGCAAAACCCCACCATTTAGCTTCTTAAGAAAATGTACCTGAAACCACTACTGACAATTTCCATTTGCAGACAATTTGTAGAGACATGGAAGAGGCATCTGAACAGAATCCATCTTACACCATAGTCCTGTTGGGGGAAGTACCATCTGTGGATTATAATATTTATAACCTACCAGCAGCTTTTTTTTTACTTGATTTGATGGAACTTCTGCCAGAATGTGGATTTTCATATTTTAAATCAAACATTAATAACATGCAAGCTAAATCATTCCAATGCAGCCCAAATCTTATTGCTTAATTTTCTCCCTTTTCTCTCTTTCTTCCTTCTCTTTCCTTTCCCTAATTTGCTAAAGAATAATATGAAAAAGGAAGATCTGGTTCCTTTGGGAGAACTTTATTTTTAGTCTGTTTTTGTTGAATATGTGAAAATACTCAGGGAAGCTTTAAAAAACATGTGAAGAGCCATTTAACAAACCTGAAATAATTTTGCATGCCTAATATCTTTCTTGTAGGAGCCCCAGGAATTGGTTTCATTACATTGCATAGTAATTCAGTTCTGCAAGTAAAACTGTTTCTAATCTTGTAGAAACCTGATTTAATCAGTCATAATAAAGACATGTCTGATCCCTTCTGACCTGACATCAAATAGTGAAATGTTGAACATGCTCACATATGATCTGTTCATTTATTGTTCATTAAACAATAACAGTGATCTCAACAGTTATCAAAGTAACCTACAATATGTTTTCCAGATATATAGAGAACAGAAAACAGCAATATATGGAATGTTGTACCTGAAAGATTTCCATTTTTATCATTTTTCCTTTTCTCATAAGGATTTTTAAAACTTAAATTATAACTTAAAATATGCAATTGAATGAGATGGAGATACACAGAGAAAGGGAGAGTAGACTATCATAATATTTTTCAAAGAATATCAGTTGCTGTGTATAGGCAGCAGGGTTCAGTCCATGAGAGACCAGACTGCAGTAAAAACCCATTAACAGTAACAGAAAAGCGAAGTGAATGGATGCTTCTTCTGGCTGCTGAAAGGAGCACTGAAATCAAACGGCAACAATGTGGATGAGTCTTCCAGTTGAGTCAAAAGGATGCATTACCAGTTTAATTATTTCATATGATTTTCCAGTGTAATATATGGGACACCTGGATGCTGTTTTTACAAATTGAATTATATTATTATTATTCCAACATTAATCCTGAAATAGCATGCAACATAGCCAGGTTTTGCATGGCGGCATGCAAAATCAGGCAAAGGATAATTAAGAGCAACTGAACCTGCCTGAATATGGATAGTTAGTGTATGGCACCTTTTATTTCCCAAGTTTCAGTAAAACCAAATAAGAAGACTTGAGATGAGGCTTTTAACAGAGGTTTTACTGGCCAATGAAACCACCTGGATGGCTCAAGGAATGTTGCCCAGAACCACAGCTTGCAAAGCAAGCAACAAAGATTTTATAGGCATATTCAGATATTTCAGATAGTACATCCCCTCATATCCATACAAGGGAATTTTGGGATGACCCAGGGAAAAGTAAAGGTGGGCCTAAAGAGGTGAATCTAAGTTTAAATACCTAACTTCTTTGGAATTTAGGGCCTCTCTTCTTGCAACTTCTCTGCCTGGTACCAATTTAATTTATGGCTTCAGGCATCTGGCTAATGGCTTTTAAGAAAATGGGGTGGGGGAATTCTGTGCTCTCTTAGAAGGCAATCAGGTATTCAACAAAGGGATAAGGTGGGGGAAAGAAACGCTGTGCTCTTTACAAAGCAAGTTAATCCTTTGTAAATAAGATAGAGTGCACTATCACATGCATGCCCACACATTATGAGAGAGAGTAAAATTGTGTATCAAAACAATGCCCTTCATTTCCTCCCTTTGCTTTTGAACATAAGATGCTTCTTATGTATGTGATTCCACTTATATGTTTTCGGAAGAAAGCGAAGGATCATAAGTTTGGCAAATGTTTGGGCTTGATTTCTGGGGGCTGCAATTACAGTTAAACCATCAATTGTGGAAACAACAACAACATTTCCTTTCCTTTCCTTTCCTTTCCTTTCCTTTCCTTTCCTTTCCTTTCCTTTCCTTTCCTTTCCTTTCCTTTTTTCACACACATATACACACTCTATGGCAGCAGTCCACAGCCATTGCTCATCACACATCCTGTTGCCTGCACCAGCTCGCTCACTTGGTCTCAAAGTGGATTCAAAATCTTTTTCCTGTGAACTGTCACCGAGCCTCACAGTGAAAGTCTCAGTCACATACATTCCAACCAATGGTTGCACCCCTTCTTATGGTTTTACAGGGGCTTCCATTGATTTGTTTACTACCACCCCTGGCAGGGAAGGGTCCACAAAATATGAGGAGTCTTCCCATTGTCCCTCTTGGGACCTTTGGGGAATAGGGAAAACAATTTTGTCCCTTCTTGCTCTTTAAGAGCCAAGGGGGGAGATTGAACTGGGCGCAGGGAGGTTTATCCAGGCACCAGTTCTCTCTCACTTTCCCTTGCAGAAGAGTTATTCTGGATCCTTTGGTGAAATACACATTTTTGATCTGTTTTGTAGGTGCCTACATAGCTTTCATCATCGTGAGGGTATTGAAATACAAACAATTGAAATCACCATAGAACAAGCATTCACATCAATTCTTCCCACTTCTACTCCTTTCTTAAGTTCATGAGGAACATGTTGCTGAACACATGTTGGTGGTTTTATCTGACATTTCTACTCGAAGAACAACAGGCCCATCTATGGGGGCCCCTGTTTCAGTCCCATTCCCAATATCATCCTCTTAAGTGTATCAAAATGAGCTTGAGCAATTCCACTCTGGGATCTTTTTCCCAGTGAAAACCAACTTAGTCCTGATTTTGTACCATCATTCTGCTGGGACAGGAAGGGCTTAGTGAACCCCTGGGGCTATAGGTAAACATATCCAACAATCCTTTACTATTTTGGGGTTGCATTCCTGCAGCAGAGTTTGGGACAAAATCACAGTATGCATTATATGTCTTATTAAGCCATAAATGGGACACAAACTTCTCTTTATCTTTCTACGTATTACCTTATAAGTCAGTGCAGGCGGGGTGATTTCCAAACTCCATACCTTTGGATATAAGCATCAGTATTGTCAACCAAAAGGAACATTTCAATTATCAATAGGCTTATGATCAAATTTTCAGACACACGCTTTTTGATCTGTCCCTGGGTGGGCATCCAGGGCATTAAGACATCTTCCCTTCAATGAATAGTAATTCTTTTCCCCAAAAGGCATAGGGAAACCAACAACAAGGGAAAAGTATTTCAGACCAAACAATCAACACAATAAAAACAATATCAGTTTCACAACTTAGTTTGTGACAAAGCCAGCACGTCTACGGGTCGTGTGGCTGGTAGAATCTATGATGCCAAATCTTCTGGTTGTTCTTGAATTAGGTCACTACCGGTGGACCTAATCAGTCTTTGAAAAGATCTGTTGGAGAAGCTAGAGAGCGCTGCAATTTTAATTTGAGTCTATCGACCGGCAAACTTGCCAAATGTCTGGGGGTTCCTTCACCTGCTCGATCCTGGATCCGTGCACCGAAGCTTTGATGCCCTCGATTTTCTTGCTTCGGCTCGGACCACTTCAGATCAGGGCAGGATGGGAACAGCTCCTTCACTCTGACCCACTAGCCTGGCTGGGCAATGGGTGGTACGTCAGGAGCGACTGGCAAGGCATCTCGGACCTGCAGGGAAATATGGAACGTGCGCCAACTTCCTGTCCGTACAGTTTGCACTTCATGAGATACAACCGGTCTCCCATAAAGCATTTTGAAGGGGGACAGCAATAGTGGCCCTCTGGGCATAGCCCTGATACGTGTTAAAGCAAGGGGCAGTATTTTTGGGCCACAGCAACTGAGTCGCTTTGCAAGCTGAGCCTTTAAAGTACGATCTTCAGCCCCCTTTCATGTCTTCAGCCCTGGCTGAAACCTGAGGCTTGTAATTAGAATGTGAATACCAAGGAATGTCCAGGAATTTACTGACTTGCTGAATGACTTCAAAGGTGACGTGCCGGCTGTTATCTGATTTAACCTTTTAGGTGTGAGATTTGCCCCGTTCGACAGAGAAACTCTCGTGACACGTGTGGTTCACAAAGAAGGTTTACTCATGCGTAACGTAGTAGTCACAAGCAAAGCCAGGACTGGCTTGGTACAATTGCATCACTTGTTATATTCCCCCCTTCCCGCGCTTTTTCCCGCCTCGTGATCGCGTTGCAGCTGTGGGCTATTAGGCCCCCCAATGTCCCCCCTGATCGTTCATGATGGCAGGGTCGGTCAGAGTCCATTGTCCTTGATTGCCAGTCCCCCTCCGGCTGGGTTGGTCCCTCCCTGCTACGTGCAGACCCACGGGTTCTGTGCTGCGTTGCAATCTTGTTTCGCTGCCCTGCGGCCCCGTTCCTTGCTTGCTCGCGCCGTTATCAGTTCATAGTTAAAAGCTTCCGCTGCGGTTTTCCTGTTTAGCTGGCCGCAGGTGGCTCGTTAATTAGCGGCGCTTTCGGTTCCTCTTTTCCCCGCTAGCTACCGCCGGTGGATTCCGCGTGGTCTGGTTGCGAGCTTCCCTGCAACCCCGTGCTTCCCTGAAGCCTCGTGCTGACCGAACCTGACATGCCGCCCCCCTGAAGACAACTCCCCCCCCCCTCAGTTCTATTTCGGCTTCCCGGGGTATTTACTGTAAAAGTCCCGCACTAGGTCCGGCGCCCTTATGTGGGCTTTACTCACCCATTCGCTGTGGGACTTGGGGAAATGTTTCCATTGCACTAGGAGCTGGGTCTGCCCCTTGTGCCTCCGGGCGTCCAGTATCCGGTTGATTTCGAAATGCTGCTCCCCCCCGACCATGATGGGTGGTGGTACTCCCTCCGCCTTGTGCCAGGCGTTCCCCGGCTGGTGCAACTTTAGCAGGCTGCAATGGAACACCGGGTGGATCTTCCCGAGGCTTTTCGGGAGCGTCAGCCTGACGGTCACCGGATTGATGACCTCCGAAATGGGGAACGGCCCCACAAACCTCGGGCTGAGTTTTTTCGATGCCTGGTGCGTCTTTAGGTTTTTGGTTGACAGATACACCTGGTCCCCCACTTCCCACTTTTCCTCGGGGAGCCTCTTGCGGTCCGCGTGCTTCTTGTAGTCGGCTTTGGCTCTCTGCAATGCCGCGTGCGCCGCTCGCCGGGTCTCGTCGATTTGGGCGAACCAGGCGTCCAGGGAGTTGATCTGGGATTCCGGCTGAGGCAGCTCCGGCATGGGGACGAAATCTCTCCCGGTGGCTACTTTGAACGGAGAGAACCCGGTGCTCTTGTGGACGGCGTTGTTGTATGCCACCTCCGCGAATGGTAGTAGCTCCGCCCAATCGTCCTGTTGGTGCCCCACGTAGCAGCGCAGGTACTGTTCGAGCCCCCGTTCAGGCGTTCCGTGGCTCCGTCCGTCTGCGGGTGCGCCGCGGAGGATAGGGCTTGTTTCGTCCCCACCCGCTTCAGGAACTCCCGCCAGAACCGCGCGATGAAGTTGCCGCCCCGATCGCTGACGATACGTCGAGGTGCGCCGTGGAGTCGGTAGACATGTTGCACGAACAGTCTCGCCAGCCCCTCGGCCGTGGGGACTCGCCGGCACGCTACAAAGTGCGCTTGTTTGGAGAATAAGTCCGTGACCACCCAAATGGCGGTCTTCCCCTTACTCTCCGGGAGCTCCACTATGAAGTCCATGGCGACCTCTTGCCAAGGGCCGTCGGGTTCCGCTACCGGCTGGAGTAGGCCTCTAGGTTTGCCTTTGGCTCCTTTCGCTGTTGCGCACACCGGGCAACCCCCGAGTACGCCTCCACGTCCTTCCGGAGCGTGGGCCACCAAAACTGCCGCCGGATTAAGTGGAGTGTCTTTACGAAGCCGTAATGCCCCGCGCTCCGGCTGTCGTGGGCTCTCTCCATGACCTCCCGTCGGCAACCCTCGGGCACGTACAGCTTTCCTTCGTGCCACCACAACCCCTCTTGGCCGGTTAGCGCCTCTCGGTTCTGCTTGAGCCAATCGTCCCGCTCCGCCGCCTCCGCGAACCCTTGCCTTACTTCAGACGCCGCGTCCTGTCGCTCCCCCTTGGTCTGGCTTCGGGTCACCGCCTTTGCAGCCAGCCTGCTGGCGGGGATGACGGAGTCCACGATCTCCTCCCGTAGGCTGGCGTGTTGAGGCATGCGAGACAGTCCATCCGCTAAGAAGTTGCGCTTCCCGGGGATGTGTTTCAGTGTGAACCTGAACCTCCCGAAGTATTGGGACCACCGTGCCTGTTTGGGGGATAGCTTACGCGGGGTCTTCAGGGCCTCGAGGTTCTTATGGTCCGTCCACACCTCGAACGGTTCAGTTGCCCCTCCAGTAGATGCCTCCACGTGGCCAGCGCCCACTTGACCGCGTACGCCTCTTTCTCCCACACCATCCACCTCCTCTCCGTCTCGGTGAATTTGCGGGAGGCGTAGGCGCACGGGTGGATGGCACCCTCCGGGCTGGGTTGGAGCAGGACTGCTCCCGTTGCCACGTCTGATGCATCCACTTGGATTATAAACCGCCGGTCTGGGTCGGGATGGCGCAGGATCGGCTCCGCGGTGAACCGCTGTTTTAGTTCCTCAAACGCCCCCTGGCATTCTGCAGTCCACGCGAGTGCCATGCTGGGCTTGGGGGGTTTCCCAGTGCCCTTGGTTTTTAGCAGGTCGGTTAGGGGAAGGGCGATTTGGGCGAAGTTCGGGATGACCTGACGATAGAAGTTCGCAAACCCTAGGAAGCTTTGGAGTTGCCTCCGGGTTCGCGGCGCTTCCCAGCCCAGGACATCCCTTACTTTCGCCGGGTCCATCTCAATTCCCCGGCTGGATATTCGGTAGCCGAGGTAGTGTAGTTGCTCTCGATGGAACTCGCATTTCGAGAGCTTTGCGTACAGCTGTGCCTTCAGCAGTCTCTGGAGCACCGTGCGCACCAGGCTCACGTGCTCCGCCAGGGTCTCGGTGTAGATGAGGATGTCGTCCAGGTAGACCAGGACGCCCCGGTAGAGTAGGTCGTGCAGCACCTCATTAATTAGCTGCATAAATACCCCCGGGGCCCCTTTTAATTCGAACGGCATCACGGAAAACTGGTAGCTTCCGAGCGGGGTGTTGAACGCCGTCTTCCACTCATCTTTTGCGCGGATCCTGACTCTGAAATAGGCTTCGCGCAAGTCCAGTTTTGTGAACACCCTCCCCTTCGACAGATGCGACATCAAGTCCTTCATCAGGGGGAGGGGGTATTTGTACTCCGTGCTGATTGCGTTCAGCCCCCGGTAGTCTACGCACATACGGAGCGAGCCGTCCTTCTTCTCCCGGAATAACACCGGGGCCGCTAATGGTGACTTCGCGGGTTGGATGAATCCCCGCGCTAGGTTCTTGTCTATGAACTCGCGCAGGGCCCCCATCTCCCTCCTCGACAGGGAGTACATTTTCGGCTTAGGCAGGGTCGCTCCTGGCTCTAGCTCGATGGCGCAATCACTGGGCCGGTGTGGTGGGAGCTGGTCGGACTCCTTCTCCCCGAACGCTGCCGCCAGGTCTCGATACTGCCTCAGGATTCCGCCGCCCGTCGGGGGTTCCCCGGGTCCGGCCCCTCGCTTTGCGGTCGCCTCGCCAGTCGCCGCTGCCTCCCCTCGCCTCGGGATCGTGGCGGGTCTCCGGGGTCCCGGCGCTGCTGCTGCTGCTGTTGCTGTTGCCGCCCGGGTCTCGGGCCCCATCTGCTCTCGCCCCGTCTCCCGGTGTCCCGGACCCTCCGCTTGTCCGCCGGTGGTTGCGGCTGCCTCCGTCTCCACGGCTCGGTCCCCTCTGCTCTCGCCCCTCGCCGGTTTGTCGACCCCGAACCGCACTGCCTCCGCCGTCCAGTCGACTCGTGGGTTCCGCCGCCGCAGCCACGCCAAGCCGAGTACCACCGCGTAGTCGGCCACCGGGACCACCACGAACCTCAGTTCTTCCCGGTGACTCCCGATCGTCATCTGGACCGGCTCGGTGTAATACTGAGCTGGCCGCCCCCCGTGCCAGCGTGCCATCTAACTGGCTGAATGAAATGGGCTCCCGGAGGCGCCTCAGCTGTAGCCCGAGCCCCGAGACCACCGCTGGGTGCATCAAGCAGTGGGTGCAGCCCGAGTCCAGTAGCGCCCGTAGCTGCGCCTCCCCTCCGGATCTCACCCCCCGGACGTGTATCCTCACCCGGAACGGTGGGCAGTCCTCGTCTCCTATTGGGTCCGCGCGCCTCGACTCCCCTGCTCGCACTGGGACGCCGTTCAGTGCGAGCGCGCCTCGTTTCCCGCCGGCTCCAAGTCCTCTCCGGAGGATGCTGTCTCCGGGGTCGACCACCCACGCGTCCTTTCTCGGTCACCGCCGCCACTGCCCCCTTCCGCGGTCGGTCACCGGTCCTTTTCCCGTTCGCACGCGGGGTTTTGACTTCGGGCCGTGGTGGGACGCCTTCCCGCTCCGTCGGGCACTGCGCCGCTCGGTGGCCTCTGCCTCCGCATCGGAAGCACAGATTCGGGGCTCTGGTCGCCTCTCGCCTCCCGGTGGACTGCCGTCGACCGCTCCGTCTCTCCTGGGGGTCCTCTCCCTCGGCCGGTCCCTCGCCTGGTCCCGTCGTCTTGTGCTCTGTTGGATCTGCCGCCACGCCGATTCCGCCGTTCCGGCCAGCCAGATCCAATCCTTCACTGTGGACGGGTCGTCCCGCCCCAGTGCCTGTTCCAGGATCTCTGGGTTGAGTCCCCTCTTAAAATACTTCACCTTCAGGGACTCCGGCCAGTCCGCGAGCTTCTCGGCCAACCTCCGGAACTCCAGGGCATATTCCGATACCGATTTGCCCCGCTGTCTGAACTGTAGGATGTCGTCCTCCGCCCGCTTGGCGCTCAATGTGTCCTCGAATCTGTCCCGGAGCGCCTGCATGAAGTCTGGGAAACTCCGTAGTTCCGCCGCGTTGGCATCGTACAGCCCGATCACCCAGCTGGCTGCTTGGCCATCTAGCAGCTCGGCCACGTAGGATACCCTGTCCTCGTCTCTAGCGAATAGGTGACCACCCCTCTGCATGGAAAACCTAACGTGCGTCAGAAAGTGCGGCAGCTGTTCGGGGTCCCCTGAGAACTTCCCAGTGATACCTCGAAGTCTCAGGGCGTCTGCCGCCCGTTGGTCCTCCGACCGGGGCGCCGTGGGTGGTGCCGGCGGGGGTGTCGGACCGCCCCCCCTGTCGCTCGCCTCCTCGTTCACCGCCGGTGGCCCCACTCTCTGTAGTACGGTCTGGAGCATCGCCTCCACGGCGTCTAGGCGTCGCTCGACTCTCTCCTCTAGTCGGGCGAATTTCTCGCTCCACTCACGGTTCCGGAACCCCGAACCTCGGGTCATCGTAACACCTGAATCGTCTGGTCCTTGGTTCACGCCCATCGACCACCGCTCGGATGGAGTGCGCCCGGCCCTGGCCGCTGCCCCGTCGCTCCCGGGCGGCTCCGACCGCCCTTCCGCGAGCCTGGATCCCTCGCGCTCCAGCTGACCCACGGATTCCTCGTCGCTGGTCATGCCTGTATTGAGAAAGAAAACGCTCCTCGGTGGTACCGGGTAGCGCTGACGGTGAGTCCTGGCTTTATGTGAGATTTGCCCCGTTCGACAGAGAAACTCTCGTGACACGTGTGGTTCACAAAGAAGGTTTACTCATGCGTAACGTAGTAGTCACAAGCAAAGCCAGGACTGGCTTGGTACAATTGCATCACTTGTTATATTCCCCCCCTTCCCGCGCTTTTTCCCGCCTCGTGATCGCGTTGCAGCTGTGGGCTATTAGGCCCCCCAATGTCCCCCTGATTGTTCATGATGGCAGGGTCGGTCAGAGTCCATTGTCCTTGATTGCCAGTCCCCCTCCGGCTGGGTTGGTCCCTCCCTGCTACGTGCAGACCCGCGGGTTCTGTGCTGCGTTGCGATCTTGTTTCGCTGCCCTGCGGCCCCGTTCCTTGCTTGCTCGCGCCGTTATCAGTTCATAGTTAAAAGCTTCCGCTGCGGTTTTCCTGTTTAGCTGGCCGCAGGTGGCTCGTTAATTAGCGGCGCTTTCGGTTCCTCTTTTCCCCGCTAGCTACCGCCGGTGGATTCCGCGTGGTCTGGTTGCGAGCTTCCCTGCAACCCCGTGCTTCCCTGAAGCCTCGTGCTGACCGAACCTGACATTAGGGACCAAAAATCTTGGAATGATGTGCTCCACTAGGCCCTAACCATTTTTCCCCACAAGCTGAAATGAAGCAGGGAAGGCTTCAGGCCATCCAGAGAACAAATCCACAAAGATTAAAAGATGATTTTTGGGTCCCTTTTTGGGAAGTTCAGTAAAGTCCACTTGCCAGGCTTCTCCTGGGTATTGAGCAGTACAGAGGTGGCCTGGAGGGGTAAGTTTATCACTCTTTGGATTCAAAAAGAGATTTCATTTTCAGGGCTTTTCCATTCCACATATCCTCGGGCCTTCCAAAAAGCAGCACGTGTGTGAGCGGCTGTCAGTAAAAATGTTGGCTGTCTGCCCTTTGGGAAGATGACAGGCTTCTATGAGGGCTAACAGTCCAGCTGCTTGGGCTGACCAGTGAGAGGGTAGCTTACGTAGTAAAATAGGTCCATCAGTGGTGACCACAGCCAAACCTGTCTGGCGGACCCCATTTTCAACAAAAGAAGAACCATCAGTCCAAAACTGACATTCTGCCAAGTTAAAAGGTTCAACTTGGAGGTCAGGGCGAATTAGTCTCTAAAACCTGATGGCAGTCATGGGGGCCTTCTGATGAGCTAGCCTCCTCTGATGGTCGAAGCAGGAGGGTGGCTGGGTTGAGCTGTTCACAGGGAAACAGTTTAACTAAATCATTTTCCAAAATTAAGCTGGCATATTTAGTCAATCGGGCTGAAGTAGCCCATGCAGGAAGTTTTTGTTCCAGCAATGTTTGAACAGAGTGGGGGGTGCAGACATCTTTTGAATTAAAAGCGCGGTAGCTGCAATTGAACGAAGGCAGCCTTTTACCACAGCATCCATGACTTTGGATAGGTAAGCAATAGGAATCCTTTTCAGGTCTTAATTTCTGGGTAAGGACTCCTAATATGCATCCTTGTTTTTCAATAACTGTATACCATACTTAGTCACTAGACAAGGTGGTCAATTAATATTTTAATTCCCAGGCATGCTTCCCATCTGATAGGACATTGCTTGATTGAGATGGGTTGTGCCTCAGGGAACAGCTGAGCCATGTGGGGCTTGACAAACCGAGCAAGCCCTGGTTCCCCTTGATACCACACCCGTGGGTCAATCTGGGTGTTATCAAGTGGGCTGGCTTCAGTTGGCTTGGATAAAAACAAAGATAAGCCTGTTCTGGGGGAATGTGAAGACTCAAGCCTTGATCATTAAATTAAATGGTAGCTCTTAATTTTCCTAAAAGGTCCCAACCAAGAAGATTGATGGGACAATGTGGCATAAACAAAAAAGAATGATCCAGTTGAGGTCCCTAGGAGCAACAACTGAAAAAAGTTAGCTGATTGGTGCCATTTCCATAACTCCTGTTGCACCAATTACAGGAGCAGAGGAAATGGTCAGGCAAGGAATATTTTTGTCATTTAAAACACTGTAAGTTGCACCCATATCAATGAGAAAATGATAGGGTTGGCATTTAACTCAGCCAGAGGATCAGGGGAAAACAAAAGTCCTCTGGAGCCCCTTCAATATGAATTGTCCTCAGGGTAAAATTCAGAGGCTTGAGCACTTAAAAGAGGCAAGGGGGGTCCAGACCTCTGCTGGGAGTTTTGAGGTCGGCCTCTTTGTGGCTCTTGACCTTGCAGTGTTGGTCCTCTTCGCCCTCTATTGGCCCTTAAAAGTTGGGCATCAGGCTTGGCATTCCACAAGCATTCATTTTTCCAGTGGCCAATTTGTCCACATTTTGCACATTGATCTTTCTAAATGATTCTCTGAGGGGGAGGATTCCTGCCTCCCTTTGCTTTGTGGAGAAATGGCCAGTGCAAGAAGAGATGCTTGTTTATGCATTCTCTTATCTTCTTTCTTTTCATCTTCTTTCTTTTTCTTCGAGCTCTCTCTGAGAATAAACAGTGAAAGCCATCTAGATAGGAGTTTCAAAATTTTGGGTGGATGGGGCAGGTAACTTCTGGAGCTTTTTCCTAATATCTGGAGCACTTTGGCCAACAAAAGCAGCTTTGATCATAACTTCATTGGCAGGGGCTTCTGGGTCAAGATCAGTGAAGCAGCGGTGGCCATCTTTAAGGCATGTCAGGAATTCCATAGGGGATTCTTTAGATTCCTGAACAATTTGATGGACACAATGAAAATTCACTGTCTTTAGCACACCCAATCGCAGTCCCTGAAGGAAAGCAGTTCTAACCCTTTCCAAAACTAGTGCTCTATCTGGGGTGTTGCGGTTAGCCTCATAACTGGGCGGCTAGTCAGGAACCCAGTGGGTGGCCAGCCTGTGCATCCAGGTTTCTTGCAGCTGTGTATGCTTCAGTAGCTGCTTTAAGCACTTGGCATTTTTCTTCTGATGATAAGAAGGCTGACATCAAAGTAAAAAGATCTAGGATAGTAGGCTTGTGAGTAAAAACGATGCGTTGAACAAGATCCACATATTGCTGGGGAGACTCACGATAAGGAGGCAGTCCTTCTCTCCAGTTAAATAAATCACTAGTGGTGAAAGGAGTGTGAATAAAAGCCAATTGGTTGCCCATTGGTACTTGTCTAAGAGAAGCAAGGAGATTAGGGTCCTGCCCCCGTAGTGAAGCAACAAAAATATCAGGACAGTCAGTGTTGTAAACAAGTCCTGTCCTGGTATGTGAAGGGCTACTCACAGCCGCTGGCAATTGCGAAGCTGCCACTAAAGATTCTTGAGAAGCTGGCTGAAAAGCAGCTGCAGAGGTTAAAGGCAATGGGGGGGCAGTCCCAGCTGCGGGGGTTGCTGCAACAGCAGAGCCCGTGGGGCTAGCGATGGAGTTGCCTGAGGAGCTGATGCGGGGGCGGAGGAGGAGCCGTTAGAGTACAATAAGGGGGGGAGGATTCCTTCTCCTCTTCTGTTTTATGCTTTAGCTTTGTTTCTGTGTCCTGCTCAGCTCTTGGCCGCAGGGAAAAAAGTTTTGCAGGATTGGTTTTCAGCCCACATAGATCTTGAATGTCTGGGCGAAAATAGAGGTTAAAGAAAAATTTGGCATAAACCTCTTCCTCAAGCCTACCGCTTGAAGCCAAAAAACTGGCAAAAATATTTATAAACTCTCCATCAACAGTACCCTCTGGTAGCCAAGATCCTACATTTGGACCAATATGATAATGTGGCCAAACGAATTCACAGAGAGTTTTTAGTTTATTCTTTTTAAAATTCATCTCCATTGCTACTCTGGGTTTTAAAATTTCCCAGTGCCTGATAACGCATTGCAATGGGGTAAAACTCTTTTTGCTATGGATTCCTTCGTTGCTGTTTCATTTAGATGGCTGTTGGTTTTTTTTCCCCTTTTCTGTTAACTAGAGGATTTCTCGGGTCTTTCCTTCGACTCGGGATTTCTGTGAACTTCACCAGGAGAATTTCTCGGGCTTTTTATTTTCCCTCCCTGTCCGTCTTTCCCTCGATGCAGGGTTCAGCTTGGAATTTCTAGGGATTTCTCGGGCCGATTTTTCCTTTCATCAGCTCGGGGTCTGGCCAGTGTACCCTCCCTAATGTGAAATCCTTCTCCATGTAATGGTGAGTCCTCCTAACCTAAAATCCTCCTCTAGGACAATATATTCCAACAAGCACACATACTGTACTCACTTCGTAGGCAAGCCCCTAGTGGAATTTCCCACGTCTCACTCATGCACTCTCAAGGCAGCTCTCCCCACCTAATAAAAACATACTCACCCTTTTCCAGTTTCCCCAAATCCACTTTATACAACAAATATAAAAGAAAAAGCCTCAATTTTGAGCATTCAGGTTCAGCTGGAGCGGAGTCTGTCGACGGTGCCCAGCACAAGGTCACTGGAAAACTTTCCAGGTGCGCGCTTGACATTGTTAAAGGTCCCTGTCGATTTCCTCCGTCTGCTGTAGTGAAGGCAATTTAGAGAGG
Source organism: Python bivittatus (assembly GCF_059951505.1). NCBI lineage: Eukaryota > Metazoa > Chordata > Lepidosauria > Squamata > Pythonidae > Python > Python bivittatus. The sequence goes on along the minus strand of NW_028277044.1, from coordinate 490,978 downwards.
GGCTAAAAGCAGCCTCCCCAAGGAATCCCTGCCTTCGGGACTCCTGGCTGGCTCGCCAAAAATGTATGGCACCTTTTATTTCCCAAGTTTCAGTAAAGCCAAATAAGAAGACTTGAGATGAGGCTTTTAACAGAGGTTTTACTGGCCAATGAAACCACCTGGATGGCTCAAGAATGTTGCCCAGAACCACACCTTGCAAACCAAGCAACAAAGATTTTATAGGCATATTCAGATATTTCAGATAGTACACCCCCTCATATCTATACAAGGGAATTTTGGGATGACCCAGGGAAAAGTAAAGGTGGGCCTAAAGAGGTGAATCTAAGTTTAAATACCTAACTTCTTTGGAATTTAGGGCCTCTCTTCTTGCAACTTCTCTGCCTGGTACCAATTTAATTTATGGCTTCAGGCATCTGGCTAATGGCTTTTAAGAAAATGGGGTGGGGGAATTCTGTGCTCTCTTAGAAGGCAATCAGGTATTCAACAAAGGGATAAGGTGGGGGAAAGAAACGCTGTGCTCTTTACAAAGCAAGTTAATCCTTTGTAAATAAGATAGAGTGCACTATCACATGCATGCCCACACATTATGAGAGAGAGTAAAATTGTGTATCAAAACAATGCCCTTCATTAGAAATGGCCCAGTCTCAGCATTAACTCTGAGTTACTTATTAACATCTTCAAGGTGTTTATGCCTTGGTTGAACATGCCATGTCAGTTATTCTGCTACATTCTTCTCAGGTTTGATGGGGGACTGTAAGTGAAGTTTATAATCCCAGCATCTCTGCTGGATTATTTTATTGCTTTATTTATCTATATTTATTTGAATTTTATGCTATCATTTTAAAATGTATGTTACTCTGATTGTTAATCCTTTTTCTCTTAGTATTATTTTTAGTAAAACATTTTTAGTGTATTACTCCTAACTATTCTGATATTGTCAGTTCAACTTTGGATATTTGTATATTTGCCTGACCACAGTAAACAGCATGTTACTTCATTCCACAGAAAAAAAGACAGACACCTCCTGAAGCCATTGCTGGTAAAAGAACTGGAAATAATTTCAGAAGCCATGCTTTGTATGCTTTCTATCTGTGTGTCTGTGTCTGTGCGTGCACTTTCAAGTCAGTGTTGACTCCTGGGCACTGCCTGGACAAGTCCTTGCAGTTTTCTTGGCAAGATTTTTCAGAAGTGGTTTGCCACTGCCTGCTTCCTAGGGCTGAGAGAGGGGGACTGGCCCAAGGTCGCCCAGCTGGCTTTGTGCCTAAGGCAGGACTAGAACTCACTGTCTTCCAGTTTCTAGCCCAGTGCCTTAACCACTACACCAAACTGGCTCAGACTTCAAAATATGGAACACTCCACAAATTTGTGTGTCATCCTTGTGCAGGGGCCATGCTAAAATCCTCTGTATTGTTCCAGTTTTAGTGTATGTGCTGCCAAAGCAAGCACATGCTTTCCTTGCCTTGTTTTATTTCCTAACCATGGATAATAAAAGGTGGATATTACCTGAAATAGCAAAGCTGTTTGTGAGAAAGTCTTGAATGACTGCTTTGACTGATATAGTGAAGTGCTTAAAATTAATAAATGTATTCTCTATGAAGTATTCAGACGCAGTTCTAATGAGATTAGTGGAAATAAATGATGAAAAGGATTGTTGGTACAGAATATTTCTATAAGACAGAAACAATTTTTTTTTTTTAATGATTTGGCAATGCTGGTGCATCTAAAGAGTTCTGTGATTTCATAAGAATTTTACCATGTGTTAAAGTTTCACATGGTTCTAATTTCAGATCTGTATAATGATTGATTACAAGGTGTAAATGCAATTTTATTGTAACAAAAAGTGTTTATGATAAAAGGTTGACTGAATATTGCTTAGGTTTAAAATGAAGAATTACCTTTGGAGTTGTTTGTCTCCATCAAATGGCAACTTAATCTAATGTATATATAGTGTGTGTATGTATGTATGTATCTATGTATGTACTATACTATATATAGTGTATATATATGGACAGCTTATAGCCTCCTGTCCTTTTCAATAAACTGGCGAATCCTCTTTAGGGTTAATATCCTTTGCTTTTCACTTTATGTATAGTGTTGTACCTACAGCCACAGTAATGTTTTTGTTATAAAATTGCCACCCTGGAACAAGTTTTGGAGAGAATCCCCTCCCCAGTTCTGTCCCCTGAAGGGAGAGAGAACTTCAGCCCCATCTGGATCAGTCCAGCCTGTAGCTTTATGAATGAGCCAGTATAGATGTAATCAGTGACCCCTACATTTTCTTTAGTGTCTTTAAGGTCATAATAGTTTTCAAGTTCATTTTTCTTCTCTGCAGCAGTAAAACATATTCTAGGCATATTGGTAATAGTTAAACATTTGTGGCAAAAATTAACCTGAAATACTAGCACCTTCTTTTCCCTTATAGTTTCTTATCTGTTTCAAAAAATACCCTCTAGCCACTGTAATGTATATTTTGCCAGGATATCAACTCACCTTGTTCCTTCAATTTGGCAGCTCTTTTGGTTACTTTTTTACTGAGTTCATGAATATAAATACCCTCCTTGGAAACAATTGATTCTATTAATACAAAAAATAAGTACAAGGATTGCCATTAATTGGATTTTGTTCCCTTTTTATTAGATTGGAGGTAAATAGAAATGGTAGAAAATAAATCTATGAATAATGCAAACCTTAAAATTCCTGTTTGTTTATTATGCTTTTATATTTTGATACTCTGTATCAGTATCTCTGTACTCTATATTTTGATTTTGACCCGTAATTGCCCCCTCTGTGGCCACTTCAGAAACATAAATGCCCACCTCTCTACTGACAGCAGCATCCCATACTCTTTCTAGTGTTCTCATGCCGGGTATATTATTGCATCAGTATACAGGTTACTGTAGGGAATAGAAGCCAACCATATCCCAACCATTCACCTCCGCTGAGACGCGGGAACAGGATTCTGGAGGAGAGGAAGTGAGAAATGTCTTTGTACCTGAGTAACCTTAGCTAGAATATCTCAGAGAACCAAAGACCTTAAGAAGTCATCTTAGTCTGACTGGGCCTAGGAAGTGAGGTCCAATACTAAAAAAGGCCCTGGGAAATGCAATCAGTAAGGGAGACTTTATTTCTTTTCAGTTTTGAGTAGTTTTGTATATCTCTGTCCCTCCAGCTCTTCCTTTGGTCATGTTGACTACTAACCTTGGTATGCAGATCGGAGCTTCCTGCAATTTTAAATAAGTAACCCATTTTCTAACTTCTTCCTTTGTTGCTGTTTGTAATTCTTTACTCTTTCCTACTCCAAGTTATTTTTTTTTCTTTTTGTCCTCAGTAACACATATTCCAAAAACTCTTGGGTCTGATAACCATTTATTTAAAAACTTATTCCTGGATACTAAACTTGATCTTAGTTAAAAGTTTGAGAAGCTCTACTGGTGTTCTGTTACAGCCCCAGTCTTCAAGAAAAGCGATACATCTAGTCCAGCTTTCTGTCTCTTAAGTGTTATTGGTAAATTATATGGTAAACATCTGCATGAGAAACCCACTGACTGGCTAAGAATAAGACCAGGTCTTGGCCAAGTGTGGACAAGATGGTCTGCCATAGTTCATATATTAGTCTAAACTAAATGGTGCAAAAATATTCCTCTCAGAGTTGAGGTACCTCTATGCTATCTTCGTAAATCTGAAGGTGGCTTTTGATTCTGTCTCTGTGGAGAGATGGTGGAGGTAACTAAACACCTCTATGGATTACTGCCTTACTAGATTAATTATGATGCTCTATGAGAACACTTGCAAGGCATAAGTAGAGCAAGTGGAGGTCTCTTTTCTACTGTGGGAAGAATTAAAATTGTAATCTGGCACCTTCACTGGTTACATCAGTTCTTTGGTTCAAGCCTTAATGTATTACATCCTTCAGCACTAGCTAATAAACCAATATCTGTTTTGCCTTATATGGATTATGTGGTCATTCTCTCCCTGATAGAAGTCTGACTTCAACCAAATCTGCAAGCCTTAGGCATTTATTGTAGGGAAGAAAAATAAGAAATTAATTGTAGTAAAATTGTGGAAAATGGGAAATTGATAACAATCATATTGAGCAAATTAAGATCTTAAAATACTAAGGAATTATTTTTCAATCTTCTAATGCAATAGAATTTTTGCTTCTAAAGCAAAAAAATTCCAATGCAATAATTAGGTTCCAACTACCATGGAAGTAATTATGTTCGCACCACAGTCATGCTATTCAGGCCCACAGTGTTGGGCTTCATATTCTATGATGTGCAGGTTTGTGCTGTACAGAAATAAAAGACTTGGATGTAATTCAGTCCAAATTTTATAGAACAATGCTCAGTGGCCCTCATTGCAATTCTGAAGTTTGGAGCTTGGTTGTATATCAGTAGAGCCTTGCATGAAGATCTGTCAACTAAAACATTAGTTAAAATTAATTCTGGGGGAGAGATCTTTAACACAGTTAATCCTCAATGACAAGTTAAAACAAAATTTTTGATAATTCTGAGGCCACAGAGGGCTTTACAAGAGGCCCAGCAACATGTATTGGATTTAGATTTACAGAAGGACAAGAGTAGAATGGTTGAAATATTGGTCTTTTGAAGAAGCCTTTTTCTATTCCTAAGTATTCATATTACATCCTGTCTCCTCCTCACAAAACATTTACTCTCACCAGATTTAATGGACAACCAGCAATGGTTCTCAAGGCGATATAGTAAGTTTCACTTCTAATATCAAAGCTGCCCTTACATGGAGGGTGTAGTTGAATCAACACTGTACTGTACATTTTGTTAAGCTATACATTGTATATGGTGTGCTGAATTAATATCATCCTACTTATTAATTGCTCTGACTGTTCTAGGGAAGAGAATGTTTTTTATTATTTTCTAAAAAATTAAAAGTTGTTAAGTCATAATGGCTATAAGGAAATTTTGGATATAAATAAGATTTGATAGATTATCAATATATGGCAATAAGCTGTATATTTTATTTCTTTTTAATAATTGTTATACATGCTTTGTTGTATGAAATGTTGCTCTATAATGAATTCTAATCTATTCCTGGAAAAGAGGGATCTGATCCATCCAGATTCCAGGTGAGGTGAACATTTCCCAAATGAAGAACAGGTGGTAGCAAAATAGTTTCCTGCTGGGTGGGGAAAAGCTACACCTAGACATGGAAAATTCTGATTTGTGTTGGTGTTGCATGCAAAGGTATCAGTACAAACTATGGTGATGCAAAAATGAACATTATAAAGCATTTTGTACTTGTGTCCCGATATTGTTCACTTAATTTCATTTCATCAAATTTTCTGATAATTATTTTTTTTAATAAATACAGAAAAATGCACAAATTACTGTATATCCATGCAGACAGCTGATAGCAACTTCCAAAGCAGCTGCATGGAAAAGCAGCCTGGAAAAAGATCCAGCTGCTTTAATGAAAAGAACTGTTTTGTACATGCTCTGATACAGTCCAAAGAATCTCTTTTGAAGAATTTTCAGTCCTGTTACTACCAGTCCTCATTTAGCAGCTATCTCATGTAGCAACTGTTCACCAATATGACAGTAATAAATGGTGGGGAAAAAATCATTTTCTGACCAATGTGCATACTTATGCCCAAATTTCTGCACCTGACAACATGCGTCAGAGTGAGAGTAACGCTGGCATAGCTGTACAAGAGAATTTTGTATAAATGAGACAGCAGCAACCAGTGATCTTTGCAACTTCTCTCTCTCAGTCACATGTTCGCTTAGTGACCATTTCGCTTCATAACCATTTGGCGTCCAATATAAGGAACAGATTGCTGTCGCTAAATGAGGAGAGGGTCTATATGTAACTTTCCCTGATTTACAACCTTTTTAATGCAGCTATTTATATTATATATTTTTTTTACACAAAAAAATGTACATCCCACTGTTCACAACTTTGCTGTTTTGTTTTTTGAATCAAGTTATTATGAATGGCCATGAATTCTCTGCATTACAGAGCCTCTCCAATCTGTTTGAGGGTTACAGCTGTCAAGGTTGGGGAAGATTGCATAGATCCTCTCTATACCATAGAAGTCCACAGTCCATATACTGTACTTCCCTTTTTAAAATAATCCATGGTGGGTTTCTTTTGCCTTTGTGATAGAAGATGCTATGTCATGCTTCCTCTTTCTCTAAAGGCAGCATATTTATCTATGTAAATAATTAGATATAGATACAGATATGCTCCATTTTCTAATTATGTAACCTCTTGAGAGTATTCAGTATGCAGTGTGATAACGTTGGGGCCTTTTTCCCCCAAAAGACCAAAATTCGTATCTCACCTTTTCTTTGTCGGTTTTCTTTAGCTTAGCTCTCACCAGCACATTTCAGTCCAAGAAGCTGGCATTCTAGCAATTCCTGAGATGATGTCATTTTTGAAGATCAAGGGAGGCAGACTGCCAACTGTTTTACTGAGGTTTGACTATTATACATTGCATCTAATGCAATCATGCAGAGCTAAACTTGTAATTGAAATTTTCAAGTACTTGCGTTTTCTCATAGTGATTTCTTTCAGTTAGAGAAAAAAAATACTTTTCTCTCAAAGCTTGCATAAGCTTCTAACCTGTAAAAAGAATGCAAGGGGAATAAGATCATACAACCCTTTTATTCATACTATAGGAACATAATGTTACTTGTAAAAAAGACTAGAATTGGCAATGTTCTTTATATATGTTTATGCCCGGAAGATCAATTTTGTTCAAACAGCATGAGATTATTTCAAGTGTGCATTTCTTAGCAAATGAAAATGAAACACACTTTGCCTATATGAGTGAGATTAGTTCTCCCAGGTATTTTGTCTTGAGGAGGTCAGATTTCCAATCAGGTGTTCAAGAAGTGAGAATTTTGCAGCTGCACAGAACACTTGGTTGGTACAAGAGCGATTTTTATATATTTCCTTTTCAAGAAAGTGGAATTGAGTACATCCTAATGGTTTTGGTCCCCATAATTTAAAATGCTGAATCCTATTTTTTAAAATCTTCAATTAAATGCAAGCAGAATTTTAGATGGGTGGTAACTTGCTGGGAAAAAAACCCTTTTTGTTCTGTTCACTTGACGTATCTGGAACTATGTCGTTACTTGACCTTTACATACATATCTGAATTGAAGTTTCCTAATTTGAGAAATGCTAGGTTTTTGAGGGGGGGGGGAATATAAAATAATATCAACTTTGCATGTTGGCAAGAAAATAAAATAGGTATGATCATGTTTGTTTATTGAGGTCAGCTTATGGGAGATATTACCTTAAATTTAGATAATTCTAATGAGAAATTCTATTAACAGTTGCATATGACAGCTTTGATTTCAGCATATTTTGCCTATGTTTTGATAAATTAATCCTTATATTAATCACTCCTGCTATTTGCCAGTGTTGGAGTTTTTCTTAATATGGTACAGATCACAAACACAAAGACTGCATTTGTTTTTCCCACAAACACTGTTCTATTATACAAACTTAAAGTCCTATTCCCTACTTCTAATCTTAATTCTAATTCTATGCTTGTTTCTAATTTCCTACTTATCTTATTCTACAGTCTTCCTATTACTATAAGTTTACAACTATTTCTATCTTACAGGTACTCCTCAGTTAATTACGGCAATTTGGACTGGAATTTCTATCACTAAGCAACACAATCGTAAAACGTGACATCACGTTAAGTGATTCCCACGCCATTGTTAAGTGCAATGTCATATGATCGCCATCTGTGACCTCCTGCCAGCTTCCCCACTGACTTTTTTTGTCAGAAGCTGGCAGCGAAAGTCACAAATGGCTATCAAGTGACCATGGCACACTGCAACATCGTAACTGCGAGCCAGTTGCTGAGCACCAAGGTTGCAATCACGTGACTGTGGGAACACTGCAATGGCTGAAACTTTGAGGACTGGTCATAAATGCCACTTGTTCAGTGCCATCATAAGTTCAAATGGTTGCTGAATGAGTGGTCATTAAGCGAGGACCGCTTGTATTTAATCAATAAATTTCTCTCTCCATGCTGTATGTCTATGTTCTTATCTCTATGTATATAGTACTATGTTTTCCTAACTTAACAATTTCTTAGCTGTTTAACTCTTCTCTTTCCCTAGGTCTTCAGCTCTTGCAGCCAGTCTCAGTCCATTTGGATGTGAAAACCTTTTCGCTCCTCTCTGAACTGGCCAGTGGGCTTTTCTCTCTCTCTCTCTCTCCCTCCCCCCAGCACTCACAGTCCTCTCTTTCTGCAGCTGGTTGGTGGAGCTCCACACCTGGGCTGCTCACTTGGGTTCCCAGACTTCGGTTGGCCTCTTTTCCTCCCTCTTTTTCTCCTCAGCTCTGCCCCTCAGCTCCAAGAATTGCCGCTCTCTTTGGCTGCTTGAAGATGGCTGCCGAGGTGCTTGCCTTTGGCTTGAGGGTTCCTCTTTCCCACTTCTCTGTTGTCCTCCTGGCTTGACCCCTTTCTTGCCACACCGACCCACAAGCTTGCTTTCAGGTCCCTTTTAGGGGACAAACTCCCCAATGAAGGACAGGGTGGGGCTGCCTCAACCCTGCTTCCTGGCAGCAGCAAAACTCTGGATCCCAGGAGAGAAAAGGTCACTCTAGGTGCTCACTCTGGGTGGCCAGTTCGCTCATCCACAGCCAGAGAAAAGTAATTAGAGACATCTGATTTGCAGTGTCATGAAAAGGTAGCTAATGATTGGTATTACTATACTACTATAAACTGCTAGGAAAGGGGAGAGGTCGTGCCTCAAGTTTTAACATAACTGGCCTTGCACCTTGACTTGGAGGGAAGGAACAGGTTACCCTACCTTTGCAAGCAACCTCTTGGGCCAGTTCTTCTCCTTTACAATATAGTATGCATAGTTCTGAAAATATATAAATGCAAAGCTTTATCGTCAAAATGTGGATATAAAACCAATTCCGCAGAAAATATAATATGGTGCGTGCAATTTTAATTTGCATAATTTTATCAAAAATAAAAATATCTCCCTTGAATAAAAGTATTTCCAACAGCTTTTGAGCAATTAGCTTTTGACAGGTAGCTTGACAGGGAGGTTAGGATTTGCTATCAAACATTTAAACTATTGCTTATCTTCAGTGCATGGAAACAAGCTTAGCATGTAAGACATAATATCTGGAACAGGAAGACAACAACTATTTGCACATACAAGAAAAGTATATTTTAAAATAATGGATTATGATGCTTAACAGCTTAGGCTAATACATTAACATTAGTTCTCTCATAAATGTTGTCAGACATAAATGTTTGGAAGGGCTTTTTTTTTTTTTTCTATTATCCTTCTACAAGATGAAAGTATTTGGACATGAGTGTGATATAAACCCAAAGCAATCTTTTCTTGATTTTCCATGACTTCCACCCCCAGATCAAGGTGCTATCCTCCAAATCAGGAAATAATAGATTAAAGATGAAATTTGGTTAGTTAAAATTGACTAACAGATCTGCAGACCAATTGGAGAATCAAGAAAATTTCATAATGATATGAAAAAGAACTGGTGGCTGAAATTTGACTTAATGGTTGCCTGGATAGGAGCAAAGAGAATATTAATAGAGTTGTAATGATTTTTTCTTTTTCAACATTTCCATTGGTTTGAAAGGCTGCATTACTTCCTATCAAAAAGCTATTGGAATGCCTTCCAGGTGTCTGGAAGTCCACATCTTCCACGTGCAGTTTTTCTACTGGTGCCTCTTCTCTGAGGTGAAAACCTCTCATAGGGTACCTGTGTGCTGTGCGCTCATAGAAAAAGCTAAGATAGAAAATGATGACTGACTTGTAAAACAGAACAGATGGAGTTGGAGTCCAGATTTAGATGTGTATTAATTTTGCTTCTACTTCAGAAAGGCATGTTTTTATGCCACAAACAGGAATATTTTGTTTGGGGCCATAAACAAACATACATTAGATTTCGAGATAAAAATAGATTTGATTATATTTATACTTTCAAAGAATATTCCTGCCATTAGGAGAGTTGGAATTCTAAACTTTAAACAAAAATAGTTCTAAAACAATTAGTTGGTGCTAATATGACCATCATGGTGATGGGCCATGATAATGGCATGTACAGAATGACGTGTAGATGGCACATGTCTGGACTATCAGTTGTATCGTACTTCAAAAAACTGCCGGGACAACACTCCAATCTGTACTTGAGGGTGAGTCCTTTTATGGGGGTGTAGAACAGCCATGTGACACAAAGCCCACCCTCTAGCACCTTATTACCTCTGCCTTCTTCTCACATCCATCAGCATCTGATGCTTGAGGAAGCCATGTTCCTGGCACCCCTGAAACATAAAAGGCATATGAATCTAATCCATTTTTGGTTGTACTTAAAACTGTATGTGTCACATGAGTTATACATCAGTGACTACCTTAAGTTTCAGTGGGTATACCCTAAGTATAATTAAATGTAGTTCCATTTCAATATTATATAGATATTTTATTTTGGTCTAACTAGACTAGGGTTATAGAACCAAACCATTATAAGCACAATAGCAAACAATAAAATGCATAGAAATTTAACTACAGCAGTGGAATTGAACTTAAACCTACAGAATGACCTGAATGGTACCTGTAGGTCCATTTATTTCCTACTAAGCATAGACTACCCTATAAATAATGTATGGATTTGAATGAGATAAAAGGAGAGTGACATAAATGTATCTGATCTACTCAAGTAGTTATTTAAAAGAGATGTTACTAGTAGATGACAGGAATCCTTATAAAAGAAACAAAACAATACAGTTCAATACAACGTGTGCCACTGACTCACCAAAGCCAAATTAACAGGAGCACAGCTGTTCTGAATTCAACATTGACAGCTATAGTCTGGACTCTAGCATTCATAATTTACAATGTCAGATCCAAATGTGTGATGAAAGAATGGCATGACTTCACATCTTCTTTATTAGAAGACTGTTAACAGACACAACTTTTTGTATAACATTTAATGGCACCATGCTGCAAATATATCTAATTTGATTTCCAGATCTATACCAGTAGCCTAGAAACACTTTTTCCCCTTAGAATGCTGAATAGATGTGAATAATTTCTTAGTTTTCCCTCTGGTAATCAACTTTGACACTTAACGTTTTTGTTTCTTTACTTTTTTAGTACTGTTTCAAGACCTCATTGGCCAAAGGCAAGAATGAATTAGAAAGCCAGTTGTACAGCATGAGAAACACTTCCTATTCAGATTGCTTTCAGCAATTTAAAACAAAGTCTGTTTCTGATCTGAGAGCCTTAGACTGAATTCTGCATTCTCTTCTTGCAATATGTCAGTATAATGATTGTAATAACGGCCTCCATCTCTGAATTGCTGTGCAGCTGAATGACACCGGAAAATTAAAGCACTAGAGACACTATTTGATTGATTCCAACTTCCATTAATTATAAACATTCTTGGGATTGTAAAATGAAAATATTACATTGTAGAAAATGACCAGAGGAAGGCTACAGCATTGGCAACTAGTAGGATTTGTACCCTCCTGGCAGCACATTCAGCCCTGCCTCCATTCTGCCTGGATGTATATCACATCTTCTAGTTATGCTGTTGTATGGCACCTTTTATTTCCCAAGTTTCAGTAAAGCCAAATAAGAAGACTTGAGATGAGGCTTTTAACAGAGGTTTTATTGGCCAAGGAAACCTTCTGGATGGCTCAAGGAATGTTGCCCAGAACCACAGCTTGCAAAGCAAGCAACAAAGATTTTATAGGCATATTCAGATATTTCAGATAGTACATCCCCTCATATCCATACAAGGGAATTTTGGGATGACCCAGGGAAAAGTAAAGGTGGGCCTAAAGAGGTGAATCTAAGTTTAAATACCTAACTTCCTTGGAATTTAGGGCCTCTCTCGTTGCAACTTCTTTGCCTGGTACCGATCTAATTTATGGCTTCAGGCATCTGGCTAATTGCTTCTAAAGGAAATGGGGTGGGGGACTGCTGTGCTCTCTTAGAAGGCAATCAGGCATTCAACAAAGGGATAAGGTGGGGGAAAGAAACGCTGTGCTCTTTACAAAGCAAGTTAATCCTTTGTAAATAAGATAGAGTGCACTATCACATGCATGCCCACACATTATGAGAGAGAGTAAAATTGTGTATCAAAACAATGCCCTTCACTGTCACTGCCTGAAGAAGGAAACACCTTGACCAGACCCCTCCCCTTTAATACCAGCTTGTGAAAGAGATGAGGCCTGAGCAACTTACTCACCTGTAATAATAATGATGGTGGTAATCATAATGATAAAAAAGGGAAGCCATCTCCCTGGAGTCACTCCCTAGTAGCTCTGAGATGTGTGGCCCCATGCCCAAATAATTATAATCTGATGAAATATTGTAAGGCATTTAGCAACTGTGTCATTTAGCATCAGTCTCATTGAATGCTATAGTTAAACTGGTCACAGTTCTGATGGGCACAGTCTGATCTCAGATAGCTTAAGGTGGTAGAAACAACTAACAAAAAGATAATAAAAATTAGAGGCAAATTCCTTGAAATAATTAGCAGGTGCTATCAAGATACCAGGATCCATACAGCAGACTTTGAATGACTGATTATGTGCCATCAAGTCAGTTTTAATTCTTAGCAACCACATAGACTGACTTTCTCCAAGATGAATGCAGCAGGCTAGAATGCTTTAAAAAAAAGTAAACTGAACACAAATTCTGGCCTACAACTCTGAGTTTCTTAGGAGAGAACGTTTTGCTTTTCCAGCAAGCTGGTTCTGATTTACCCCTGACTTCCATAGATTGCAGTTTTCAATCTAAATGTTATGAGCACTTCCTCTTAACTCCTGGTGAGACCCTAGAGATTCCTGGGTCACAAGCTTGGAGCCTGGTGTCACCTCCAGTCCAGAGACACTTAGTTCTCTGTCTTATCACTCCGTCTATCTAGAGTTCTTACCTCCTCCTTTTTGCCCCCAGACATTTTCTTGGCTTCAAATTGCATTTCCCTCACTTCTAATCCTTAGGTTCAGCTTCACTTCAAGCATTGCTTAGCTCTCTGTTTCCAGTCTCTGTTCTGATTACATCATTCAGGAGGCTCCTTCTTTCTCCTTGGTTCCCTCCCGAGTGATCAACACCCATTTCCCAGCTACAGCTCTCCTCTTTATCTCAGAACCAAGTATTGTTGTTGTTTTCCAGCAAGGGTGGGTCCGAGAAGAATTTGTTGGGCAAGCCCAGACAAGCTTCTTCCTTCCCCCTGAAGGCATGGGTTTTGCAGTCAACATGGACATTGTGCGAGCTATGGTAGCCAAAATTCAGAAAGACACTGGTAGCACCTTTCAAGACTAACAATTTTATTTAAGACATAAGCTTTTATAAAACAAAGCTACAGCTTACAAAACTTATACCTTCAAATGTTAGTCTCAAATGGTGCTGCAGTCAGCATAAACTCTCTCGCCTGTCTGCTCAGTCATCTGGGATGTAGGAACTGGGTGAACATGGATTTCATGTATGTACAATGAAGACTTGGGGGAGTGGCTGAATGCATGTCGGAGAGGAAGGCTTTGCCCATCCACTACATAAAAAATTAGTATTTTGGTAAAGTAATATTCCAGTGGCATCTCATGCTTTAAAAAGCTTCTGAGTCATTAGAGGCTTTAATAATTAGAAATGAGATTAGAAATGGGATGCTGAGAATAGTGGACTTGCATCATTATTTTCTCTTAAATCAATCTTCATGATTTCACACACAAAAAAATCCTCGAAAATAGTCTCAGAAACTAATGGTTTGATAATGGCTGTTTTTGACAATTTAAGTATACGCTGAAATGAATACATCACAACATATCACTCTCATATCTCTGACAGTAGAAAGATTATGTTGAATTTTGGTGATGTAGAGGCCTACCAGTGAAATATAAAATCACAGCAATGACTTTCTGTCTATCTATCTATCATCAGTCACCTACTAAATGGTACAAGGTTAGAGTCCTTCTAATTCCTGGTACAGTTAGATATATCAGAATGTATTTGGGCAAATGGTACTTTCTACGCCATAACTGGAGTGATGCTACTTGAGCATTCAGCTGCCATATTCACTTTTCCTTTAAAAGCCAGAAACAATTATTTCATGCATTGAGCATAGGAAAAAAGAATTGTGAAACAAAAGATACTGGTGTGAACTTATTCACTGAAGTAACTATATGCTGAGAGTTCTTTTAAAACTTCTATAAATCATTGGGCCTTTTCTTTATATCACACAGAGTCTGATGATTAGAAGAACTAAGCTAGTTAAGTACTAGATATGGAACATCTTCCATTCATGTTACATTCCTCTAATAAAAAAAACAATCCCACAAAGCTTTGGTCAAAGAACCAGGTGAAGGAAGAAAGCTATTTTTAGCTTAGTTGTGCTTTTCTAAGTTATTTAAGTGTTCAGCTATCAAGCCAAACTGATCCCTTTTTGATAGAATAACCATGGGAAAGCAGTAAACATAGTATACGCAGGCTTCAGCAGAGCATTTGACAAATGCTAGTAGGGAAGGTAACAAAATGTGACCTGGACTACACTCCATTAGATGGATGGAGAACTGGTCGACACTTGTATGTAACAAATGGACGTCAGTGGCTGTGTCAAGTGGGAAGGCATGTCAAGTGGTATACCACAGGCTTCAGTTCTAGCCTCTGTGCTGTTCAGTGTTGTTTATAAATGACCTGGATGGGGTGCTGGAAAATTAGAAAATTATCACAATTATCAGATTTGCAGATGATAAAAAGATAGAGGAGGGGGATAGAAAATAACCTTACAGCATAGGACAAGAGGAGATGCAGGAGAATCTTGACAAACTGTCAGGTCTACGATGTTCAAACCCCAATGCAGAAAAATCTCGTGAAACCCAAAGTAGGTTCAGAAAATATTTCATTTATTGGATTGTACATGCAGCTCTAAGCAAAGCATTGCTAAAACTAAAGCCCACGTATTTTCCCCTTGTGCTCCCCCCTCATTCTAGGCGCCAACTTTGATTCTCACAGCAGTGCGACCTTGTACATTCTTAACCCCAATAACACTTCGTCTTCCTGGCCTTCGATATTGCACCGGCTCTGTCTTCTTTCACTCCCTGCCCTCCGTTGAGAATGACAGAAACAAAGTAAGCAAAACAGGCATTTACTACACTAATAAAACAGGCCTCTAGTTGATTAATATTTTGATTGCTGCAGGTTCTGACACACGCATGTACCTGCTGGCTGCTCTGTAAAGAAGCTGTGCTTTTTCTGTTGTTTGCACCCTAAACACTCAGGCTCAGAAAATATGTGTGAGTTAAAGGAGGCATTAAGGAGGGTGTTTGGTGTAGTGATTAAGGCACTGGGCTAGAAACTGGAAGACAGTGAGTTCTAGTCCTGCCTTAGGCACGAAGTCAGCTGGGTGGCCTTGGGCCAGTCACACTCTCTCAGCCCTAAGAAGAAGGCAATGGCAAGCCACTTCCAAAAAGCCTTGCCAAGAAAACTGCTGGGACTCATCCAGGCAGTCACCAAGATTCAACACTGACTCAACAAAAAAGAAAAGAAAAGAAAAGAAAAGAAGATGTGACCACATGTCACTGCAACTATGATACCAGACACTAAATACATTCAATTCAGTCCCTCTTCTCCAGAATGTAAAGATGCTACTTAATGATGAAATTGCTTGTGATTCTAGCTTGTCTAATAAGTGAGTCAGAATTTGAAAAGAAGAAACAAGGCTAAACAAGGAAGCTATGGTTCTGCTAACTGCTGTACTAGAATTTCTGAGAATTGATTTTCATACTTACCTGCTGATAGCCTTAAAAACACTTCATGTCAATCATTTAGAAAATGCAGAAATGCCTAACTCTGATACACAAGAGTTCTGCTTAATTGTGGGCAAATACTTGCCTTCCGTTTTCTGGAAAGCCCCCCACTCTTCTCCATTATTTCATACTAATAATCTTTATATTTTTCTAATTCTGTACATGCATAGCCTTGTTTTTCGAACATGACATATTAGTAGCATGTCTTCAGTCTGCAAGAAACTCCCCCTTCTGGAAGTACCAGACTGGCAGAACGATACTAAGAAACAGATTTCTGAGTTACGGTTTCTACAAAATTTGAAAATGTTTGATTATATGACCAGTGATTTGTATCCCAGCAACAGTGCCACTTCCAGCAAGCTGGCAGAGTTTCACTATGTGACATGAGATTTTGGAGTCTATCTGCAAGTAGACAATTTACATAAAAGTCGCCAGAAGCACATGGAATTCTTGTATCCACAAGGCCACTGTGGTGCTATGGATGTCCCTGTGGAAGAGGCAATACAGTAGTGTACAGAAGCATGTGGTCCGAGTATAAATTGCAGCTTCCCCACATGGATTAGATTAGAAATATTTATGAGTCAGATATTGAAACTGATGAAGTTATAATGTGTAAATATTTTGTATGCCGTGAAACCATTTCATATTACCTTGTTTTCTAGATAATTAATAAAAAGTTGAATTTTAAAAATGGACATGGTCTGGACATGGACTGATAGACTGCCTTTGGGTCCAGGTCTGGAGCAGCTGGCTTAGAGGAGGGGACCTATACTAAGGTTCAGGTTTCCCTTCTTCTGTCATGGTCTACCCAGAGCCTTCTACCATATGCAGCCCTTCTACTTTCTAAGTTCTATACTTTCTACCATATGTACCCCTGCCCCTTTGCTTTCAACTTATCTTTGTGAAACTGGATTTTCAGCATAACAAAACTCAGTATCCAAATTTGGAAAAATATTATGACAACTCTAGGACTTCAACAAATGTTCTATAAACAATGATAAAATACAGTGTTGAAAAGTTAGGGAACACTGCTTTAGGATTTCTCTTCATAACATTTTGCAACTTAGTTTATTGAAGTATTGAGGCTGGTCTTTTCATTCCACAACTTTGCAACCACCCTGACCTTCCCTTTGTTTCCCAATCTGAAAAAATAAAAAGTTCCCTTAACTGATGTTTGGGAGGCCATAAACCCTTTACAGTTATATAGTAAAACAGAAGGGGCCCATATACCCTCAGCCACTTCATAACTCTTGTATGTGCTGAATCCTTAATCACAGGTATTCATTTTACCAAAGCATTCATTTCCTTCAGGAAAAAGATAAAAATAATGTCTTTGCATTCAAATTGGGTGAAAATAGTAAAAAAAAAAAAAAAAGTGAGAAAAAATGCACAGTATTGTTCATTCAGAGACATTTTAGAATTCTCTCTCATCCTCACTCCTAGTCCTTTTGTAGCTATAGACTCAGCATATCAATAAATGGCATTTTACTATGCAAACACTAATTTTTCCCAACATCATTTAATAAAGCTGAAAAATCTTTTTTTAAAATTCAGGTAGAATCTATATCTAGTAATATCCAAGTAGGAATGATATTGAATGAATGCATATAATCAGAATGAAGCAATTTCTATGGATCTGAAATATGCAGACATGAATCATTCAAGATACCACTGAACTTCAAAGAATTAACCCACAGAGCAATAACTATTTGTTTTTCCAAAATGTTATTTTAATCTGTCAGATAATATACCTGTACTACTTACTTCTCAGAAATATTTGTCCAAAATGTTTCTCACCACTAGCAGATAAAGCTGGTAACAATTTCTATGTTTTCTGTGCTTTTTAATTTGTTCTCCATCCTCAGTGTTTTGAGTGTACATAAATGTTCCTGTTCTTCAGAATAAATGGGACAGAAAAAATATTATTATTTTGGGGAGCTACACAATTACACCTTTAAGGTTAATGATACGTGCAATTAAAAAGCAACTAATTATATGAGAATTGTCACTTGGGATAAATTGTTCTTTAATGTCTGTACACACATGGATTACTTCAGTGATAAAACAGGAAATCTGTAAGTTGGGGCAATATTTCTTGTTTCTTGTTTTTGTCAAGAACCCTTCTTTGTTGTCCTTGAAAATCACACTAGTACAGGAATAAACAAATTTTGTCAGCTCTTATGTTCTTTGTTGGTATTAATTTAAAAATCTCATTAAATTTTATCCTATGAATTACTGATTACAGATTGTTTATAAGACTATTCATGTTTTTAGGCTATTGGCTGTGATATTTATCCTTTTTTTACTTCATTTGCTTGATTACAACATAGGAGTGTAATAAGAGTAAATAGGTTTCCTTATTTCAAATTATCTTAAATACATTGTGTATACATACTTTCCCCTCTAATTTTAAGAGAATGATGGACTGTTGCATCAGATACATTGCAAAGAATTAAAAAAAACTTTCATCTGACTATGAGGGTGAATAAGGCAATTCTTACCTTCTCAATTATTTAACATTGGTTAAATAATATACTGCTTACATGCATTAATTAGCTGTGAACTATATGATGACCTCAGAACTTTGACATCTACTTTGAGAACATAAATATCTTAACTGTAAACTAATGTCCTCTGGTGCTATTTCAGCATATTTAGTTTTGAACAGTCAATCATGGTTAAGTATGCACTTTTTGTAACTAAATGGTTCTTACCTCCTTGCCCTGAACGTTATATTTACTGTGGAGTTCTTGGTGCTCTCTGGTTGTTTGCTTGCAGACATTTCATTACCCGATTAGGTAACATCATCAGTGCTAGTGAGTGTGGTGTTTGCTCCCTCTTTATATACAGTAGCTTGCCCTGCCAGTATTGGTGGGGGTGTGGTTTTCTCCTTGGTAGTTCCTTGATCAGGGCATTGTTTTCTGCTTGATTGTTTGTCTGGTGTTAATCCCTGCTTATCTGGGTGTAGGCTATGTGAGAGGATGTGTGCTGGCCTGTTTGTTTCATTCTTAGCTTTTCTATTGTCTCTTTTGAATGGTGTGTAGATGTGGTTTATCTCTATGTGTCTATTGATGGCTGATTTGTCTGAATGCCAAGTTTCCAGGAATTCCCTAGCATTTTTGGATTTAGCTTGGTCTAGGACGCTCACAGTTTCCCAGTTGAAACTATGGTTGAGTCTGTCCATGAGTTGGGACAGTGAGATATGTTGCTTCATGAAGTGGCACATTCCACTTCACTGCAACTCTTCAAACAGTGGCTGGATAACATCTATCCAAAATGCTGTGACAGACCCTTTATTGAGCAGGGAATTTGGATTAAATGGCCTCTGAGATACATTCCAGCTCTATGGTTTTATTATCTTGTGAGTTGGTGAAGTCCTGAGACTTAGGACATTTCATAGAATCATAGAGTTGGAAGGGATCTTGGAGGTCTTCTAGTCCAACCCTCTGCCCAGTGCAGGAATCCTTATACCATCCCAGACAAATGGCTGTCTAATCTTTTCTTGCAAACTTCAGGAGGCAGACTGTTCCGTTGTCTAATAGCAATCACAGGCAGGAAATTCCTCCTTTTAAGTTTTGGTTTCTCAGTGTAGAGTTCTTATCTGCTCTGGAGAATAAATCCACACCCTCTTTCTTGTTACTTCTCTTCATGTATTGGAAGATTGGTATTATGTCTCCCCTTAGTCTTCTCTTCTTTAGCCTAAGCATATCAAGTTCATTTAGTTGCTCTTCATAGAATTTAGCTTCAAAGCCCCGTATCATCTTTGTCACTCTTCTATGCACTCTTTCCAGTTCCTCAGCATCCTTTTGATACTGTGGCAACCAGAAGAAGACACAGTGTTCCAGGTGCAGTCTGACCAGTGCAGCTTAGAGAGGCGCTATCCCCATAATCTTGACACTTCCCTCTGTTGATGGCCCCAAACTGCATTGGCTCTTTTGGCAGTCACGACACATTGCTGGCTCATGTTTAATCTGTGGTCTACCAAGACTCCCAAATCCTTCTTGCAAGTACTACTGTTAATCCAAGTACTATCTATCTTGTACCTGTGCATCTTGTTTTTTCTTATAATTGAACAACATTTTATTGGATAGAACACAATGTTCAAGTCCGTCAAGATCCTTTTGAATCTTGAATTTGTCTTCTGGGATGTTAGCAATCCCCCCCTCTACTTGATGTCATACGCAAATTTTATGAGCATCCCTTCTATTCTCTCATCTAAGTCACTTATAAAGTTGTTGAAGAGTACTGGCCCAAGGACAAAACCCTAAGGTATCCCACTGCATACTTTCCACCTTGTGGACATAGACCCATTAAGGACCATGCATTGGCTATGGTTGTTTAGCCAACTACCAATCCATCTGGTATTGGGTCCATCCATCCTACATTGTTCCAGTTTATCAAAAGGAGGCTCTGGTATATTTTATCAAACATTATTTTGATTCTTTGTTTTTCATCCATACCAAGAATCATTTGCAGCACTTTTAGATACATGGTTCTGGGACTAATGGTTTGAAACCACTGGTATAAAGAGATGTTGTGGGGTAGATTCCAATAATTTAAAAGCCTTGACATGCAGATAAATGCACATGGTCTGCATGTGAAAATATGTGAATTTCCCTGTTTTGAGAGCTTGTGCCCTCTTTTCCTTTTTTTAAGGATTACATATAGTTGCACTTCTGCAAGTCTAGAATTCCCTCCCAATTTACTAACATCTCCTATATATGAAGATGGTGCTGTTTTGATATACAGCCATTCACACCTAACACTGTAAACACAAGTAACAAGTGTGATCTGTAACAAAAGGTTGCCCGATCATCCACCTGTTTTAGTCAGTCATCTAATTATTCCCTATGATCTGCCACTTTTTCCCTATGATCTTAGCCTCAACAGTCTGTAGCTGTTGAACATGTACCGTGTTCTTTGGGGGATATTTTTGGAATAATTTTATTAAGAATTATACAAATAAAATTAATAGAAACTACAAAAGATAAAAAACACAATAAATTTTATAAATATATTTTTTAAAGTGCAGAAGAAATAAAAGGAGAAAAAAATAACAACCCCCGCTTTGTCCCCAGCAAGTATAGTTAATGTTAACAGCTTATCACCCTCTCTTACAATACAACCAGCCATTTCTTTATCCCATATCCCACCCCATTCTCTATAAAGAAATCTTTAAAACCCCATCACTCCATCTTAATCAGCAGGAGTCCATTAAGGGTTAAGAAGTAACAACGTAACTATTGCAGACTATATCTAATAAACCCAATTTGAATCCTTCCTTTTACATTCATTTCTCATTTTCTATTTAAACAAATCCTCCCATCTCATTTCTTCAGATAAACAAAACTTCTAAAACATTGTCAGCCAGTCCTAGTCCACATAAGTCCATTAAACATTACCAGAAATAGCAATCCATCTATTTTTAACCTTGATCAAATAAACCGATTTCTCCTTTCTCATAACAATGTTTAATCCCTTGAGATAATATCCAAACATTTTTCTGTTTTCTTTTTATGTTCTTTGTCTCTTCTCACGAAATCGTTGGCAACTTTCCCAAGCCCCTTTTGTAGATCCATTATAAAAAGGTTATCCACATCACTCTTCATATTCTCACTGTCTCTTCTCACAAAATCATTGACAACTTTAACAAGTTCTTTGGGGAATTTTAGTTAATTTCATCCACAACTTCTTCCCTAAAGATTTTGTGTATGTCTTGAAACTTCCATCTTGTTTATAGATCTTGTCATTTTAGCTATATAGTATACAGTATACCAACAAACTTCAAGAACAAAGGAAATTGTGTAATTTGATTTTTTTTTTCAAATATTTATTTCAGCAATTATGTTTCTAGTGTTCATTGTTTCCAAGTAATTCCTGCTATGGAAACATATGGAAAGTGTGCAGCTTTTCTTTGATCAGCCTGAAAGTGATTCATTTATTTCAGTGAGTTATTAACAACAATAACTGCTTTCAGGCAAAGAGCAAGCCAATGCCATCTCATCAGCATATTCTGGGGAACACTTCTCAGACAGCTTTTGTATGCCAGTGTTTATAATTTAGTTGGGCTATATAAGCAGAATAAAATAACTTTTTGTAACTACTTCAGGAGGACTTCATGATCACACAAAAGAATCTTCTGCCCAGGGTAAGCTGCCTCATGGGCACTTCCAATCTCCCCATAGTATAGGACAGATGGGGACTCTGGGAGAAGAGAGGAGACATCTAGTCCATTATTCTGGCAGGGGACAGGCATCACTGGATATAAGTTAGTTGTCAGATTCAGCCAACGCGGCACGGCTAGAGAATTGCTAGTCAAGTTCATCGCTCAGGCGCTAGCCGGGAAAAAGGGGAAGTGAGAAACTGCGAACTAATTACAACCAGGTGTCGCCGCTTGACTCAAACCGCAAGCGGATACTTTGTATCAGTGCCAGCTTGCCTTGAGCGCTACAAACAAAAGGGAGCGCAGCGGATCAGAAGGGAGGCAATCAGTGCATGATTAAGAACACCTGGCTATGCGCACAACAGGAAAACCTAACAAAGACAACAACGACGCCACCAATAGAAAGCAATCAAGAACACAAAAGAACCGGACTGAATCTGCCATTTGAGCTAGGGGAGGATTACTGCGGGTAATCTGTAACCAAGCAACGGGGTTAAGCGTGGGAACGGGGGAGCTATAAATTACAATGTAAAGTGTGCCAAGCCAACCCTGGCTTTGTCTGTACTTACTTATGTTACGCTTGAGTAAACTGCTCTGCTGAACACACGTGTCACGAGAGTTTCTCTGAGATGAACAGGGTAAACCTTACATTAGTGACATACGTTACACCAAAAATGTGTGTTATCTGGGAGAGGTTTAAAAAAGTCAAGATGGCAGCCACAACTGAAGCAGGGGGTGGGGCATTGTGTAGTCCAAGCCACCATCTTAACCTCCCCACTGCCAGGTTCAGCCCAGCATGGTACATGCCATTCCACATAATCAGTTTCAACGCCCCAGGCACAGGCAGCCAAAAGAGGAAGCAACCAAACCACAAGTAAATTACCAACAGGTGGCAATCAACCAAAGGCAGAATTCGAATACATTGTAACTGTGGATTTCCCCAACCGCCGCAGGCAAGCAATCAACAATGGAAACAAGCTCCGCAGCTCGAGCAGCGATTGCCAAACCATTAAGAACAATCACAAGCTCGCCCGCATGAGAACTGCCACACCAGCACAGCAACCACGAACAAAGGACCATGGCTGAACCTGCCATCTAGAAGAGGGGAGGGGGATGCCACAGGCAAGGGAAAACCAAGTACGGGCAGGAGCAGAAGCCAGGAGGGTCTTACGGAGCGTAGGAAAGGAACCCTATATAAACTAATGTAAATGTATCAAACTCAGTTCTGGCTTTGCCTGTAACCGCGTGCATTACACCCGAGTAAACTACTTTCGTCTGAACCTGTGTTTTGCGTGGGTTTCATTCAGCGCTGAATGCATCAACTCTTACACCCACCTGCTCCAACACACAGATGCCCCTAGCCAAAAATGAAGCTAAACCTATTCAAGGCTATATTTGTGGCAATACTTTTCTTGCCTGACAGTAAAAGTACAATAATAACTTAAAGCATTTGTTGTTCTGCTTTCATGATAGCCCAAAATGGGTGTTGTTGATGAGATGAGCAGCACTGAATATTTAATCTCTGAGCTGCAGTCTGGAATGATGCAATGACTTCAGATATTCCTTGTAATTCAGACCTTAAATAGTACAAGATACTCATCACAATGGAACCGAAATCTTACTTATGGTACTTGCTTACTAATACATAATTAGGTTACTAGTGGAGCAGTTCCACATAGTGTTGGGGTTCAAAATGACAACTTTCAGTTTTACCCAATATCTTTTTTATAGTAAGTTTATTTTTATATAATATTTTATTAAAATTGTACATAAATAAAAGCTAATTAAAAGAGAACTAAAAAAAGATATACAAACAAAAAAGAAAAAAGAGAAAAAGAAAGACAGAAAGAGAGAAAAGAAAAAGACATGAAAAGCAACTTCCCCCTCCCTCCAAGCAAGTATAAAATTTACAGTAACTTAAGACCTTCTCTGTTATTACAAAAAACCCCATCTTCTTCCCATTTGTCATCCTCTAATAATAGCCAACTTATGAAAAAGTCATCAATCAACTTCCTAGGGAGTAATGGCAGATTGAGGATGGCTCCGTTTTTGCGGAGCTGATAGCCACTGCAGTTAAGAGGAGCCAGTGAAGGATCTGGATCTTTGGAGACATCTCTGGACAAAGGAGATGATTGGATCACCCACAAGTACTCCTTACAGAGGCTTTCTGTGAGTTGAGCACTCTGGGAATCACAGGAAACATCAAGCCCAAGCCGCGGCTCAGAGCCTTCAAAAGGCTTGATTTGCATACACTTCCTCTTTTAATTGACAAAGGAAACTACCTATTAACAGTTTATTT
The DNA here is from genome assembly GCF_059951505.1 of Python bivittatus. NCBI lineage: Eukaryota > Metazoa > Chordata > Lepidosauria > Squamata > Pythonidae > Python > Python bivittatus. Next base: position 466,723 of record NW_028277044.1, on the reverse strand, counting down.
GGAATTAAAAACCTTCTGAAAGACAAGTTGCTGCATACCAGGAGAATTTCCTTTTATCCTTGAAGAAAGAAGATTTAAGTTTAAAAATTAAAAATAAAAAAAAAACTTTAATTTTTGAAACAGCAAAAGGGAGTTTAGAATCTTGACTGTGGACAGTTAAGGATCCAGATGGATTTAAAATAATAGTTTTTAGAGACTGCTTTAAATTTTATAAAAATACAGCTGAAGATTTTGGAATTAACTGTAACAAACCTTAATGAGGGAAAGCTTTTACTCTGAAAAGAAAAAAAAAGATAAGACTGGGCTTTCAAGGTTAAGTAGAGGGAACCAGAGAGCAATTAAAGGAGAAGATATTAACATAATGGAGGAACATTACCTTATTATAGAAGAATTTAAGTTGGTTTGGAAACAATGTGTTCAGGACTTATTTTTAAAACTTTTTGATACTCCTAAAGCGGAGTTAACAGAGGTTATAGAAGAAGAAAATATTTTATTGGATAAAACAGAGGTGAGGATGATCTGAAGAGGGATCTTAAAATGGACTTTAAAAAACTGTCAGACTATAAATGAGATATGGAAGACACAGAAGAAGATGTTGTGGATTTGAAAAGGGAGTTAAAAATGTTTGACTATAAGAGTGTCATGGAGAAAGAAGCTTCATGGGACCTACAAGTTATGTTAGATGATGTTTTAACAATTAAAGGGGATATCAGATTATAAATCAGAAGAGTGATTCTGAGAGCCATTTTATTTTGGATTCACAGAAGGAAAATATGAAAACAGGAAGAAAATGATAAGAGATTATTATGTGGGACTTATGTTTGAAGAAGCGACTAAAGATCGAGCCTCTTAAAAAGAAGAAAAAAGGAGTTCAAAGTGGACTTATTTCATCAGGGTTAAATTGTATAAATTGTGATTATGGGTTGTTCCCATTGGAATCTTTTATCCTGGAAGAGGATTTAAAGATATTTTAATATGGAGATAAACTTTCTATGTTCTATTTGTTAGAGAAAGTTATAGGCTTGAGGGTAAAAAGGGTCTAAGATACATATGTTACTATTGTTGGTATTTTTATGGCTATGGGGATAAATCTTTTATATTTTACTTATTAGAGAATTATAGTTAAAATGCATGATGGATTTATGCATTACTTTAAAATATATGGGTTATTATTACTGGTACTCTTACTGCTTTTACTGTGTAAAATTAATTTTATAGTAATTTTATTTAAAATTACAATTAAAAAGATAAAAACTAATGCTAACTAAAAGATAAAAGAGTAAAAAGAAAATATAAAAAGTGCAGAAAAGAAAAATAGAAAAGAAAAAGAAACAATATAGTAAAGAAAAAGAAAAGAAATATATAAAGAAATGACTTCCCACCCCTTTTCTACATGCATTATGACATCACACACACATACAAATGAAGAACTTGTACCGTGATGGCACAACAATGCTTTTCATCAACAAAAGCAGAGGATCTTCTAGTAACTGGAGCTGAAGGCAAATTGTTATATGCCAATTATAATTCTGTATTTTTGGTACCAACAGTATAGTGATGTATCAAGTTATTCAGCTACCTGAAATAAGTCTCATATACAGTACTTCCTACAGGCTCTAATGTTACAATTTTGTAGTCATTAGAGTTTCACCTGTTGTATATATATACAGAATTTCCTATGAACAGCAGACTTTAATATAAAAGGATTATAACAAGATTAAATACTTTAGTTTTATTTGAAGCCAGATACTGATTGTCTGCTAATTAAAGCTTTTCAGGTCCACATGCCAATAAAATCAATAGTCTACGTGGGTTTAGGACCTTTGGAATATTCATTTATTTTGGTCAGGAACCCAACTGGAACAACTTATATTTTGGAACTGGGTATTATGGCAGAAGAATCTCCATTTTAATTCAAAATACACCTGAGGCAAGAATCAGCTCAGTAATAAGAGACAATATGTCATTACAGATTCATCCTGCACTGCTTGAAATCATGAGATAAATTGTGACTCATTAATCATAATCCGTATAAGCAATTCTCTCCTGGCTAAAGTATTCTTATTCTTAATTTGTAGCTCCACATGACTTGCGTAATGAGGCTACTTCTATGGACACATTATTGGTTCAAAGTAATAAATTTAAGGTCTGTCCTGAACTACTGATCTGAAGCTTATTCTAGGAATAAATCTGCTTCTTTACCAATTTTAGGAAAAACAAAAATCAGAGCTTTATATAAACATAGAATTAGAGGGGACCTCAGAGTTCATGTTTGGTGTGGAAACTCCTAAACCACAGATGAACAGTCTCTGTTTAAAGACATACCACTTTATGAGGCAAACTGTTCCACTGATAACCAGCTCTTACCATTAGAAAATTCTTCATATCTTCTCTCAAAGAAAAAAAAAATCCTTGGGTATTGTATCATGCCTGTGCAGGTGCTCACTAACATGCTGCTTGATAATCTCTTCAAAGATGTCAGGTGGCCAGGATTGTACTTTCCTGTAGGGTCCTGCTTCTTCCTCCTCTTGAAGCAGGCATATTTGCACTCTAGAGACTACCTTGTAACCCTAACACTATCTCCTCTTTCCATTTCCTATAGAGTACAAGTATGTGTATATCCATGCTGGCCTCTTTAGATTTTTCTCTTTTTTTCCTTCTTACAGGAATTGCTTGTGATTACAGCTTCAGTTTCTCATTATGTAGGATTTCCCTCCTTCCAGGACTCTTTTCTCCTTCAGGATTTCAAGCCATTGGATCTGACCTGCTTTCCCTTGGAGTTCATTAAAATCTACTCTTCTGAAGTCCTGTATTCAGTTTATCCTCCACTAGATAGCACAAATTCATTTGATCATTTTCCCCAGTACCAGGTACCTTCACTTCTTCAGGCAATGAGGATTCTGTCTAGGATAGCAGACTCCTTTGTTCTTTATTCCTTATTCATTCATTTATTTATTTATTATTTCAAGGGGGGGGGGGAAATACTGTAAATAAAGTGTAGACTATAAGATTAAAATATAAACTCTAGAACCCAAATTTGGGATGTGGCACAATTCCATGAATAGAACTGTAGTCCAGAAATTATTTCCAAATAAGATTGAATTGTACGTCAGATTTCCTTTTTAGATATGAAGTTACTCTAGGCATCAAAGCATATCCCCACGGTTTAATTAACCATTCTACGATAGGATGGATCAGAGATCTTTTCCAATAAAAAGGGTATAAAATCCTTGCAGTTCTTATCACATATAATGTCAGTTCAGTGTATTGTGAAGAAATGTGTGGTTTAGTGAAGTTTAGAAAATATATCTCAGGTTGAAATGGAATTATGACTTTCAAAATGTGTTCCTTTCTACAGTGAATTAATTTCCAATGCTATTGAGCTGTGCAACTTTGCCACCATGTATGGAAGAAAGATCCAATCTCTTCATTTCTTTTCCAACATTTTGCAGAAAAGGAATTACTCATTTTAACAATCATGACTGGAGTAATATATTGTAAAATATCTTATACCTCTCTAAGTATAATATTCGAAGTAAATTTAATATTTTTTTTCCACTGAAATTCTGTCTGTTCCACCTCTGTTTGACTGCTTTCAAATTTTGCATCCATTTAATCATACAATGTTTGGCTTGTTCAGGTTCTGAATCATATTTCATAGATTTTAAATTGTGCCTAGTAAAATGTTCAGTATTATGAATTATAAGTTTTCAGTTTCAGTCATATTTCTCAATATTTCTCCTTGTTTCCATAATTCTCTTGTTGCTGTTCTGCTTATTTATGAGTATTGGAACCAACTGAGTGTGGAAGAGCTCTGAGTAGCAAAAGATCTTAATTTTGTCCTGTTAATGATAAAATGATCAGGCATTTAATTTGGCAAACTCCATCCAGCATCCCTGTTTAGGATGACCAGGTCTCTGTTGGATAGGGATAGGCCACTGGATCATCCACAGGACTGCTGTGAAGAATATTCTGGCTATTTGGTGGATGAGTTGCTCAGATCTGCTCTGATTTTGACTTCAACTTGGCAGGCCCAGCCAAGGTGCCAGGAGCACAGTCTGGTTGTACAATTTGGGATAAGTTCACATCAGTGACTCTCAAGGAAGCTTGTTAGTTGATACACAAATTACTTTTCATCAACATCTGAGTTTTGTTGACAGGCTAATAAAAACCATCATTGTTGTTAAAGAGACTCTAGGCTGAGTTCATGCTATTTGAGCCTTCCTGACCAACTCTGCATCCAAACTCTCATGCAAAAATTCCCTGTTTGCTTGCTTGGTTTTGAGCTTCTAGAAACTGCATCTTTGGGTGAGACTATCTAGATTGGAAGAAGAAGGAAAGGGAGAAGAAAACTGGGTAATGCTAGATTTCTTAATAATAAAAGCACAGTCACCTAGGGAGTTGACCTTGAGGGACAAGCCAGTCTTGCATCCATGCAAAACTAGAATGGATATAGGGATGGCTTTGTCAATGGGTTTTTAAAATCTAACAGAAAGATTGGAGATGCTACAGTGAGTTTACCACTATCCAGAAGTCCTACTGAACAGTTTACTGCATTTGATGTACTGATATACTGAGGTTGAATATGCAAAACAGGGCTGGAATTCCACTGATATACTGTTCATCTTGCAGTTTAATAATCTTGTAGCATCTCTATACAAGGTCCTGTCCCTTTTCTACATGTATCACAGTATGCACATGCCCAAAGGATATGTGACACTTTGATGCTGTTTTTGTCATTTAGACAGAAGCTCCAAGATCCTGCGGATACCACTGTCTGCATCCTATTGTCTTGAAGGCCTGAGAAGTTTTCTTGGCAATACTGCTGCTTATATGGAAGTCCCCCTCCTGAGTGCTTAGGTCTTCTTTAAATTTAAATTTATTTAAATTTATTTTATTTAATAAAATTTAAATAAATAAATCTTTTTAATAAAATTTAATAAATTAAATTATTTAAATTAAATTTAAATTTATCTGGTTTACACAGCAGTTGAATAATTTTTCTTCCTTTACAATAGCTTTGTCTCTATTATTGTTTCATTTTATTTACTAACTGCTCTGGATTTCCTGCAGCTTTTTATTTGTAAATGTATTTTCATGATTATTGTTGTCTATTTGTAAGCTGCTCTGAGCACATTTTTAGGGAAGAAAAGCGCCATGTGAGAGCTCTTGGGCTACAGTTAGTGCAAACGTGTCCAGCAGTGCCTCCAGCAATAAAATACATAATTTAAGTACTGCTACAGTGTCCAGCTTTACTAGTAATGAAACATTGCTTTTCCATAATTAGTTGGAAGAGGAATTAAAATAGAGTATATTATGTAGCAAGTTTCTTCCCATGGCCAAGAGTCTTCTGTAATAGTCACTCACAGAGAAGTCACATTCCTTAAATAACCTTTCCTGTGTTAATTAATTCTAAGGTGGGGGGGGGGGGGTTCCTGCATGGCTGAAGAATTGCTGATGAGTTGCTTCCCTAATGGCTTGTATTAATCAACTTCTGTTCTCAGATGGAGGTGTGAGTTGTTTCCCAGCATTATTTTTTCCTTTAGATCTTTTGTAATAAAATGTCACTATTTCTCTATCCAAATTAAATAAATGAAAGCGATTTCCTTTGCAGAAGGTGACAAAGGGCAGTTCATCACTAATATCTCATCTGTGCTGAATGAAAGCAAGAAAATGCCAGCAGCTGCAAACAGAAAACATGCAATTAAATGTGTGGATATGACAAGTGTGGGCAGAGTGGAGAAGTTAATGGCAGCTTGTATTTTTTTAACACAGCCACATCATCTTGGCATTCAAAATACTACAGAAAGCATAGCAGGAATACATCTATAGTCCTATAGTATTCAGGAGAAACTATTTTCTTCAAGCTCAGAGAAGTTCTAGGCAGAATCCCTGGACAGAAATCCCCTAGAAGATTTCTAAGGGAGCTTCTAAAAACAGATACTGAAAGTACAATTGCATAGCAATCCAATGAGAAAAATGCTGGGGGGCAGCTTAGGAAATCAGTGTGATTTAGGAAGCTTTCGAATGAGCTAAGAGTAAAGTGCACATGTATGGAAAATGGAAGATGGTATAATTATCATAAAGTATACCAGTAAGTATTGCCTAGGGCCTGGTTACTTGAGGGACTGTCTGTCTCCCATGGAATCTGCCCAGTCGCTCCAATCTGGCAGGGTCCTTTGATTAAACAAGGCCATCTATCAGGACCCTGGAAGTGTACCTCCTCCGTAGCAGTGCCTGCCCTCTGGAAGGAGATTCCCCCCAAGATCCCCAGGGCTGGCTCTTCCCGCTCTCCCCAGCACCCAGAAGGTGAACAAATTTCTTTAATTCCATCCCAAATAACAAGGCCTTAATCAAAGACTATAACTTTTGAAATCAAAAGTTGTCAACAGAAACTCTATACTTACATGACTTATTATGTCATAGTTTCTAAAGAGAAAATTGCTCATTGGTTTCTAGTTTTTTTTTTTCTTAGACTGACATTGGAACTAGATTAACTTTGAGACTTTGAGTTCTGTAAGACAGCTATATATTTAAGTTAACTGAGAGTTACAGTTTCAATATTAAACAATCAATTATTTCAAAGAAAACAAAGAGAAAAAAGATCCAAAGATAAAATGACATTTAAAATATCAACAATGTAAACAATGCCCAAAGAGATTCATATAGTATATACATATTAATTCAATGCCATCCAAAACTTTGCAACATTAAATACAACAAACATTTTTTATCTGACAAAAGAAAGTCAATATAACGTCAGCTGTAAAGAGAAGAATCTTTGTTGAAATGGCAAAGTATGGGATGTCATATAACTACCCCATTGACACTTAGGAAGTTTCATTTATTCCCTGATGTGCTCCAAGCTCAGACTAATTTCACTTTGGTATTAATTACTAAAAGCCTTTTTTTCTGATAATTTCCTAGCCTGGGTAAATTCTAAAATATATAGACAATAACAAAGAGACCACTTCACTAAAGCTGCTTGAGACCATGAAGACTGAAATAGGAGAGACAGGACAAGAGGGATCAGCCATATGGGGAAATAATGTCATTAATCCCATAAAATTAAATATTAGCAGTCACTCTTACATCAGTCTTCAGATGACCAATGTCTCATCTCAGGATTATGTTGGATAAACTTTTAGCTGTTCAAATGTTGTTCTTGATTTGCACTATATACTGTAATTGGGACAGTAGTAGTGGTTTACTGTCCCCCTGAAGAGGGTGAAAAGAAATGAGGCAATGTGGAGGTTTAATTTATTTTATTCATTTATTCTCTTTATAATGTTAGATATAGCCCAAGAATTTAATTATTTTAAAGCACCTTCATAGGGGCTCTTTTTTAAACTTTAACTGATCTAATTCCAGGCATAATCCTGATGGGAGTCTATTCCACTATTCCAGAGTCGGATGAGAAAAAGCTCTTAATCATGATGTGGCTATTGTACTAAGGACCCATCTCTGAGCCAAACAGCAAATGAGCTAAGGATCTAACAGCAAATAATTTCAGAGCTGCAGGAATGCACTGTCTTTCGATTCAGTATCTGTTTTCCTATTATGGATAAGATTAGTCTCCTCCAGTTCAAAAACAGTTACCAACCTAACCAGTCTCCTAGATTTATGAGATTAGTTAATGACTGTCATTGTGTAAACTAAGTGTTTGTAATATATTTGTTACAAGTTGGAATTATTTTCTCCAGCCAATATTAAACCATGGTTTTGATTTAGAGATTGTTGCCAAACTTAGTTTGTCTCCTGGAATGAGTTCAAATGTTCACACAAAGCATAAATTGGTTTTGTACCATCAGATCAACGTTGATTCTTAATCACACAGAGGGATGTTTTCCAGGATGATCTGTCCCCTTTCAGATCTTACAACGATGCACTCATCACTGCTATAATCAAATCCATTCAGTTTGCTGCTGGTTCTATTCTCTCTCCCCTCCTTTTTAACATTTACTGTACATGAAACCCCTGGAGGAGGTCATCCACCAATTTAAGGTTCACTATCATGTATACTGATGATATCTAATTATATGTTTCAACCCTGGGCCAGCCAAATGAGGCCATCAAGATTCTGTCCCAGTACCTGGAGGCTGGATGGGTTTAGATGGGCTGGGTGGGTTTGGATCTCTGACTCAATCCTACCAAGATCCAGTGGCTGTGGGTGTTTGGGCCAAAGATCCAATCTTTGACATTGGATGGGGTAGCACTTTCCCCTTCAAGGTTGGTGCTCAATCTGGGGGTCTTCCTGGACTCACAACTCCTTCTTGAAGAGCAGGTGGCAGCTGTGGCCAAGAAGGCCTTTGTACAACTCCATCCATATTTTTTCATTGTGCATCTTCACCTTGAATTACTAGATTTTGCACATTGTTTGCATTTGATGTAGCAAGTAGTATCAGCATAACACAAGTTATGCTTCCTCAATATATATTAATTTGAGCCTCCCTCAGTATATTTTCAAGTTAAGCCTCCCTCAATATATATTCAGCATATAGGTTAAATAAATAAGGGGAGAGTATACAGCTTTGTCTTAATTCTTGCCAACCTGGAGCCATGTTCTGTCCATACTGTGCCTTTCTGACCTGTGTATAGGTTTTGCATGAGGACAATGAGATGTTCTGGGGTTCCCATTTTTCTAAGCACGTTCCACAGCTGGAGACTATTGTTGCAATCAAAAGCCCTTCTATAATCAATGAAGCACATACTGGATTCTTTTTGGTATTCAAAGCACCGAGAGGCAAAACAAATCCTGACTTAGCATTACGTATGTGTAATCAGGCCCTTTGGATCATGCAATAGCTGCTCACGATCAATCAATCAATCAATCAATCAATATCCTTTACATCAATTAATATCCTTTATTACAGTTACTGACCAGAATTTTGTACAGTTTCATGTTGGAAATTACAAGACAAAGAAAAATTGAGAGAGGAGAAATGAAATAGTAAAATGAGCTAAAATATAATATAGTTGCAATTATTAAAATCCTAAGAAAAAGAAGCTAAAAGCTAAATTCTTAAACAACTGGATAATTAGTATAATAAAATGGTTAAAAACTAATATTGAATTTTACTGTTTGAAAAGTAATATATGTATATAATAGTCACAAAATATAGTTATGGTCGCCTTGAGCCTCTGGCCACTGGGCAAGAACTGCCAGTTTTCCAAACATTACAAATTGCTCGAAAATCTAGACAAAGAGGGAGGCAGAGTGGTCATGTGTCTCATTCGGCATAAGCACTTATATGTTTATCTATCTATTTATTTATTTATACGTTTGGCTGCCTGTTCAGAGAGATCCTTCAAATGAGATGTAATTCTTATTTCACTCTCACAGCTTTCCAAGTTGTACCATCAGCCTCTTTCTGCATTATAATAAATCATATCTTTTGAAATAACTATAAGTTTGTTCAAATGTTAAGTAAAAGAGCTTCTGAATAATATTTGTATGCTAAGATTTCTTTTAGGTAAGAAATCCTAGAATCAGACAATTACAAAACAGAAGTATAAGAGTCAACCTGATTTATTGCCCCAAACTGCATATTAAATACCAAATTGGAATCCCTAATGTATTTCTTATAAAGAGCTGATTTCTGAGTGTACTTTAGAGCAGAAATTGACAGGCAGCAGGAGATTAATGATTATTTTATTGTTTTTCAGTTTAAGAACAACCTTTGAGGCATAAATGTCACAGAGGAAAAAGGAATAAACTTTTCCCAGTGTCATTTCTCTGTTTAAAACCCTGCACTTTCTCCAGGGCTATCACATCTGCAGAGGCCCTGATAACTCCTAGATAGGAGGAAAGGGTTAGTTTTCTGGGTATCTTTGATGTAGATGCAGTTGCAGCCCAGATAAAGTAGCTCAACCTTCTCTGAAGTTTTGACTTGTTCTGTTGGCATTTCAGTGTTTTATCTCATGGAGCAAAAAACGGGAAGGGGAATGTCACGTGGGTGAAATGGTCTCTCATTTGAAATGCCAGTGCGTTGGAGGGGTAGGCAAGGTTCAACTCATAATTGCTATTACATTTTAACTGTCTTAGAAAAATGTATTTCAGAATGATAGATTTAGATGAAATTATTTGAACCAGAGTAATATCCTAATTTGATGTGGAATACACTAAAGAATTAAGGGGACGCGATGGCGCAGCGGCTTAATGACGCTGAAAGTTGCCGGCCAGAAATGGTCGACGCTTCAGCGGTTCGAGTCCAGCCTTCGCGTTAGCAGGGTGAGCTCCTGTTTCCTCCCCAGTTCCTGTCAACCCAACAGTTCAAAAACTCACATGAGTAGATAAATGGGGACTCTCACTCCGGTGGGAGGAAAAATGCTGGTGGCGCCTTGCAAAAGGAGTCAGGAGCAGTTGCCGGTAAGCGCGAAACCGCGCTTGCCCGAAAAGGGCGCGAAGCAACGGAAACCCCGCCTCCTGCGCTCGCCAGCTGGGCTATCCTTCTGGTCTTTCAATGCTTTTCTATTGTTTTTAGTGTTGATATGCCTTATTTTTAATGATAATTTAACGATGATTTTTAGTGGCAAAGTCACCAAAAACCACTAAAGGAAGAAATGTTTTAAAAATTGCATCCACGGCTTAATGTATTTTCTTAACTCTTTTAGGAACTTCTATTACATCACAATGCTGAGGGACCCTGTGTCACGTTACTTGAGTGAATGGAAGCATGTCCAAAGAGGTGCAACATGGAAGACATCCCTCCACATGTGTGATGGCAGAAGTCCCACACCAGAGGAGTTGCCTATGTGCTACCTAGGAGAAGACTGGTCTGGAGTCTCTTTACAGGAATTTATGGACTGTAACCACAATCTGGCTAACAACCGCCAGGTGCGCATGTTGGCAGACCTCAGCCTGGTTGGATGCTATAATCTGACCTTTATGAATGAGGGCAAAAGAAATATGATCCTTCTCCAAAGTGCCAAGACCAATCTGAAGAACATGGCTTTCTTTGGGCTCACAGAATTTCAGAGAAAAACTCAGTATCTCTTTGAGAGGACATTTAACCTGGAGTTCATTTCCCCTTTCACTCAATATAATATTACTCGCGCCTCTAATGTGGATATCAGTGAATCAGTACACAAGCGCATAGAAGACCTCAACTTCCTGGATATGCAGCTCTATGAATATGCTAAAGATCTATTTTTGCAGCGCTTTCAGTTTGCTAAGCAAGAGGAGCATGAACAAAATCACCAGAAGCAATGGGAGGAGCAAAATATATTGCATGAGCAGAAAGTTCGTGAATGGCAAAAGGCAGGAGAAGTTAAAGAAATAGCTGTTACTGAGGATTATAATAGTCAGGTGGAACGGTGGTGAATAGTCCTTACGTGCACATATAGAAAATGCACAGAGATATATTTTATTCAGACATTATTACTTTGCTGAACAGAATGATTTAATAATGAATTGACAAATGGAACTTTAATAAATGAAATGAAGATTCTTCAACATTTTATTTATTATTAATTAATTAACTTTATATCCAATTTCCCACCAAATGATCCACTCAAAATACAAATAATGTTTTTTTTACTTAAAACTTGAAAATTAAAAATCCATCAAATAACTATACATCTAAATTAAGGACACCCATCAGATTAAAACCTAATTCAAATCTGTATCTATCATTTATCTTTTTTAAAAAATAATTTTATTAAGATTTTTGAGAAGAACAATAAAAGATAATACAAAGTAAAAGGAAAAAGGAAAAAAAGGCAAAAAATCCCCCCTTTTAAGAAAGCAACTTTCCACTCTCATCATGACAAATATAAACAAATTCATAATTTCTTCAACCCTCTTAATTAACAAATATCTGCATCCCATAACCCATCTCTTAGTAGTAAACAAACCAAATAAGTAACATATCCAATTGTCATCAAAAAGTCCAAAGCTTTAGAATATTAAAATTAATTAACAAATATTAAAACTCAACTTTCCTGATTTTGATTCTTAGCTGTAAGCAAAATCCCATTTAAAAAGCTAAAAAAGGTCCCAGTATTCAAACCAAACCTAGTTATTTTTGTATTTTTGCATTACAAAGAAAGACCATTTCTCCATTAAAAAAAACTCCAACTCCAATACACAACCCATTCCAAATGCCAACCATTCCAGGGATAATCACCCCAAATAACAGCATATCCCATTCAAGTAAACATTTCATATCTCAGCTCTAAACTATTCACAAATATAAAGTAATCCCAGCATCCTAATACAAAAAAGCCTAAAATTTAACTTAACAAAAAGAGCTAGTTTCTCCTTAAAAAAAAATCCACACAATTAGATGATAAGCATTTAGATACTAAACAATTAGGATACAGAAAATTGCTATAAAATAAAAAATTTAAACACCAAATAAGCAAATCCAGTACACCACATTTTTCCAGTCAGAATATTAGTAAATCCAAAAAGAACCACCCAGAATAACAACATGTCCCATTTTAACCCTGGTCAAATAAGCCAACTTTGTATTCTTTTTTCTTATACGGAACAATCTTTCTCTGTAATCCATTCTAGTACTTGTTGATCCATATTACAAATTTCTTCCATACTTTAAGCATTTTCTTTTGTAAATCCAAAAAAAATCATTATTCCCATTACTCTCTGGGATTGTCTTTTTTATTTCCTTCTTAATTTTTAAAACCTCATATAGTTTTCTCTTTGCATCTTATGGCAGGTTCTTATCCAAATTTCATTCATATTGTGCTCAAGTGGAATTTGTTGTATATCTTGTTCTATAATATCTTATCCTGAAGACAGACTGTTCTCAGAAAGACATAACATAGCTTCTATAATTGTTTCAAAGTCTCATCATAGTCCTCACTGGAATTCCTAAACACAATAATAATTTCTTTCCCACAAACATGCATTTATTCTTTAAAAATAATTTCAAAGTCTTAATATTCAAAAGTCAACCAACATTTTCTGAACCCTTAATCTTTTTAAAACTTTCTAAAGCCAAAACCTTGCTTTTTGCTGTTTACTTTAAATTCTTAAAAGTTAAAAATAAATCTTCATTTTCTTGTATTAAGGTTTGAAGGTACTCACCAGGTATTTGCAGCCTTGTCCTTTTGAAGGTGTCTAACTTATTAAAGCAGTTAGTAAGCAATTTTCGGCATGGGGAAGTAAGGGAAGTGCATGAATGTAGTGTCCTTTGAAAGGCTCCATTTGTGGCTGGAGCAATTATGGCGAATTTCCCCGTCTCCAAGTTCCCCACCACCACCACCACCAGAGATTGCTGTCTTGTGGTGTCTTTGTGAGGAAGAGGAACAACTGTAAGGAGAAACAGTTGTGGCGATCTCACATCTCTCTCTCTTTTACCCAGAGAGGATCAAAGGAGCCGATCTGCTAACTGGCTTCTTAAAAAAGTCCGCTTTTTTGCAGAGTCATCTTCAGTAAGCCATCTTCCACAGAAGTCTATCATCTATTTATCTTATATGCCCTCGTTGAATAAACAAGTTGATAATGAAAGGTTGCCATCTTCAGTACTTCTTAGCTGGTATCATTCATTTAGCTGTTGCACAGCTTCTTCTTTACAATAAGCCACCTATGATCATCTATAAAACATTGATTCTTATCATGAGATTCATGCCATCCTAACGGCATGATGTCCAGTAGATACTGGGAAAGGTAGACTGTGTGGATTTCCCTTATATACTTTTCTGTAATTTTCTGTAAGAGATTTTCTGTAATAGGTTACAAGGATTCTGCAAGTTTGAAATGGAAACAGATTGGCTTGGTTCTCTCGTCAAGGAGATGTGTGTGTGAGAGAGAGAGAAAGAGAGAAAGTCCAATCTGAGGAGGAAATACAAAAGGAACTAACTGTTTACATCCATGTAAGTTTTAAGATGACACATGTTCTTTCTTGGTAACTGTTTGAAAACAAACATGCCCAAATGTGGGCAGTATTTTGTGAATAGATTTGTGGATGCCCCTATTACTATGACCCTCTGGATGAATCAACTGAAAGCTCTTCATAGCAAGTGAAATATATTTTAAACATAAATTTAAAATGTATTTTAAGCATATTCTTCTCTCAAGTTTTTATTTGGATTTCACAGGATTTATTTCAGCTACAGTACTGAAAATTAGAAACAGGAAGATTGAAAAACTTAAACATTATGTCAAGGATTAGATTTGGGCACTATAATTTGAGCAGAATCTCTGTGGTTTTAATGTTTTAAAAATGGGAGTTAGAATATTTCAACTTTTATTGGATAGTACTAGAATTTAGATTTACAGCAGGTAAATTGCTCTTGTAATACTTTGCTTTAACATTCATCTAGGTTGCTTGGCTTATTCTTAAAGCTATGCTTTTAAGGTAAGTTTAATATATGGTATTCTGTATATGTTTGGATAGTTTCCCATTTATCTGCTAATCATATGGGACATAAAACAATGAAGAAAGAATAGAGAGCCTGGTTTCAAGAGTTTTTGAAAAAAATAGTTTTACTATTTTTCTGAACAGTGGATGTGCTTTAACTAATGTTTTTTAAATGGTATAAAATATAATTTTCAATTTCCTCCAGTGTCAACGGCAAGCTTTCTCCAGCTATAGGTTAGCTTTTTCTTTCTTTTCTTTTTTTTATTTTGAATCAGCCTATGTCAGCCAAGGGGTGGGGGGGGGGGGAAGCAGGTTGGTGATACAGGATTGTCTTGTTTACAGTGACAACACTCAGAAGATCACATTGCCAATGCTGGTGCTGGAACTGGGGTAGGTTAGGAGTGCAGAGGGAGTCAAATCACTCACCCTCTTTCTGCTAAGTCTGTCGTTGCTGTCCTACATGAAAGCCACATCCTCCTCTGCAGAAGTAAATAGGAGTGTTAAGGGAGGATATTTGAAGAACATGAAAATGGCAGCAAGCAACAAATAGGCATTTGAGGGACAGATATCCAGATCCACAAAGAAATAAGGGAACATCACTGGAGCTGTATGAAATCCTATACTATGTAAAGATACCACATGTGGTAATGACAATGTTTCTTTTGCCAAGAAGGTTGGAAGTGAATTCCTGGTTTTTCTATCTGGCTTCCCCACAAAGCCGTCAGTTTTCTGAGAGCATTTCTTCATTAACTTTAACTACAAGAGCTTGGATTTTGCCAGGATTTTCAGCAAGTGCATACCTAATCTGAATAATAAGATACTCTACAAAATAGGATTCTAGTTAACACAGAAAAACAGGAACTTGTTTGAGGTGAAATTTGTTTTGGGTGGCACTTGCAATGTAATTCCAGAAAGTGTGAATTGGTTTCATCTAAGTTCTATATGTTTGTATGAAAATAGGAATCCATATGTTGGTGAAAACTGCTCCACTGTTATGCTCCACTGAATGGTGATAATAGAAGAACCAAGAGTTGTGGGGAAAATGTTTCAACATTCTTCATGAATGCAATCCTTGGGAAACTACCATATATACCCTCAGATAAGCCAAGAATTTTAGGTACCAAAATATACCTAAAAATTCAGCTTGTTCGCAAGGATGTACAGCAACACTTTTTTTAAAGTACCTGTATTTCCCATATATACAGTCAGTCATTTTATTTTGGTCATTGACCAGGAAACCCATATATATTCATGTAAAAACCCTTCAGTGAACAAGCTATCCCTCAAATTTTTAACCAAAAAAACAAATCAGCTTCTCTGCAGTTGGGCTTATATATGAGTATGTACAGTATTATTCTGTTGGGCAACAGGAATGGAATGAGAAAAGATATAGAAAAAGTGTTTGGGCCACTTGAACACCCAAAAATGAATGAGAATGGTGACTGTTGGGTAGCATCTACTTAGAAAAAGCAGTTTGTTTCAAATACATGAAACATCTGGCAAAGATGAGTATAAATATAAAAGTGTGTTTCATTTGTTTTGATAAAAGATAGGATTAGTGAGGGATACAAGGGTGACAAGAGATTCCAAATCTGGGACAGATCATTTTTTGGTAGTGTCAAGTATAGATCAACAGGGGAAATGGACCGAGAAGATTAAACAAATTAATAGTGTTCCTTACATCCTTTCTGCGCTTTGCATAATGTTTCTTTTCCCTCCAAAGAGCTACCCTGAGTGTCTGGAGAAAAGATGGGATAAAAATCTAATAAATATATAAAGAATAAAAGGGAATAATGGGATGGTTATGGTTGTATGTATGAAACAGAATAATGAAGTTGGTAAGTAAAGCCTCTACTTATGCTAACAGGTAATTTTATTAACAGCTTCTTTCTTATTTCTGCTGAATAAAAATAGCATTTGTAGGTGCTATAGGATATGCCCCAGGAGACCTACCATGTTTAAAAATTGCAGATTAGTGGTTCTTGGGTTTTAATTCTTGTTTCTTGATAGAGCAAGTTTCTAGGAGGTGTGTGACATTATTTTTTCCTCCATAGGGCAAATAGTAATAGGGAATCAGGCTGTAGAAAGAGGATTAAAATTCATTTCATGTTACATTCCAATTTGATCTTCCTCCCCAAATATATGCATTCATATAAACTGTGGCAAGCCTTCTCCCAGATGTTTCATATATATAGTTTCCTCCTTTATCAAAAACTATAATAAATTTAACAGTGAAAATACTATTTTGTAATACAATGAAACCAAGTTCATTGAGTTTGCATCAAACAAAGGTTTTGCTTCATTCATTCTATTTCTTATTTGTTTATTTCACATACAATGTTATGAATTACTAGCATCATATAAATCATACTGGTTTGTGAAGCTATCCATGGTTTTATGAATTAGGTTAAGCTTAAGCATTAAAAAAAAGTCTTTCCTTAATAAGAAAACAACACTTACTTATTTATAAACTTCTCCACTAATTTAGCATAACAAGCCTGAGGCATGAAGCTATTTGTACTCTAATTATTATTCACCACCACCACCTCTTTTAAAGGCTACAAACAAGCATTGGAGCTGTTTTATATCATCTATCATGGATGATATAAATGATGATAGATTCTGCATTGTATTCAGAGAGCTTCATTGCTTTCTTCCCCCCAAATTCAGATTTAATTTCAATGCTGCTGTTTTCAAATTAGCTGAAAATGTCATTTGACATCACACAGTTCATTATGCTACAGTAGTTACAATTTATTCTCCAAGCGTGGATCTTTATGTAGCAAAATGGCATTGCCCAGGCACAGGAAGAAGGTATCAGCAAACTGGGGGCAATTGCAAACCCAACTGGGGCTGCAGGGAGCAGGGATTGGATCCATCAGCCTCTTTCCCAACAAAAACCAAGGCGATGAAATGAGGTCAGGGTATCCAGTGCCCTTGGAATTCTGGCCAAGAGTAGGAAAGGGGAGAACAGAAAACCACAGGGAGGAAAACAGTGGTAAGGTCATGAAGAACCTTTGCCTGAATGATTGGAGGCCCCGGTAGGAAGGACGCACCAGATCCCATTTTGTTCCAGGCTGTAGCTGCTTTACTAATTCTGAAACTAGCACTTAGCAAGTTATTTTGGTACCACAATAAAAAGCTTTGTTTTTGCTGTAAGAGGAGAAACTCCTTTTGTGTGGGCTGAAACTGTTTTTGTTGTTCCAAGTATAAAACCATATGCTTTTGGAAATAATTGGAAATAAGTGATCCCCAATTAATAAAAGGCTGCATACCCCACTTTAGTGGGCTTGCCTTCCTAGCAACTCATATTTGGTGATGAATGACTCAGCATTGCTCCAGGTTTGGACTTATTCTGAAACTGACAATTAACTGTAAAATATGTTTGTGATACTGTTTCTCCAGTAAGTAATACAGTCTAGTAGACACTGTAGGAGGATTGTAGTCTGTGGTGGCAAAAAATTAGGAGTCTGGCAGCACCTTTTCCAACTCACAAATGTTAAAAGGCACAAAATAGACACAGGTTTGACATCAGAACTCAAGACAAGGACAAAGTAATATCAGAGCATTTCAACCTCCCAGAACGCACCACTGCAGACCTCAGAGTGACTGTTTTAGAAAATCAGGACTTTAACTGACGAGAAACTGTTGAACTCACATACATCAAAAGGTTTCAGGCAATCTCAGAAGGTCTGAACAAACACAGTGGGTTTTTAGCATTACATTACAATTGTTAATTGATTAAGTACTTGTACTATGTAACCTGTATCTCTGTAACCAACTGGTCTTCTCTTCTCTCTGTCCACCACCTTTCCCCTCCCATCTTACCTTAATTTCAACCCTACATCAGTCCAGCCACTCTACGCATCCGCTGAAGTGAACTGCAGCTCACAAAAGCATCTGCTTTTTAATAAAAATTCTTAGTTAGGAAAGGTGCTACCAGAATTTTCTACAGTCTGAATTAAGTGGCTTAATAACCCCTTTTGAAGTTTCATAATTTAAAATATTTACAGAGGAGCAGGACACAGCCCAACAGAACACAGGAAAAGAAAAAACTGATTCTATGAAATCCAGTTTATATTCGATGAAGTTACTAGGTACAAGTTAGTTTTACTTTTTTTTTTTTTGTGACTTTCATTTATCTTGCAGATGTCACTTCTCTCTCAGTTTATTTTCTACCTTGTTAATTCTATCATAGAAATACTTTCAATGTATCATATACTTGATACATTGGACTGATTTATTTCCAGCTATGCTATGCATTGTCTAAGATATATAGATAGTTGGCTAGAATAAATTCACTGTATATGATGTGTATTTTATGTGTCATGTTTGGAAAAATTGTGAAACTCGGATACAAATCTGGGTATTAGAAAGTGTAATCATTTCTCAAGGGGGACGCGGTGGTGCAGCGGCTTAATGATGCCGAAAGTTGCCGGCCAGAAATGGCTGACGCTTCGGCGGTTCGAGTCCAGCCTTCGCGTTAAACAGGGTGAGCTCCTGTTTCCTCCCCAGTTCCTGTCAACCCAACAGGTCGAAAACTCACGTGAGTAGATAAATGGGTACTCTCACTGCGGTGGGAGGAAAAATGCTGGCGGCGCCTTGCAAAAAGGAGTTGGGAGCAGTTGCCGGTAAGCGCGAAAAACCGTGCGTGCCCAAAAAAAAAGGGCGCGAAGCAACGGAAACCCCTGCACTCGCCAGCTGCACTCCTGCACTCGCCAGCTGGGCTCTGCCCTAGGAAGGAGACTCTGGCAAACCACTTCCGAAAAACAGTTGCCTTGAAAACTGCAAGGACTCGTCCAAGCAGTCACTGCAGGGTCAGCAATGACTGAGCGCAGACAAAAAAAAAAAATCATTTCTTAATAAATAATTCAAATATATCTTGGAAAATTACATACAGTATATTTCTCAGAAACAATTCTTACATTATAGTTGACATCATAATAATATTTTTTTACATACAGGATATATATTCATATATACATAAAAATATATAAAAGTTCTGCATAAGCATTTCAGTGAATGGTAGCCATATGTTATTATAATTGCTATTCAACATCAACAAGTAATTTGTAAGTTGCCAATAATGTCAACTCTGCAAACCATAGAAAAATGGGAGCCCATACATTTATCTTTCTAGTGTTAAAGAATAAGAGTTTTAGCTATAATTAGGGTACTATGAATCCATCAGTTTTTTCTAGATGTCAATTTCCATACAAAGGGAATATAACTCAAAAGAATATATTCATCTAAATATATTAATACTTGTCTCAAAGTTGAATTAATACTTGTAATAATTTCCTCCCCAAATGAAACAAATGATTTAAAACGTTTTTTTTCTTTTTTTCATAATTAATGGGGGGGGGGTCTTTTTCTTTAGGTTGTGGGCTTTTTTTTTCTTTTTTTGGCATTCAATTAATAAAGCCTTCAAAATATGGTCGTCCAATATCATATGACACTGGAAGTGTTTCTGACTCCTTGGGTAAAATCACTTCCATAAGTTCAAAAGTATTAACAATATTTTGTGGGTTTTGTTGTGCAAGATTTTCTGGTTTCCATCAGGGAGGGAAACCTTGGACCTTCCAGATAATGTTGAACTGCAGCTCCTAGCATCTTTGTTAATGGCCTTTGTCCAGTGTTGCAGCTCAGCAACATTTGAGGATCAAAGGTTCAAGATACTTAAATACAGTACATAGTGGATGCAGTTCTCATGATGAGTGGTTCTTTTATGCTATAGATGTCACGTGAAGCTACTATTCTGTAGGCAGCTTTAGCAGGAATCATCCCAGTCTATTTTTAAAAATTAAGATATATTACATGTCATAAATCTAAATTGCAAGGCCATAGAAATAACATGATAGCTGCAAAAAAAAAAAAAAATGTGCAATCAAGTTTGATCGTGGACTTTGATTTAACTGTATTAGCCAGCAAGAATATTCCCTTAATTTAGGGTTAAAATTAGAGTTCAAAGGTCTAAAAAAAGGGATTTGAATGATCATATATTATACAAGTTTGATGTTGCTCTCAAGTAGTTCAAGCAAGCTTTATACCTATACCTATTTTGCCCCTACTCAGTTGCGACTTTTTGACTTCTTGACTCAGGAGGGCCTTGATTGTAATTAGTGTTGTAACATGGCTATGAACAGAAATGTGCCCATTTTCCACTTAACTTTCTTTCTACCAATCTTTTGCTCATGAAAGTATCAAGTTAAGGAAACAAAAAATAAAATAAATTTTCTGTTTCTTGCAAAAAGACTAAGCTAATAAATACAATTCTTCTTTGGGGCTTGTCTGTGGTTATGTGCAATCGTATGTACGAATTCTAATATTAGGGAATCACACTGTGAATGTTGTTTGTTTTAATTATCAATGGGATTGTTTACAGGACTGAGACCTTTTCGTGGATGTAATGCACAGTATGGTGAATGTTTTTCATGGTAAATTAAAGTGAACCTTAAAATAATTTTCCCATAATTGTAAATGGTTTCAGTAAAAAGAAGACAGCATTTGGGAAATTGTAAAAATGTCATTTTGGGCAGCACATTTATTGAATGTAATTGGAGTGTGACTTCATTATAAATAGCAAATAAATATTGATTGCATCTGCAAAACAATAAAATGTTCTGTAAAGTAAATATCAAAAGGATCAGATAACGACATGGGCAAATGTCGACACTTTCTATGTAAGGCAAGAAGAAGTGCCAGGGAACTTCATGCAACTTACGTGTTCCTTGAGATTAGCTATTAGGCAGAATACCCATTTCTACTTAAGGCACCAAATTTCATAGGATTAAGATTCTCAGAGATGCAAAGAAATGGGTTTGTTACCCAAATTTTATAACCCATTACCATATTTTGAGTCCTGTTAGACAATATTTTTAGTTAGTCTAAGGCAACAGGGCAGCAATATAGTCATCCTTTTACAGTATGCACATACAACTTCTCTCACCGTTTATTCATGATATTTAGATGACTGATCAGTAACACATTACCAGATAGAATACATTAACAATGTTTTTCCAGCCAGCATGTTTGTGTCTAGTAAAAGAATGAAATCTGTAGCTTTATCTCTGTTTTGGCTTATCCATCCCAGACTTGGGATGCAAGGAACACAGACAAAGGTTTGCCTGTCCATCCACCCTCTGATGAGAAATTATCTGCTGGCAAGACAACAGGGACACTTGATCCTTTGCCACACAGTACTAAAGAAATAATATATTTCAGTGTCCCTCTTGCTAGAAAGGCTTGCAATTCAGGAAAAAAAATGAATGCAAGAAGAAGTTTTTTATCCATTTTAGACCTACAAAAGAAATCACCACTAAGGATAAGCTCCGTTATTTAGTGCCACAGACTATTTGCAGAAGCTCCTTCCTGCATCTCAAGCTTTGCTGCTTGAGATATTTTGTTTGAAAACACTGAGAACTGAAGGCCATAACACAGCACCACTATTATATTGCTGTTTAGCATAGACAATTACCTAAGCAATATAGATGGACTGAATATGCAATTTTAGGCAATTCTGTACCTAAAAACCCTCTGGAAAATCACTATTTCCCATAGCAAAACATTACAAATGATCACGTATGTTGATATGTTTGTCTGCATGCCTGTGCACAGATACCTACCACATTTGGGAAATCTGGTTGGATCCAACTTCCTATGGAGTATTTCAAGTATGCATGCTTCCAAATCTTTTCTGTTTTCTGCAGGAAACTTACTGTGATCAGGGTTGCTTCAATCGCCAGATGGTTTCCTGCTGGCTGATGGATTCAGCTTCTCTCAGAAATATTTATAGGTCTCTGACCTCTCTCCCAGTGTGATGTGTAGCAGCATATCCATATGGTTTGGAGCGTCTGTTAAAAGGGCATACATTAATGAAGTTCACTATTTTTATCTATTATATTAATTTGTAGCCTTTCAAGATTGTTTGAGGGATTCTAAAAAACAAGCTAAGGAAGACTGATGTACAGTAGTACTGATTAAAATAAGCCTAAGTCAAGAAATCAGACCAAATCAAATATCTTTGTTATGGTCTTTGACCAGCCTTTGCAGTAAGAAAAAAAAGAAAAAGAAATAGTTTAATATAATGAATTTTATCAGGGGAAAAAAAGAAAACAAGACAATAAACAATGTATCTAATTAAATGTTTTGTGCAATTGTATGACTTGAAGACATTTGGCCACCTGGTATGTGAATGTAGAGTTAGCATCCCTTTAAAAGTAATAAACATAAAATTTATCAGTATGACCCTCAAATTTAGAGATGATTGGGGAGATCAGAGCACATCCTGGGCATCATAAAAAGGACACCATATGAGAACATGGACAAGAGTTTCTCTCTCTCTGGATCCACAAGGGCAAAGTCTCTATAAACAAGGAGTCCCATTAAATCTTCCTTCCACCAGTGCTGAAGGGAGGGCATCAAAGCAGGCTCTGAAAAAGCCTGCCTATATTTGCTTAGGGTTAGATTGTATAGTAGAGGGTTTGTGGCTATCTAACACTTGGCGATAGGATTCAGGAGCACTGGTGATATCAATAGTGATATCAATCAATGTCCCTAATTTTTTATTTTACTATTGATTTGGCCTCCTCCAAGATTAATTGGCCTAAATATTCAGGACAGAGGCCAAGACTGCAAAAGTTCTTCTATACAGGTACAGCGCCAATGAGATTGGTAGCTGTCTGACAACAGTAGAAGCATCAGGCCTGGGATTAGAATCCTGGTCCAGGCCTGGGCCTTAATACTTGGCATGTTAGCTTCAAGCCTCAAGACTGCATTAGGGGCGCATTTTGGGGTACCGAACAAAGTCCTAAGGAAATTCAGTTGAATGACTTCATAAGTCCTTAGGTTTGTATATGGGCCAAGTTGTATCCCATACAATAATCAGGGAACTGTTTTAGCCACAAACAGTTTGATTGCTGCTGGAATGTAATTTGCCCCCTGTGGCCTATAAAATGTAGTTATTGCTCTTTTGGGCAGTAGAAGTGGCATAATTTACCTGGGCTATTAATTTCCTAGCGGCCTGAAACACTATGCCCAAGTATTTAAAACATTTGACCTGCTTGAATTCATGGGAATCAATTGTCCACTTGTGCTTTTGTCTTTTCTTGGAAAAAACTAAAACTTTAGATTTATCATAATTGATTATTAATGTGTTCCTTATTACAGTAGGATGCTAGGGTTCTTAGTGCCACTTCGGTCCTACAGAAGACAAGGAGAGAAGAACTGCATCATCAGCATAGAATAGAATTGGGAGGTGTCTATCAGCTAACTTAGGCACATGGATATCAACTTTCTGAAGGGTTTTAATCAGAGAGTTGATATGTATATTAAAAAGCAAAGGTACTAAAATATATCCTTTTCTTCCCCTTGACGGTCTGAATAAAGTCAGAAAGATCCCCTCCCTGGTTACATCTTACTTTAAGGCCGGTTTTAGTTTATGAATTAGGAGCAGGTCTTTTGCCTATAGAAGATCTACTCAGAATGTCCCAGAGTCTTACCCTTGAGATATTATCAAAAGCTGCCTTGAAATCAATAAAGGCTGCATATAGATTCAAGTCAGAGTGGTTTGTGTATTTGTCTGCCAGATATTGAAGCACTAGGCAACAGTCTATAGTAGATTGTCCCAGTTGAAGCCATGCTTGCTCAGGGTTGATTGTTCCCTCATCTATTACCCAGGTTTGGAGCTTGGTGAATAGGTACCTGGCATATAGTTTGCTAATGATGTTCAGTAAATTAATTAGCTTATAATTAGCCGGATCATTCCTATTGCCCTTTTTATATAAGGGAACAATTATGGCTTTCTCCGGTCCTCTGGAATCTTAGCTGTGTGATTCATGTATGAAAATAAAGAGGCCAATACCCCTGTCCACCAATTTGAATTGGATTTAATTAGCTCAGGTGGGATACGGTCATTCCCAGGGTTTTACCACACTTAAGCTGGTTAATGAATTTTTTAACTTCCTTGCATGTGACT
Source organism: Python bivittatus (assembly GCF_059951505.1). Taxonomy (NCBI): domain Eukaryota; kingdom Metazoa; phylum Chordata; class Lepidosauria; order Squamata; family Pythonidae; genus Python; species Python bivittatus. Next base: position 442,420 of record NW_028277044.1, on the reverse strand, counting down.
GGGGGCCACTGCAGTAGTGAGGATAAAGGTATATCCATCACATAGGTCTTAGCGTGCAGATCACAATAAAGGGCTTGGAAGTGATGTACCCAAGTACTTGAGGGGGTAAGTCAAGAACTTGTTATGGAAGTTATACAGTATATGTTCTAGAAAATGGTATATTTATTTCTTGTCCAACCTGACCCCAATGAAATCATTGATTTTATTCATGAGGAGGGTCACACAATTTCATTTGAGGGTCAAAATATTCCCTGCTATATACAATGATAATTTATGGATGTATCTCAATTATTCATTTTCTCTGCATATAAAACTTGTGCATATGCACAATATTAATAAAATCAATTGATAAAAAGCTTAGGGGATCACCTGGTTTATATAAATCCTTCAATTCCATGCACAGTAAGTTTTAAGGAACCTAATGGTGTTGATGTTGATAAGCATCTTCAATGCCGATAGTAACACATTCAGTTTTTCCTTCCAGCCTTGCACTGGTATATGTATTTCTCCAGTGATTGGAGGTCACAACTTGAAGCTTCAGTAGTCGCATGTCTGCCTGTTAATTGAGAACCATAAAAGAAGCACATGGCATCTGAGAAAAGCAGCATGAAAAAATAATTATTAATGTGAAAATAATGTCTTTTTTAAAGAGAAGAAAGGGCATGTTTTATGTTGGTAGCTCCTATCATTTATTTATTTATTTATTTGCGATTTGATCATAAACCAAAAGTTAACATAAAAATAAGAACAATGATACGTTGTTTTTAAAAATAACAATGACAAAAATCACAAGGGACAGTGATTACTTAATGATTATGTGCCATCCATTTGGTGTGACTCTTAGCAACCAGATAGATAGGTTTTCTTCAGGATGATCTGTCCCCAACCTGGTCCTTCCAATCTTCTAATGGTGGACTCATCTCTGATGTAACTGAGCCCATCCACCTTGCTTCTGGTCATTTTTCTTTTTTTCTCTTTCCCTCTGCCTTTCCCAGCATTATAACAAGAAAGCTAGCTAGATTTTCACACCAGCCTGATCATTTGTGCCTCAAGTCACCCTGGATTGATGTGTTCAATGATCCATTTGTTTGTTTTCCTTCTTATCCATGTTATTCTCAGGAGTCTTCTCCAACACCAAAGTTCAGAGGTGTTAATACTCTTTCTATCCTGCTTCTTCAAAGTCTAACTTTTGCTTTCATGGAATGTCACAAGGAAAAGCATTGCCTGCATGATTCTGAACTTAGTAGGTTTAGATCCAGACAAGAGACAGTAAACCTTTATAAACCAGCATGTTTGTCAAAATCTGTTCTTATCTATGGATCTTTTAAGAGCAATTGTGATGGTGCAAACTTTTGCTACTTTCTCAGAGATTTCACTGGATTGATCCTTTAATAAAAAAGAGTACACTTTGCTAATAGAAGGAGAAATTAGCTTTGGGCAACTCAATAGAACATTTTGCAATGTTGCCTCCAAACACATCTGTACACAGTGCTTGTATGGGATGTTGTTAAATTTTCCCTCCATGACCTTCAAGAGTAGGACATCAAATCTTGTTAATATGAACATCTTGTAGGAGGAGCAGGGAGAACACAATATAAAAATATATGTCTAAGGATGGTTTAAGGAATGCTTCAAGGTCTCTAAATAAAGGTGATACAAAATTTTAGATCTGTCTGGTAAATTTAAATCAAGCATTCTCTGCTTAACCTCAGCCATTATTGTTTCTGGACCCTATATCAGAAGGGTATAAATTGAGACCCCAGAGTAGGCCAGATCAGAGACTAAGCACCCTTCTGTGTATTTGAGGCCCAGGGACTCTCCCCAAATGTGTATTTCAAATAGCAGAGTCTCACACAGGCCTCTATAAAGGCATGCCAAGCTCCAATAAAAAAAATGTATTTTCAACTGGACATGGAACATTGAGCATAGTTCTCAGAAGTGTAGACTGAATTGCTTCTACAGCAGTTATATCTTTGTAAACACAGAACTGTGCATTGTACATAGGAGACTTAATACATTAGCTTTTAATAATATAACTGCTGCAGAAACATAGCTATTGCCTTCAAACTTGCAAATCTAATTATTTGTAAGAAGCATTTTGTGTCTATGTTGCAAACTCTCAGGCTTAATGATTTCAGGACATGGAAGACAGGAAATAGATGCTGAGATGTTTAAAGGACTTAACCTGTTCTGTTTGGCTGTCATTGATTTTCAGTAATGAGAATGATTGGTATGGTGCTTAGTGAATACAGCAATCATTCTTAGAATGATTGAATCATAGGGTCTGAAGTGAACATAGGGGTTAACTAGTTCAACTCTTGCTCACTGTAGGATCCTGTGGATGAAAGAACTGGCCACTCAGAGTGAGCACCTAGAATGATCTTTTCCCTCCTGAGATCCAGAGTTGAGCAGGAAGCAGGGTTGAGACAGCCCCACCCTGTCCTTCATTGGGGAGTTTGTCCCCTAAAAGGGACCTGAAAGCAAGCTTGTAGGCTGCTGTGGCAAGAAAGGGGTCAAGCCAGGAGGACAATAGAGAAGCGGGAAAGAGGAACCCCCAAGCCAAAGGCAAGCACCTCGGCAGCCATCTTCAAGCAGCCAAATTGAGCGGCAATTCTTGGAGCTGAGGGGCAGAGCTGAGGAGAAAAAGAGGGAGGAAAAGAGGCCAACCGGAGTCTGGGAACCCAAGCAAGCAGCCCAGGTGCGGAGCTCCACCAACCAGCTCCAGAAAGAGAGGACTGGGGGGGAGGGGGAGAGAGAGAGAAGCCCACTGGCCAGTTCAGAGAGGAGTGAAAAGGGTTTTCACATGCAAATGAGCTGAAGACCTGGGGAAAGAGAAAAGAGTTAAAGAGCTAGGAAATTGTTAAGTTAGGAAAACATTGTACTGCATACATAGAGATAAGAACATAGACATACAACAGAGATGGAAAATTATAGAGCATATGTTTGATGTTAATATATTCTGCTCAGGCACAATATCTGAAAAAAATTATACAGGAGAACAAACAAAATGATCATACATGAAGATTTTTACAAATCTCTGGAGCTGAATGTTCATAAAAGTAGAACTGAATGCAAATAATGTATGGTCAGTTCTGTTTGAGAAAAACTCATTTTGAAGAAAGTTAAAAACATTTCAACATTCTTAACAAAGGCTATTAAATGGCTACTTCTGCTTTTCTCTTCATCAGTAAGCTTCTGGAATGTACCCTGCTCTTTCCTTATTGCTGCTGGATGCTGAGGAACAGACCTCTGGAACATTTCAAAGCGGCCCTCCTGCAACTCTTAACAGCTGGACAGGTTCATAACAAGAGAAGCAATCTTTCAGCTGGTCAGGACAGATGCCATTTAAAGCTTTAAAAGTCAATACCAACACTTCAAACTGTGCCTAGCAAGCAACTGGCAGCCAGTGCCAATCTGACAATGCAGCAGGCTCCCTGTGTCTTCCATCAGACAGCAGTCCACTTGCAACATTTTGAAACAGCTGCAATTTCAAGAAGAAAACATAGAATATTTCAAAATCTTGAAAGGACTTATCTTGATATTCTTTCCTCTTAATTTCAATATCTTGTGAGTGTTTCTAATTCCAAGTTGTTATTACAATACTAATGTCCAATTTAACCTCTCTGCCTGTTTGCCCTCAATCCCTGCAGTATTGGTACCATGTAAATTCAAGCATTTATTTTACCTATATTAATTTTGCTATCTGTTGGTCTATTCAATGTCCTCAGCTCCTTTCCTTTTTTATATTTTTGGGGCCAATAGTCTGCCATTTCTTTTTTCATCCCCAGGCCCAATTTGCATTACACTCAAGCATGCTACATACTGAACAGTTATAATCTGAACAGTTAAAAATCTGAATAATTAAAACGATTGTGAACTTTCCATTGAACTAGAGAAACCCAACCATTTAATGAGTAAAACAACCCCATAAGCAATCTCTAATTTTATTCCTACTCAGATGCTATTACTACTAATAATAGTTATATACTAACTATTGGTTGTAGGTTGTAGGTTCAACCATAAAAGGAAATTCAAGGTAGCAAGCAGAAAAATGCAATAAAATCATTGGAACTTCATTCTCCTCAAAGTTCAGATGGCCTCAACCCTTCCATCCTTCTGCAAGGCACTAAAGACCTGGTTCTTACCCCAAGCATTCAAGACCCTTGAATGAGGTACATATGGGTTGGCCTTGGTTGCGCCTGTTATTGTTATTACTTCTGTTATTCTGTTATCTTGTGATTTTTTGTTCCAAATATGATGATGATGATGATGATATTATTACTGTTATTATTATTACACTGTATTTTTATTTTTTAATTCCTTGCTTCATGTTTTTTCAAACTGTAATTCACCCAGAGTCACTCTTGGGAATTGGACAGTCATATACATCTAATAAATAAATAAATAGAACAACAGTAGTTTATAAAAATACCAGTTCAATATAATGAATACAAATGTCAACTATTTATTATAGATTTCAGTCAAATACTTTTGAATTAAAGATTTTGAGACAGTTACATAGAATATCAAGGGCTGCAGGAACCAATTAATCAGTCCTGCCCTTAAGGGAATGATCAGCAGGTAGAAACGTACATGCTCTGGACATGAGATTCAAGCAGATGAAGGATTAGAGAAAAACTTTACATTTTACAACATTGAAATAAAGTAGAATAGGAAAAGATAAATGGGATAAAGACAACAGGAAATCTCTGAAAGAGCCACAAGTTTAACAAGCTATCCAATCACCAGAAGAAATCTGACTCGGTGGCAGCTAACTAACTTTCTTTAAAATCACTTTAAAGTGATTCAGTATTCAGATCACTTAGAATATCTGAATACTGTTAAATACATCTATTTTCTGAAGTTGACAATGTTATGGAGCAGATTGTGGTAGGTACAGAATCTCTTAGCTAAACATATGCTAGTGACTTCATTCCATAGTCTCATATGAGAACATGTCTAGTGCTTCTGGCAAGGAATAGATGCTCTTGGTTTTCATTGAAAGGTTTATGACAAAGCTCATAGAGGTATTTAACAGAATTATAAGCAAATACCTCTTTGTGTGGAAGATGGCTTGTTGTCTTTAGTAATTAGATGTTTGGATCTTACAGAAGCAAAGATTACCTTGAACTTCTCATCTGACTAAAAGATATGAGCTTCAGGCCCAGTGGAAGTCTCAACTTCATTTGAAGAGGAATACCAAATTGCCTGAGTTGTAGTGCCATGTGGGGACTGGCTCATGACATTAATTAAACTGATGTTTGATGACAATGCCTGAATACAAATTCCATGGTGTCAAGAGTTGCTAGGATCCTCATAAACTAACAGATGCTCCTTCTGAAGAATAAATGGCAGCATTTGATGAAGACACTGGTATCAGGGGAAAGAATAACTTCTACACTGCTCTTAACAAATCTGCAGTTCAAGAGGGGGGGGATCCTTAATTTTTTTTGTGATGTATAACTTAAACTTAAAGGCAAGGATTTCACAGATGTCCACACCTGGGGAAAACTGCAGCAAAAAGCTGCACATTGGCAAGGTGTATATGGACAGACCATAAAACAATTATTTCCAACTTCTTTATGGCATCTGGCAGGTCCCTGGCATATGTTCCTGAAGGAACATTGCAAACACAGCAAGTTCCTTTTAATATTCTCAGTTCACAATCTTCATGATCTGCAGAGTGATTATTTACCTTCTGAAAACTTGGCATGGATTCTCAAAGGGGAAAAATTGCTTTTGGCAGTTTTACTTTTGAGACCCAATGGCCCACATGCTGAACTTTTCAGAGAGATGGGGTCAGGTGTTGTTGGCAGCTGACAAGTTTTAATTCTGAAGTTTCAATCAGGAGATGAATGACTCACTGGCTGAACAAATAAGTTAATGTGGTGGAGCTTTGAGCAGCTTAAATTTATCATTTGGGAAAGGAGTCGTCCAATTTCAAAAACGGAGGGAAATTCTGGTTTTTCTATAGGCAAAATGGTAGAATGGACTTACCTTCCTATGATATTACTAAATAGCTGGAGAACTCTTTGCAAGTGGCTTCATTGTATCAAAATTTGATGTATTGTGGAAAACAAGATTAACAGGACTCTTACTTTTCCTATCATTTTCTCCTCAAGGTCTTTCTTCTGGAGAGAGACCAAATGCATCAGTTGTCTAGACATCAATATTACCATAGTATACTTGACCAGGTATAGTTAGGATAACCTTGTGTATGACTAGATAGACAATACAGCTATTATATTTAGCTATTATATTTAGCCCAAGAAAGAATGTTAATTGAGTCAATGGACTCCTTTTTATTCTTCCCCCACCAGCCCTCCTTTTATCCAGTTAAGCACTATGGAATAAGATCCTCAAGTAGATGCTACAGCTCAAGAGACTGAAAATTTAGCAAATTGGAACTGCCATCCAGACTACATGCAGAGTACTGAAAACTAGCCACAGTGTCCTGTCAGCTGAGGCAGATAATGTGGTTCCCTCTGCGGCCTGCAATAGTCATTTCATTTTGTCTGTATCCACACACAGTGATAACCCTGAATATTTTACTTACACTAGGACAAGTTAGTTGTCCTAGCGCTCGACACAGTCACAGAATCACAGAGTTGAAAAGGACCTTAGAGATCACCAGCTACCTACTCTCTACAAATCCACTTCAGCATTTCTGATGTATGACCAGCCAGCCTCTGTTCGAAGACCTCCAGAGAAAGAGATATTCACAACTTTATGTGTTCCACTGTTTGACAGCTCGTACAGTCAGAAAGCTCTGCCTGAATCTACTTCCTTGAATTTTTAATGCCTTCTCTTTTTCTTCTTTTGCATGACAGCCTTCTGGATATTTGAACATGTTATCATATCTCTCCTCACTTGTCCCTTTTGTGGGCTAAACATTACCAGATTTTCTAACCATTCTTCATAAGGCTTGATTTTCAGACTCCTCATCATCTTGGTAGCCTTTATTTCACATGCTCAATCTGCCATTGTCCTTTTTGAACTGTGGAGCACAAAATTGGGCCCATTACTCCAAATGGAATCTGACCAAAGCAAGATTGAATGGAAGAATTACCTTCCATGTTCTCTACTCATTAAGTAACCCCGAGGTTTAGCAGCTGCATCACGCCTGTGATTGACAAAGACAGGTTATGCTTTAGTGGTATGCGTGAATAAGCCTTGTTTAATAGAAATAAATACCTCCTATGGTTTTAGGTCCTCAGAAACATAGGACTGACATAACCACATTACTAGGCATATTGGACTCCCTGGAATGCTATAAGAAACTGCCTCAGAATATTGTCTTGACAGCAATTTTAGAAAAATCCAAATCCCTTTAGATTTCAGCTATAAAACAATAATAATTTTCCTTCCTTGACCAATGGATTGGAAAGATAAGTCCAATCAAGGATGAACCAGATTTTATCATGTATATTGGAAAGCAGTTGTCAGAATACAGTATATTGATTTAGCAGCCCTATACACTTAAATCTTTTTCTAATAATGAAACCTGCCATTATAAAAGGATGGGATATAAGATTGTTATTTTCTTATATTTTTCCAGTCATATCTTTCTTGCCTGTGTGATTTCATACACCTGCCCTTTCTTAGGTTTAACATCAGTTTAGCATATGTGTCTGACTGGAACAGAGGTGAGAATGAAATTACCTTTTAAAAAAGTAAAGCGAGGTAAAGATCAGCTTTCTTTTCTTCATAATCCAGCTTCTTTTACATTTCTGTGCTCTTTTTACTGCAAAAGCTACTCTATTCTTCCAATCTACCACAGACTTCAATAAAACAATGATGCATTATTTCATATCAACAGAAACTTTTGCAGCTATAGGGAAAAGGCTAAACCACATAGCTGGGGATTTTGGCCTGGGAGACTTAGTATCCTTTTTTCACCTGGATAGACTTGAAACTTAAACTTGACATAGCCAAAGACCAGCACAGAACAATACAATTTAAACTTAAAAAAAAAAAATCACACGATGAAGAGAGTGAAACATAAAAAACCACTCAGAATATAGTTAAACCTGCCCCAGTAGGTATTAATAAACAAAATAATAAGTCAAAGCTATAAGAATATATAATAGGCAAAGTAGTCCTGAATGAGTGAAGAAAAATGGATAGAATCGAGATAAAACAAGAATCATTATAAAATTGCCTTATATAAAATATACTAGACACTGTGTAGAACAGGAAGAAATAGTTCATAAAACGGTGAATCTAAAAGCCCTGGCTGAAAACAAAAGCATTCATGTAAGAAGCAATGAACTATTCCAAAAAATGTATTACAAAGAAGCTTAGGAGGAAACAGGAAAAAAACCCAGTCTAAGGAAAAAACAGTTATTGGTAACATTTTAGAAGAACAAATATCTTCCTGATCTTTCTGGGACAACCTGGGAAGTCCACTAGCTGTGGGGTGACAGAAGTCCCTCATACATGGCTGTCACATTGACCAGCAAGTAGCCCCTGGCCCATTGCTTCTACCTTCCCGTCCCTACAGGGACACCATCGTTCTGGAGAAGAGATTATTTTGCACCTCCCCTCTAGCACAGCTGAAGGAAGGGCACCCCACCTTCCAAGGCAAAGGCTCTTCTGTGCCCTGAGTCAACCAATTCTGTGAGGTCAGAGGCAGGTTTTGGAAGGTGCCTTACGCGCTGGTCCACCGGCAGTTTAGCTGCTCTGCCTAGATTAGTTTGGTGCTCCACATCCACAAGATGTTGTTTAATGCATGACATTGGCTGATTATAGCCCCTTTTTAGTAATTCTTCTGGGGACTTAAAGCATGACACTTGCATAATGCATAACATTGTTTATAGGCCATGAATAGTTTTTAGGCCTTCTGACAAATACCATAATTTTAGTTTTCGAGTAATTCATCTCCAATTGATGTTCCTGATGCCAGTGGGAGTCCTAGAAAAGATCTCTGTGCCATCAGCATGAAGGAGGGTAGAGATGCACCACCCAGCCAAACTCCCCAGATAATCAGCTAGGCTGTTCATATAATTGTTAAACAAGAGAGAGGCTAAAATGCAGCCTTCCTTAACCCCATTCTTAGATGGAACCGAATTGGTGAGATATCCCTGGTGGTCGGGTTTCTTTTTTTCCCACAGAACATCACATGGAATGGAGTCAAAGGCAGATTTTAGATAAATAAAAGCTGTATGAAGAGAAGTTACAAACAGAGAGGAGTACTTCTCTAGTGAACACTGCAAACTATGCATTGATCAATGGCATATTGACCTCTCTGAAGCCAGCCTATTCTTCCAACAAAAGCTTTTCCTGCTCCAGCCACTCATAAAACTTCCATTGCAAGTGCCTGGCCCAGAAGGACTCAAATTTCTATTGTTGTCATCCGGAATGAGGATTATAATAAAAAGTGAACAATTTGTTTTATAAATAAATAGGCACAAAATTAATATTCCTCAGGCTTACTTATTTTTATCAAACACTTATTGGCAGATTTTGAGGATAAACAAACAAACAGAATTAGATTTTTGAGATTCACTGAATTTGGACTTGATAATTACCTAAGAGGCCAATTAATTTTGTTGTTGTTGTTGAGACTGGTTAATAATGGCCAATCAATTTGTAATGTTTAGGGAAAAAATGAAAGGGGGAAAGAGAAATGTCTGCCAAAAAGGCAGATATAAGGAAAAGATTTAAGCTGTAGTATTATGGGAGCAAGCCCCATTAAACTGAAGGGATTTTATTTATGATTAGACATGCATCATAATGCTGTATTGGAAATATTGAAAGAATCATTTTCTGTAATTTATGAATGGGTTTGTATCTACAAGGAAGTGTTATTTATTACTGTGATTATGTTAACTCACAAAACATTTTACTAATTAGATGCAATTCAGATATTGTTGTAGATGTGATCTTTTGTGCGTTTACCCTAAAGTAGATTCCACTGAACACAGTAGGACTGACATCTAAGTAGAGATTGAAAACATTGTGCTAGAAAGCTGTGCCTAATTTCCTCTTCTATTGCACAAGTGCTACAATAATGTACTGTACGCATTCTGTGGAGAATTTTTTAATTGAGGGGGGAAACCCTTGCCCCATTGCACTAGATCATGCAAAGCTGTCCAGGGCTTGAAAAGCTTATACCAATCTTGGACAGACTTACAGATGGTGGATTTGCTACCTGATTTCATGCTAACCATAGTAATTCACCACTTAATAATAATGCTTAGTACACGCCCATCGCATTATAGTGTGAAGAATATTCAGTGTTTGGATCAGTGAGCAATTGTTACCCAAGTGTATCCCTGATAGTAAAACCAGTTGCTGAAGATGATATTGATGAATTAATTCAATGAAGCTTCAATTAATTTTTCTAAAAATATGCTGATACATTGCAATACAATCTTCTTCAGCATAACTCTTAAAGCAGTTTAATATATTCCCAGTCTGATTTCTGTGTGAGCTAGGGACATAATTTCCCAGATCTTCAATGTACTGTATCCAAACAAAAAAAAACACTTAACTAGTAGAGCCCATTAAAAAGAATGCCTACATATACCAGAAGACAGTATTTTGTAAGATTATTTTTTTCAGTCTCACTCCTCTCACTTGAAACTTTGCTGCCCTAATTGTAATGTGAAATTAAAAGCGTAAAAAAATTGCTTATTACAGCATTATTGGATATTCTGCTTAAACATAGCAGAAAATATAACTTCATTATTTATTTTAAAAATTACATACTGACTTCACTATTCATACAGGTAAATCAACTTTGATTTCAGCTATACTCTAAAAATCTCCTTTGGAACTTTTGTGTTCTTCCAAAGAAGCATCTTCCATCTGTTAAAGATTAAGAGAAAATATGTCAGACTGAAAGCTTCAGCTGCTATAATTAACGTGTCATGATTCCTTGGATTGGTGGGAAGAATCCTAGGCCACTGACGTTTAAGATGAAAACACTCTTTGGAGAAATATAGTCTTCTTATGAAAACAGTATCATCAATACATGGTAAATTACATCTTAGGAGTCTTATTCCTAGATAACCATGCAGTTGATGATAATTTTTCAACAGAATAGTTTTGCAGATCAACTACCACCTTAATAAAAAGTCTTGTAATAATTGCCATACATTAGAATCAGCCACTTCTTCCATCTTGGAATGCTGAAAAATGATGCATTATTTTATACCATGGGGCTGGCCTCTTTCTATGGCCAGTCTCACAGTTATTAGCCATTCAGAAAGTTGCCATGCTTGAATATACAGTGGTGTGTGGTCCTGCAAGGATTGTTGGCCTGTTCGAGTCCCATCATCCCTCCTTATTGGTCATACTGGCTACAGCTGATGGGCATTGAGGGTCCTCTACATTTAGACAGCTACCCATTGCCCTGCTGTAGTGCCTCTGATGCTGATTTTCCAAAGGATTTTCCAAAGGCTGTCATAGAGAAAACTGAATGCAGAATTGTTTGGCAGGAATTACCTGGGAACTTCAGAGAACTTGATCTAGAAGGACTTTCTGATGTGATTGGGGCTACTTTTGTTTGCTACATTTGTGATAGAAGTTGCTATTTTTTCATCTTTCCTGAACCTGAATATCTTTCCTATCAGGTTCAGGATATCTTTCCTCTGTTTACCAGAAAGATATCCTGAACCTGAATATCTTTCCAGTGGACAGAAGACCACAGGCTTCAGTGACAACCTGGGCAATTGGGGTTCTTCAAGGATTGTAGCTGAGGAGAAAATAAAATGTTATAGGACTTTTGGTATTACCTCTCAGCCTGCTTTACTCTATCCTGCCTAGCATGGATTCCCCATGTGTAGTAATAGGTGGAACCAGTCTACCTCACAGCTACTTCAATCCTAAAATCTTCAACCAAGTGGTGAAATTGATACTCTGGTATCTGTGGATGTCCTTTGGGCATCACAGCAATGTTCCTCAAACTGGGGACTTCAACTCCCAGAATTCTCAGAAATGGGCATGCTAGCTAGGGAATTCTGGGAGTTGAAGCAGAGGACAGGAGCAACCGAGAGGAAGGAGCCCCATTATGGCAGTGGGGGCTGAAGATGAAGTTCGGAAGGAACCCAGGTTAGCTGGCATGCTTCCTGACACAAGTGAGAATTTGCATGGAGAGATGTGGCCACCTAATTTGAAGTGATGTGGAGAGAGTGGCTTATGTGTCATATTCCCTTGAAGACCAGGCAGCAGAATGGGTCGTGGAGATGCATGAGGCTGAAGTGGCTGAACTAACAAATTTTAACAACTTCATGAGTTCTCTGCGCGAGCGCTTCAAGGATCTTTCGCTGTCATAAGGGCAAAGGCGAGCATCGAGCAAATTAAACAAGGTAATCAAATGGTTTTGGATTACGCGCTGGAATTCAGGCAGCTAGCCGGGAAACTCCAAGACTGGCCTGAAGCATTTAAGATCCAGTGTTTTCAGAAGGGGTTACAACCTGACCTTTTTGAACATTTGCTACAATCCTATTCAACAGTGGTTTTCAAATTTTGTGGTGCTGTGTACTACAAATAATAATAAATGCTAAATAAATATATAAAGAAATAATTAGTATGACTTCCATGTGTAATTATTTGTTGATAATATATGCATTTATAAATTTTGAATACTGTTTTAATCTAAAAAGACTTTGTCTCTCTCTCTTTCTCTCTTTTTGGGGCCCTCAAGTCAATTTTGATTCTTGGTGATTGTCTTGACAAGTTCCTGCAAATGTTTTCTTGTCAACATTTACAGAAGTGATTTGCCATTGCCTGCTTCCTAGGGCTGAGAGAGAGTGACTCAGCTGTCCTTGTGCCTAAGGTGGGACTAGAACTCGCAATCTCCTGGTTTTTAGCCTGGCACCTATTTCATTTTTTCAAGCTCAAATTTGGCTCAGTCTTCTCACTTGCTATGATCGTATTGGAGTAGTAGTTTTTTAACTGATTTAAACGTCTCTGAAAAAAAGGAGAAAATAGTAATTTTAAATAATTTCCAACAATTAGTAAAAAGATAGAATAATATGCCCAGCAACTAAATTAGAAATACTGCAGTGCATGCCCTGCTTTTAGTGGCAGTGAACATTTCCTACCTGGGATACACAACTAACGGTTTCCTGCAGAGGACAATACTACACGCCTGGTTTGCCTCTGCTCAGTCGTCAGGCTCATTAAGCAAGCTGTAGGGTAACTGATAGAGTATGAATGCAGCATCGCTTTTTACTGACAGCTTCCTAAGATGAAAATCAGATTGTTCCCTCTGTCCGAGATTGACTCCTCTCCTACAAGAAAAGCAAATTCATCAGCCTGCAGCTTGAGGGACTTTTTGTGTCATGAAAGCATTTTTCCTTTAACAGGTACTTACAGCACTCAAGGCATAGGCGGTGCTGTTCTATGCTCATTTCACAGTAGTATCTGTTAGCATTTGGTCATTGATCTGTCTCCAAAATCAGATCATGATGGTGGACAGAACAACGTTATGAGCTTCCTTGACATACTGTGGTATAAATATCATTTGGGATTATTCATTTCCTGAACTTGCAATAGGCTTTTTGTGAGAGTGGATTGCGATGGGCCTTGAAAGTCCTGTGGCTGATTTAACATTGAGGAGAAAAAGAGAAAGTGATCTGATTTGAACAGAAGTTTGATTCTAAATATAGAATGAGATGGTACTAGGTCTGCTGTATTTGATAAAAACTGTCTGCAGTACATGTTACTTTTGCAGTGCATAACTCTTTCCTGATAAAACTATAAATAAACCCTGGAGAAGTGCTGTTCTGGAGTTATAATACCTCTGAGCTGTATCTGCTTGAGAAAACTAATTTCTTTTGGGCATTTGGTCAAATTGGCAGCAGAATCTGCCTCTGTTACAAATTTGAGGAATCAAGCAATAACTCCCCTTGTGGAATCAAAAGAAAATAAATTTTATTAGCTGCAATGGAGATTTGAGATTTGAGGCTGTCCCCCCACTTACACCAAATGATAAATACTTCTTCTGGTAACCCCAATTTTAACTACTGTGAATATTTATTAGGTGAATTAATTAGTAAGTTGAATGAAATAGCCATAATATGCTGGAAGGGAAGTGTTCCCATTTCATCCTCCGTGCTATAAAGCAAATGGATGGAGAAAAAGATAGAATTGAATTACTTCTTTAAACCTGGAGGGGTTGAGAGTGATTGATCTTGAGGAACTATCGCTGTCTTTCTCATCTGCCAGTAAAGACTGACCACTTCAGCAAGGGGGAAAGAGTGGAAGAAAAGATTCAGCAAGTATGGGTGGGAATAGTTCTTCGAAGAGAGTTCAAAGACAGGTAGGGGTTTAAAACAACTACAACAAGAATATAGCAGGTTTTCTTATTCTAAACCAGTATGGGACACACTAAACATGAGGAAGCTATCTGTGATTTAGAAATTCAGAATTGGTCATGATATTATACTGGACAAAACCTGATCATTTTCCAGCTGGTGGAAGTCTCACTTCCTCAGACAAGTAGGACCTCATTGCTACAATTCTCTTGACTACAGAGCTGATATCTCCTTCTTTTGGTATCAGTAAAGCAGTCCCTACCAGTTTCTGAGCACCTTGGGAAGCAGGCTATTTTTCTTGTTCCAATCTTAAACCCCATCAATTACTTGATAATAATTACTTGATTTAAAACTTTTATTTCAGTAGTTTCCTCCTAAGATGCATCTTTTCATCAGTATCAGAATAGCATTGCCTTTTATGTTTTATGGTCCAATAGTTGCCCCTATTTACTAAGAAAGTTCTTATTTTGGTATCTGTATTTTTCCCTCCTTTATCTGTAGAAACCTTCTTCAAGCTTGTATCCCCTTAAGGAGGTGATCAGAGATGAGAAGAGTTGCAATCAGGGTGGCTTTAGGCTAAGGCCAAGTAGGCACTGATCTAGGGCACCAAAGCTCAGGGGGCGACAATGCTGCCCCCCATTTGTAATCATTCTAAAAATACAAATCTTTGCATCAGCCTAACAAAAGTTTGGCAAATTTTGACAAAGATGACAAAAACCACAGGAACTAAGTTCAAACACAGGTCAGTATATGACCAGGAGATTTCACATGGAGACCAAACAGTTCTTGTAAATTATGTAATTATCAACTTCTATACTTCGGCCTCTTCATTAAGTTATTTTAATACTTTCTTTCAGTAAATTTAGCCCTTGCCTGGAGCATGCATCACACAGGGTGTTAATATTTGAAGATTTTATATTCATTTATTGATGGAGCAAGTTGTGCTAAACAGTTTATTTATACCAACAAATTCTGAGTGATGTATGAATGCACTGTGGTGTTTTTATGGGGAAAGAGTAATCTGCATACATATGAGAATGCAACTCTAATTTGAATATTTAATAGCAATTTTATTTGATGGCATTTTGTATTAAATATTCATTTGAAGTATTAGTGCTACTAATGGATAAGCCTTTTCATGTAATCTATTATTATGTTTTGGAATGAAATGGCAGACTGGGATATAATAAGGAAATTGTATGAAGTGAATACATTAGAATAAATTGGAATATTGTTAACTGGGACATTATTAACACCAAAGCATTACTCATTAAAGAGCAGAAAAATTCATGGATCTTTCATTATTTAATGCAGGGTTAAACAAAGCTGGCCAAACATCAGCCAAGGTGCCTGACCTATTTCCTTGTATGTGGCTTCTGAAGGCTGAACCCTTCAGAGAAGTTTTCTGTTTCAGCAAACCCGTTCCTGAGTGTCATGGGAATCCTTTCTGACTTCAGTGGGGTAAAAGGTTTGGTCTTTCTTCCCAGCGCCTGGGCTCCCTGTACAATTCAGTTAAGAACCAGGCTGAGGCCAGGTATAAATTGCAAATAAACAAAAATTCAAAAACACTGAACCTTTTAAAAAATTGTATAAATTGTTATAAATAAATCAGCTCTTTTTAATTAAGAATTTGTGAAAAGCATATAATGATAAAAAGCCAAATTGTTTCCAACAAAAAGTCTACACTGAAAACTGACAACACTAGTTACTCAAAAAAAAAAAAACCTCTAAAGAGCAAGTTATTAAAAATAAAGAGAAGAAAAAAAAAGGAAAAATTGATTTAAAAGTAATCAAATGCCGCTGCATGCTTTTTGGGGAAACAGCTGCATGAGCCTCTGGCAGGGAGCACCATCTGACTTCGGGTGATCCTCAGAAAGCCAAACAACACCAGGCTTGACTCGTACTTGCATCGGAGAGCATCAGGAAGGTGCATGACCCTGTTTGCTTCTGTCTCATGCTGTTCTTGCCCAGGTGCTTTGGGCTCTCCTCCAACCTCAGGTGGCCACGTAGGGGCTGTGCTTGGACTATCTGCTGTCCAAGTGGCATTGAGGGGCTTTGTTTAGAAGGAAAGTGCCAGAGGCCACAGGCAAATCTTTCAATTGGGGACCCCCACAGTGAGAAAGCTCAGGCACCAAACCGTCCCCCATAAAGTATTGTATAGTGACCATGTTGTCTTGGAAAAAATAAAGGACAAACCTGAAAAAGGGGAAAATCTGAAAGACATTCAAAAAGAAAAAAAATGTTTATGTTTATGTTTATGTGTATAATGTTGTGGAATTTCTGCCAAAGAAAGGAGCGCAACACTGAAGAGAAACCTGTATTCAACCATCGTTGGATGCCTGCTTTTAGAGAAAGAGGGACCCTGAACAATAGGAAGGCAGAGATCTTTATATGCTTTGGGGTTAAGAGGCGGAAATCTGAGGGATCTGATTCGAGGGCAGGCTTTGGATAGGTGTTAAACAGGGGACAAAGGTTTTTGGGGGTTGTTTTTCTATTGTGAAACAAACGCCAAGGAATCTATTCCAAAGAGAATGGAATGATGAGATGAGCAGGCGCTTTTAAAAGGAACAGAATTCCTGCAGTTTCTCACTTGTTAACAAAGGACTTCCTCATCGAGGTTGCCCCTTCGGCAAACCCTTAAGCAGGCAAGTGATGGGCCTCCCATTGTTTCAGTGTAATAGTGTTATGAGGGCTATTTTGGCAGTGGAACATGGTCATTCTTGAGTCATGCAATAGCCTGGGACTGGTCCTGTTTTGCATGAGCAAAGAATGGCAGAGGGAAATGGGGGAAAGAGTTTGAAGCAGGAGAGGCAAGGGGGAGGGGGGGACAGAAAGAGAGGCAGGGGGAAGGGGGTAAGTAAAGAGTTTGCAGCATTATTTTATTATTTTCCATCCCAATAACTTTGCTCTACAAAGGAAAATTCAAGAGCAAAACCAAGAAAATAAATAATTAAATTAAATAAATCTAAAGGACAGCTTTCTGAAATAAGGGACTGTCCTTTATAATTGAGGACATAAGGTCACTGTACCACAAAGTGGAACCTGAGGGCAGCTGGTGAAAAGGAGAAGAATCACACGACCTGCTTCTCCCCACAGCAGGGGGTCTCAGCCCCTCACCAGGCTTAGGAGGAAAGGCAGGCAGTGAGGGCGGGTGAGAGAGAAGGCTAGTTAGTTATTCTTTCTGGCACTGGGGCCTTGCCAGAGTTCATCATATCAATGGTATCGTGGATATTCTGTAACGTTAAAGGTGTGGCAAAATATCCTGACTGCACATTGAACATTTCTAGGAGGCTTATTATATTTTTAAGAGCCTCTAACTACTGACTATCTACAGCAATACTCTGAAAAATAATGTTTGTGAGGTTTTTTGTAAATCATAAATACATTTATGACTTGGAGTATTAAAGGGGCTAAGAAGAATGGTTTAGCAAGGTGGATTGTCTATAAATTGAAGCTGATGAAATTGGATGTCTTTTGTTAAACAAGAAACATATTCTTCTGAATGAGAAATACCGTTTGGAAAGAAAATGAATTGATTGGAATTATATAAGTGGTGATTTTACTTATCCAAATCTCCCTTCGGCCACCTTTTCTGACAGATTATTTAGCCTTCCTCACAGAGCTGGGTTACTGGGCTTTCCTTTACCATATTGGCAGCCATCTTCTCAACATGCTCCAATTTTTCACCATCCATTTTGAACTCTGCTGCACAAAATTTGTTATTCCAGGTGGGGCCCAATCAGGGCAGAGTAGAAACAACAATTACTTCTTGTGACTAGACCCTCTGCTCCTGTTAATGGACCCCAAGTTAGTATTGGCCTTTTTTGTGGCTGCATCACACTGTTGCTTCATGCTTGTGATCAGATTATTTTACATGTATTACTGCCAAGCCAGTATAACCCATCCTTTACTCGTGCCTTACATTTTTCCTGTACAGATGCAGTATTTTACATTTCTTCCTGCTAAATTTCACCCTATTCATTTCTGCCCACTCCTCAAACCTGTCTAGATCTTATGGAATCTTCTCTCTTTCATCTACAGTATTAGCCATATCTCCCACTTTTGGTGTCCCTCCACATCCTCATCCAAGTCAGCAAAAGTAGCACTCTACTAGATATTTCTCTCCAAGCTGAAGTGGAGCACTGAAGTGAGCACTCTTTGGGCATGGTCATTCAGCCAACTGGGAGTCCATTTAATAGTAGTATCATCTAGCTCATGATTAATCATTTTATGAAGGACAATATCACAAACCATTCTTCTGAAGGCTTTGCTGAAGTCCAGGTACACTAAGGCATTTCCCTGATCTATTTATTTCATCATTTATTTATTTATTTCATTGATTTGATATAGCTGCCCATCTCACAAAATGTGACTCTGGGCAGTGTACAATAAAAACAAACAATAAAATAAATAATATTTAAGAGAATTCTACAATGAAAAGCATCAATCAACTTTTTTTTATAATTTTTAAAATTTTTCATTATAAATTGTATTATGTTTTCAAAAAAAGTTAAAATACATAAAAATCAAGAAAAAGGAAGGAAAAAAAAAGAAAAAATGAAGGCGGGAAAGGGGGGGGCATAAGAAAGAAAAAGTAGCTTCTGACTTTCCTTGGTACAGGTATAGATACAGAATATATTTGCCTCTTACTCTGATATCTAAAAGTTTACATAGTAAAAAATAGTTTTTAATCTAATATTCAAGAAGATTCCTAAAATGAATCTATTTGGATAATACATCTAATTTGTACAAGATATTTCTATAAGTATAACATCAATCAGCAAATCGCAAAATCAAAGTTGGATTTTTTTGAGTATCAAGCAAAAAGACTAAGAGTGGTTTCCAATTAGAGACAAAGTTAGACCATGTCCTGTATTTGGTGAGTTTCACCATCTCCGCCAATTCCATTAATTTCAATATCCATTCTTCAGCAGTAGGTAAATCCTTCCATTTTTGCGCGTATAAGAGTCTCACCGCAGTTATCATATAAAGAAATACATTTCCATGTTGTCTTTCCATTTGTTTATCCATCACACCTAAAAGAAAAGTCTCTGGTTTCAACTGCAAGTCTATCTTCAAAATCTTTTGAATAAAAATACATACCATATTCCAATATTTCTTAGCCTTTTCACAAGTCCACCATAAGTGATAGAATGTACCTTCACACTGATTACATTTCCAACAGACATTTGAGGTTCCTTTATACATCTTTGACAATTTATTGGGTGTCAAATACCAACGGTACTTCATTTTATAGAAATTTTCTTTCAACGTATAATTGGGAGTGAACTTTAACCCTTTATTTCACATATTTTCCCACTGGTCTAACATGATGTTATATCCAAAGTTTTTTAACCATACAATCTTTAACATAGTCATCTTCCAAATTCATCTTTAACAAAAATCTATACATTTTAGCAATAAGATGTTCATCATTAGTACACAAAACATATTGAAACATAGTGTTCTCAGTGGTAAATTCATAGCTTTTCTTATCTAGTTTAAATCTTTCCAGCAACTGTGCACATGTAAACCATTGGCAAACAAAACCTTCCAATTCTAATTCTTCTCTCTTCTTCAAGTTAGGTTCTCCTTCAGAAAATGATAACAAAGTTGTGTACATCAACCATGGTTGCTTAACTGTCATTTGTCTTCTATAAAAAGCTTCCTGGGGTGACAACCACAGAGGAATTTTTGGAGATGCTCTTACCTTATATCTATTCCAGATTCTCAGTATAGAACATCTGATAAAATTATTCTTAAAATCAGTATTATCTTTCACTTTGTCATACCATAAATATCCATGCCATTCAAATCTTAACTCATGTCCTTCTAATTCCAATAACCTCTTGTTTTGTAAAGTCATCCATTTCAACCATACCAGACAACAGGCATCAAACTATAACTTTAAATCTGAAAGCCCTAACCCACCTTTTTCTTTGGCATCCTGTAAAAGTTTATATTTTATTCTTGGTTTTTTACCTTGTCACACACATTTAGAAATATCTTTCTGCCATTGTTTAAATGGTACATTATTTGTCAATATTGGTATTGTCTGAAAAAGAAAAAGCATTCTAGGTAAACATTAATTTAAATTACTGAAATTCTACGTAACAATGACAGTTGCAGTTTACCCCATCTTAATAAATCCTTTTTAATATCATTCCAGACTTTAACATAATTATTTTGATATAACATACAATTCATATTGGTCAGTGTAACTCCCAGAACCTTTTTTTAAATTTTGATGTCAGACTTCCTCATCAATATTTCTTGATCTTTCATAGTCATATTCTTAACCAACATCTTTGTTTTTGGTCTGTTTACCTTAAATCTAGCAAGTGCACCAAAATCTTTCAGTGTCTCCATTAAACATTCAATTCCATTTTGAGGTTCCTGTAAAATCTAAACTAAATCATCCACAAAGGCTCTTAATTTAAAAACTTTTTTGATTTGCAAACCCTTTATATTCACATCTTGTCTAATATCTCTATTTAACGCTTCCAGAACTAAAATAAAAAGTAGAGGGAACAAGGGACAACCCTGTCTTGTCCCCTTTTGTATCTCACATGGTTTTGTAAGTTCGTTAACAGTAATTCTTGACTTTTGGGACGTGCGTATCGATTTGATCCCTTGCAGAAAGTTCTCGCCAAAGTCTGTATCTTCCAAGATTTTAAACAGGAACACCAGTTGAAATTATCAAAAGCTTTCTCTGCATCCAAAATAATCAGTGCTGCTTGCTTTTCATTATGATGTTGTAAATATTCTATTACATCTAGTACAATTCTTACATTGTCTCTCAGTTGTCTTTTAGGTAAGAAACCACATTGATCTTCATGTATAAAGTCTGATAAAATCTTTCTCTCTGCTAGTATTGATGTAAAGAGTTTATAATCTTTATTTAACAAAGAAATTGGTCTGTAGTTTTCAGTCATAGTTGGACCTTGACTCTCTTTTGGCAATAACACTATATTAGCTTCCTTCCAAGTCTCTGTAATTGCTGAGCCCCCTAAAATAGAGTTCATCACCCACTTAAGTGTTCAAAACATTTAAAACATTTAACAGTTCAAAACATTTATAATAAGAACTTGTTAATTCATCTGGCCCAGGGGGTTTCCTTATTTTAGCCTTTTTGAAAGCTTCTGATATTTCAAAGGTGGTCACAGGATTGTTGACCTGTTGATCTGTTTTTAAGATTGTGAACGTTTTGGGAAATTTTGTCTTTTTAGATATGCATCAGTATGATTTAATGAAACTTCTTGTCTTTTATACAGATTTGAAAAAAAGTTATGAAAAGATTTTTGGATGCTTACTATCTGTGAGTGTAACATTTCCTTCTTGTATTTTCATTGTCATTTTCTTGTCTCTCTCCTTTCTCAGTTTATATGCAAGCCATCTCCCTGGTTTTTTTGCAGATTCAAAATTTTTTTGTTTTGTATATTTTAACTTTGTCTCTTTCTTTTATAGTTAGCATAGATAGTTGCTGTTGTAGAAGCTTAATTTGGTGCAAGATATCAGTATCTGTTGGTGTTTTTTGTAAACTGTCTTCTTTTCTCTTTATTTCATTTAGAACATTTAGAATAGTTTGAATTTTTTCTTGATGCTTCCTTTTAAGTTCCTGGTTATATTGAATAAAGTAGCCCCTCACCACTACTTTACTAGCATCCCAAACAATATTTAAATCTGTTCCTTTATCCAAATTGTTATTAAAGTATTCATTTAGCTTCTTTTTACATTCTTGTCATTCTTTTTGCAATATTGATTAATTTAATCTCCACTTAAATGTTGTAGGTTTCTTTTTAAGTATTAGTGTAACTGGATTATGATCTGAAAAAGTTTCTGGTAAAATATCCATTTTAGTAATCTTGTTTGCCAAAGTCTTTGAGATCCATATCATATCAATTCTAGAAAAAGATTTATGTCTTTCTGAAAAAAACTATATTCCTTGGCATTCCCATTTTTTTTGTCTCCAAGAGTCTATCAGAATCAAGTTTTCAATCAAGTAGAAAAAAGACATAGGTAGTTTCCCTTGGTTAAGTTTAATTCCCTTTCTGGAGGATCTGTCCATCTGAGAAGAGGTTACTCCATTCTAATCTCCCATCAAGCACCAATTTTCATATATGAAAGGCGACAATTGATCCATCAGGTATTTAAAAAAGTTACCTTATTTTCATTAGGAACATATAATCCAACAATTATAGATTGAATTCCTTGCAACTCAATCTCAACTGCAACATATCTACTTCTTTCGTCAGATAATAAAAGTTGTGGTTTCAAATAAGGCTTAATATATAAAACAACTCCATTGGTTTTTTAAATATTTGCTGATATAAATTCTTCACCTAAAGTTTTGCAAATCAAATATTCTTCATCTTTTTTTCTGTTGTGAGTTTCCTGCAGACAAATTATATCCTGATTTAATTTTCTCAAATAATGAAAGATTAGGCCTTCCCCTTTGATTCTTGTTGTAATTCCAATCCATATCTTTGGCCTTTTGGACAGAATTTAATCTGACTGTTGTTGAAAGGTAAAGATCTCACCTTCCAATTTATCCCAATGGAATAACATCTTGTTCTTTTTAAAAAAAAATCTCTGTCAAAAAGGTATAGTCCTGTCTCTTTCTTAAGATTCTAATAGGTATTTCTTTTAATATGATTATATCTGTATTAGCAATTTTTAGTTTAGAATCAAACTGAGTCTGTAGTACTTGTTCTCTTGTTGACCGTCTCAAAAAGTAAACCATAACATCTCTAGAAAGTTTGCTGACAGCTGCAAAGCATGAGTTTATATGATACACTTTGCTGACTTCTTGATCCATCCTCTCTTCCTCCCAGCTTAATAAGTTGGACAGAGCAGTCACAACCAATTGTGTGACATTCTCATTTTCAGGAATTGCTCTTAATTTTAAACAGAATTCATTCTCTTTAAGTTCAAGTAGAGCAAAATTATCCAATCATCTTTCCATTTCTGTATCTTTAGCATCCATTCTATTTTCCAGTATTTGTACTTTGTCAGTAACTTGTTTTACAACAGCATCCATCTTCTCTATTTTTTTATCCAATTTGTGTTCTATTGTTTCAAATCTGGCATCTATAGTCTGTATAACTTTAGCTAAAAAGTCTTCAAACATCTGCCTCAAAAAATCTGCAAAGGCACTTCTATGGGGTCTTTTGGAAGTCATTTTTAAATTAATATAACCATAAAATTGCCAATGGGAAAGAAATCCACCAAAAGAAACTTTCAGGTAGTGGATTAGTTAGGCAACAGCACACTCTGGTGGTTTAAAATAATATCACCAGAAAGGAAAAAACCTCTGGAAATTTTCCATTAGCTTGTTTATACGAACTGCCCCAATCAGCGCAGTGTAGATTAAAAAAAGGGACAACTTTCTCATGTAGATGTGTAAAGCCCAGCAAAATACATCAAAGGTGGATTCACCAAGAATTATTAATAAAAAATTACTAATACAGAAATAGAAGAAAGAAAAAGATTTTTTTTCTTTAAGAGTCGCAATAATTCAAACTCTGTTACTCTTTGCTTTTTTAGGTGAAACCAATAAGCAAACAGTTAAAAAAAAAACAATATTCCCTTGAAATACCTATAATTGCCAAGAGGAAATAGCTCTCTGTGCCCAAGAAGAGCCTCTCTTTAACTATAAAAAGGTAATCTATAAAAATTAAGAAATGGGATGGTTGGATCTAGAGTCCATTTGAATTTTGGCTTCAATGTGGCTTGGAACTGGATGGAAATCCCACCTCCCAGCTGTTCACTCACCAGGGGATCGTAAAAAACTCTGCTTTGTGATCTCCTTGCCAGGAACAGCCATCCCAAGGACATATGGTCAATTTCAGGTATTCTCCTTGACTCTGGAGAAATCTTCAGGCTCAAGGGGACCTGCACGAGCCTTAACTGCTGCGCTGACAATCCCTTTGAGCAGAGCTCAAGGAAGAGATGCGTTCAACCCGCCATTGCCACCGGAAGCCTCAAAAGCATCAATCAATGTTATTATTACACTAGTAACACTATCAAAAAAAGATATGATGCCAATAGAAGAGAATATACAGTATTCTTTTGCATTGTGGAGTCCTTGGGGTTCTCTGAGCTTGGTTGGTTTCTTGCAGTTTCATTACTTGGCTAGGTAACATCTTCAGTGCTCTGAAGACCCCAAGGCCTCCACTAAATGATGATGTTAATCCAGCATGATTTCTTTGCAACAAATCAATGCTGGTTGTGATAAATTGTTGTATGGTATCCATGTGCTCATAAACAGGCTACCTGATCACTCACTTCTAAGGCTTTGGCCAGTGTAGATATCAAGCTGAGGGGACTGTAGTTTCCTGGGTTCTCTTTGTCCTCTTTTGAAGACAGGGGTGACGTTTGATTTCCTTCAGTCTTCTGGGACCTCAGCAGTCCCCCAGGAGTTCTGGAACATTGCCAAGAGTGGTTCTGCAACCATTTGCACTAGTTCTCACTTTCTTCAATACCTTGGGATGTAATCCATTTGGCCCTGGAGACTTGAATTTGTTTCACTTAGCTTAACCTCTCCTTGTCTGTCTTAAATTGCAGTTTACTCCTTCACCCTATGGCATAACCATGATAAACTAGGGCTCCATTTCCCTTCTGAGAGAAGATAGACAAGAAATGGGAGTTAAATGTTCTTCCTTCTCACCATTACCCGCTGTTGCTTCACCACTTTGTCCTTGCAATGGACCTACACTCTCCTGGTTTTTCTAACATTCCCAAAGAACCCCTTCTAAGTATCTCTTGCAAGCTGTAGTTCATTCTGAATCTCAGCTTTTCTGACAGTTTTTGGAGGCTGTCTTGTATTCTTTTTTTGTTTAGTGTCCCTCCTTTCATGTCCCTTTTTCTTTTCAACATTTTAGAGAGCTTTGCCTATTGGAGTAATGCAAAACTACTTCCATATATCAATGAATATATCCTTAAGGACAGTAGAGTCCTTAAGCCACATGCTCTTTTATTGCTCTCTCTACAGGCAATCTGGATTGTCTTTTATCCAACCTATCCTGAAGAAATTCCCTAGCAGAGAACATGGCTTCTGTTTGTCCTTTCTCCTGTCTAACCATTGTTTGGATATATCTTCCCAGGTTGCCCAATATTGTTACTTAATATGCATCATCTGCTTCTCTTTACACTGAAAAATTATCTTAATTTCTTTTCTTTTTAGCTTCATATTTTTAATGTTAAATGTTAAATTTGTTTTGTATCTGACTGCTGGCCTTATGGCTACACTAAAGTTTTGAAATTTGAATAAATCCATGCAGACCTGTTTAGATTTTTCCCATTTTTCTTTCTTGTAGAGATTGCTTACAGTTATGGCTTCAGTATCTTATATTGTACAATCCCATCATTTTTGGATACTTTTTGCCTTAGGGATTTGAAATTCAATTTACCTTGCCTCAGAATTCATCAAAATGAACTCTTCTGAAATCCAGACTAATCTGATCACTTTTCCCCAAGGTACCACTCATCCTCACAGCTTCAACCAACCAACCTAAGGATTAGGTCCAGAATAACCTCCTTATTTTTTCTTCTAACAAGTGAAGTTGTTAGCAGCAGAAGACAAGAATTTGTTGGACCTCTGACTCTTAGCAGTTTTAGATTCCCAGCAGATAGCAGAATAATTTAAATTTTCCATTATCACTACTTTGCCTCTTTGAAAGATTGGTCATCTGATGTAGAAAGGTGACCAGTGAAAAGATTCTGGCCAGTGGGATCTGCTTTAGTGGAATAACATCTGTCTGTGGGCATTATATTAGTTGCCAATAGATTTTTCAGATGCAATTCAAAGACAGATATGGCTGGCCTCCCAATTACCTGCAAGACCATCTCCTCCAAAGTAGGATCTGCCTGACTGACAAGGTCTTTGTGAAAGGGAATGTAAACCAATTTTTTCCCCCATCAGGTATAGATTAGAGGTATTTGATTTTCTTTGGTCCAATGTGTGGATTGGTATCATATTTACTGTATATTTTTAATAAGCTGTTTTAATTTCTGTTTTTGAATTATAGATCAGTCATAGAACTGTAGAATGTACGCATTGGAAGGGACCTTGGAGATCATTTAGTCCATTTCCCTGCCCAGTGCAGGAATCCACCACTACTGCATCCCAGACATACGGCTTCCAGCTTTTGTTTAAACCTCCAGTGAAGGAATGCTGAGGCACTCTGTTGAATTGCCGAACAGCATTTATTTTAGGACATTTTCCCCCACATTCAGCTACAATCTACTTTCTTTAAATTTAAAACTATTGATTTTTTTCCAATGGAAGAGAATCTACAACATACAGTGTAAGGACTGAACAGCCACTATGTAGGACAGACAGGCAGAAGACTAGCAGAGTGCATCCATGAACATCAAGTAGCAGTCAGAAGACATGATGAAAACTCCTTAATCTCACAACTCATGGACAGATTCAACCATAGTTTCAACTGGGAAACTGTGAGCATCCCAGACCAAGCTAAATCTAAAAATGCTAGGGAATTCCTGGAAGCTTGGCATTCAGACAAATCAGCCATCAATAGACACATAGAGAGATAAACTACAGTTACACACCATTCAAAAGAGACAATAACAAAGATAAGAAGGAAACAAAAAGACAAGAACACATCCTCTTGAACAGCCTATACCCAGATAAGTAGGGATTAACACCAGACAAACAATCAAGCAGAAAACAATATCTAATCAAGGAACTATTAAAACTGCTTTTATAGATTTATTATCTGTGTTTTAATGGGGGGGGTGTATTTATATTTTTATTGTTTTTATTGTCTTGGTTTTTAATTGTAAGTCGCCCAGAGTAACCCCTGGGGGAGATGGGTGGCATATAATTTAATAAATGAATAAAAATAAACTACCAAGGAGAAAAACACCCCCCCACCAATACCAGTAGGGCAAGCTACTGTATATAAACAGGGGGCAAACCTGACACTCACTAGCACTGTTGATGTTTCCTAGTTGGGTAATGAAATATCTGCAAGCAAACAACCAAGCTCAGAGAGCATCAAGGACTCCACAGTACTGACTTTTTTCCTGACTTCTGGGATGATTTTGAACTATTCTGCTACACAAGAACTCTTCAGATGTATGAAGACAGCTTTTATATCTCCCCACAATCTTCCTTTCTCCATACCTGATGTACTCATAGCCTCCAATTGAGGCTCTATGCCTGTGTGGCAGGGATCTGGAGCAGAAGGGAGGTGATCTGAGATTTGCAAGAGCAGGAAGTGACAGATAAAGAGGGGATATAGAGATAATCTTTAACTCTCCATCTACACCCCATTGCCCCTTGTAGTCAGTAGGTCATGAAATAGTGGGAGTTAGATGACTTGGTCACCACCTCCCAAAGTTCCTGCTGCTTCCTTCTCTTGAACTAGCTCTTCCCTATCAGTTAGAATCAGATCTAGAAAAATGGATCCCCTTGTCTTTTCCTCAACATCCTGGAAAATGAAACAGTCAGCAAAACTGGGGAGGAATTTTTGGGAGCTTGGGACCAAGCAATCATGGTTGAGCTGCTTTCCCAGTTGCCATTGTTACTAAGCCTCTCTTCCCTGAAAGCTCTGTCACCTGGTCCTGACCTTGCAGTGTGTAGCACCTCCTACAATAAGTGGCATTCATTTATGGACATCTTAAGGTTTGATGCTAGAAAGCCATTTGAATATCTGACCCTCAAAGTACCTTTCTTTGGCTCCTCAGAACATTACTATATTTCAGGCAGGATTATAAATGCAAAAGAAATAATCCATTGATTTCCATAGGAGCAAAATAGGCTCCTTCAGCACAAAAGGGGCAGTTATGACTGAATCCATTAACATCACTCCTTCTCTCTTTAAATGTTTATTAACTTATATAAATGAGAAAGGAGCATACACAAAGTGGGTAACTGCACTACAAAAAAGAATGATTCATAGTTGCTTTAAAATTATATCAAGTAAAGTTGCTTATGAAAATAGAACTGACTTTCTCAGCATTTTTAACATTACACACAAATATTATAGAACAGAATATTTTATGAGAAAAAAACTCACGGCACAGATTAAATCTGTTCCTCACGTGTGTAATCAGTCTGTGACCTGAAACATTTATCATGGACAGCCACTATGATTGTTGTGAACTTATCGTTGTACCCTTTGTGAATTTTGGAAAAGGGCATAAGCCCTGGGGAAATTGGTGGTAGGGGATTCTTACGCTGCATTGTGACCTTGATGATGAAATTCAGAGCATGAAATAGCACTGATTCAAAACTGATCTAAAATTTGCAAGTTTGTTTTAAAGCAAAACAAGATAAATAGTTCAGTTAAGCATACTGGAGGCTCAATGCACTTATTTTCCTTTGAAAATGATAGGAAATTGAGCCATTGTATCTTTGGTGGTTTTCCACTGAATTTCAAGCATGCTTTCCTGAGCCACATATGAGCTGAAGCCTGCATACCTCAGCTCTATCGGAGAGGTCACACTGCTGCTGAGCCATTTAAAGCAGTGAAAATGATTTACTCTAGGCATATCCTGGTATGTATCCTTTTCTGTATTATTAGTTAGGCTAATCAGTCAGATTAATTACTTTGAAATCCTGCTCTAGCATTGTCCTTTTGTGTGTATGTGTGCAACAGCTTTTATTCAAAATTTGTTATAGGATAACATTTGAACAGATTTAGGGCATGGCCATGCTTCTAAAAAAACCCGGAAGCAACCTTATTCTTTTTATTGCCCACAGGTTTTCCACATCTGTTTAGAACTGCAGATGTTCCTTATTTCTGGCAAATGTACTGGTCTGTTCACTGATTGTTTTCCAAATGCTTAAAGTCATCTCAGGCACTCACAACAAAGGTTAAGCATTCCTTTGATTAAAAACGGATTTTTTTTCAGGGGTATTCCATGGTATTCAATTCTGCCTCCCTGCTTGAAAGTAGAGATTAATGAGACTGTTCAAGGAAGCCATCTAGCATTGCCCTCTCCTATGCCATCTGTATGCAAAACGATACCCAGTTCTATATTCCATTCTCACCAGAATCAAAACTGGTATTAGTTCTGAATCAGTACATGCCCTCTGCCTGTGTGACTCAGTTTGAAGTTTAGCTGTTAGAAGTGCTTCAGACCCCTTGGGTATCTGAGCATCATAAAAATTAAGATAAATAGCAAAAGAAACTGTGACCTCTTTGCTAGACATAGGCCTGACTTGCTAGGTGCAAATACCCTTCTGAGGGAAAGCATCTGTTGACTTTGCATGAAATCTAAATAGTGTTTCTTCACAGACATGATTTCATATTGTTAGTGTTATTATTATTATTACTATTATTACAGAACACCTATTTATTAGTCTTGGCAAAGGCTACTATAATGAGAACACACACATTTAAATATGCAGCACTGCACTTAAAAAGAGTTCAGAGTGCTTCATTTAACAGCATATTTTGCTTTTAGGCTTTATAGTGTCTCTACTAATGTTTTAGAAAGGCATGGGAGCCATGATTTAGCTAAAATTAGGTGGCAGTGGACATAATTAATGCCCACCTACCTTTTTCCTAATTACTCATCCACTATTATGTTTCATGATAGTTTCTCATAGTTTCAAGTCTGTTGGGCCTATCCCATTTCCATGACAGTGTGTGGAGAATTTAGGATAAGGAACTACTTATTAGATTTCCATCCCACCTTTATTTTGTGCAACTCAAGGCAGCATACCTAATCCTCCCACCTCCTATTTTTCCCACAACAACAACCCTGTGAGGTGGGTTGGGTTGAGAGAGAGGGACTGGCCCAAAGTTTCCCAACCAGGTTTCATGCCAAAGGGAGGCATAAAACTCACTGTCTCCTGATTTCTAGCCCAGCACCTTCACCACTGCACTAAGCTGGCACTCTGATTTGGAATATCAGTGACAGGTCGGCCTTTGCAGATTTGAATTGTTGGTCAATCCTCTCCCAGCTTCCAGACAGCCAATCCCAGCTGTACACAGTGTAAAGAATCCTGGTACCATATCAAACTCAGGTTCCCTAAACTGAGTGACACACAAGCAGTAAAATGGCTACACTGTACAAGTAATCGCCCATAATTTGTGTTCTCTGATTCAATGTATTCCAGCCTATGTTGGCACCATGATATACAACTGTAGTCGCTCATGAGAAGGACAATGACTGGGAGGGGTGTTAGTTCAAGTCAGTGATTTAACTTTTAATACTGAAGAAGGCAGCAAAATGGGAAGAACATAGAAAATAAGATGTTTAATCTGAGTGCTGACTACTCAAAATGCCTGTCCATGTAAGCCTGATCTTACTCAGTTACCAATATATGTAGATGTAAATATATGTGTTTTCACAAAATTTCTATGGCAACTTGCATTTTTGAGACTGAGATTGTGAGAGTTGAACCGTGCCCTTCTTAAGCTGTCCTCTGATTACTAATTTCATATTTTTAATTCTGTATCACTTTTACAAGTTATATCTGGCTGTCCTAGTTTGTTTTGATATATCAAAACATTACTTAGCCCCTGCCTAGTTGAGTCACATTGCTTCCATAGAAATGTTTTTCATTTCCCTAAGTATAATAGATTTAAAATGAGTCATCTATGTGTGTGTGAGTGCACAAAAGGATTTGATTGTGTAAATTTGGTTGAAAATATTACATCAGCAGAAGCGCTCTTAAGTATTGAGATTGTCACAGATGTTATATTAACAAAAGGTTCGATGTGCTGGAAAATGTTTTGAATATAGTTGTACAATAGAGAGGATCAACTCCTCAGGTTTTCTGCAAGCACTCCAGGAGACCTTAAAAGAAGTACAACCTCACAGTATTCTATAAAAGGGTAAAAATAAGAACTGGTTCCAAGGATAAATGCTTTAAGGCTTCTTTTATTATTACTTTGCCTCTTCATATCTGTGTCTTCTTCATATCTGTGTCTTCTTGCTTCTTTTGACTTTCTTTGCTCTTTAAATGATCTCTGGACATATGAAATATAACCAACATAAAAAAGAAATAAAAACATCTCAGAATAACAGGAATTCAAGAAAAGATGCAGATATCCCTTTCTGTAGTCTGATAGTGCTTTATCAGTTGGCTAAACGGTCTGAAAATATGAGAAAAAACACCCACAGAGTATATTGTTTATAATAAATGCTACTCCCAGTTAAGAAACTTGTTTCCAATTTCCCCAAACCCTCCCAGGTAGTACAAGAAGTGGTATTATATATTAGAACTGATGCTTTAAAGTTGGATGCCTCATTCCTAAACCTGTTATAGAACTATCAGGCCACAGAATGTGGGTAGAAGAGTCTTTTCATTGTTCTACTTCTTTCTGGTGATTCTACATGGACCTACAATGTATTAGATACGTATTTCTGTAGGAAAAACTTTTAATTGTCTTCAATCTTTTCAGTCCATTTGTCCCAAAAATTGACTTGGGGGACCACTTCTTTCCTTCTGACTATCTACCTTAGAACAGCAGTAGATTTCAAACCCACCAGCTAAAAATTAATGGTGCAGATTAGATTGTCCCAAGATGGTTTCTTCCCACCAAAAAAACACATTGTAACTCCCATAATCCCCAATTGTAGGTCATATTGACAAATGGAAGGCACCAGGAAGACTGGTGTATATAAAATAAAAATACATCAGAATTATCTCAGAACATTTTGGAATATTTTAAAAATGAAACAATTTGACATGTTTTCCTTCAGCTGGCAAAACCTCTTTCATAAAACAGTTGTGTGCTATTGCTCGCTCATCATTGAAAAAACACAGAAGGAATATCTGAGTATAAAAAGACAGATTACCAAAGGGCTTTTCACATCTCACAGACAACCTGACTCTGCCACTTGTGAGATTTCTTTTCCTAATTGGCAACATTTTTTCTTCATCATCTTGAGAGTATTCTGTAAAAACAGTTAAGCTTTGGGGTTCTGTTCAGATGCTCCTGGTGGAACTGTGTCTTGCTAAACCAACTTGCAAATTGTCACCAAATCTTTTTCTATATGAAGATTACAAACTACTCATCATCACTGGTTGCTGCTGGTGTTGGTTTTGTCTTTATTTATTTAACTAAACAGAGCCAACCGGGGAAAAAAAAATTATATATAAAATGGCATTTCATGCATGTGTGTGGAGGGAGAGAGAGCATATTAGAGAAGAGCTTTACAAAGGATGACCATATTTCATTATTTCATGCATACATAGTCTATTTCTATAAGTAACTTTTTCATATGTGACAAATAACATTAGGTCCTCAGTCCACTGAGTAACTGGGACCATAAATTTATCTTTACAATGTTGATGAACAAGTTTCTTAGCAATAAAAGGGCACAAAGCAGCAGTTGTCTTAATTTCCATGGAGCAGGTATGCAATCTAAAAAAACCATGGACATGCAAAGATATTTTATTTATTTATTTATTGTATTTATATAGCCACCCATCTCACGCAAAATATTAAAACCTCACTCAAAGTCAAATTAATATATACAATGACTTCAGAATTTAAGACATCACAAAAGTTTGTGTTTGAACAAAACACTGTTCTCATTGCATCTCATTGCATCTTCAACAACATGATGAATTATTTACTCATTCCTTTTCTGTACAATCGCAATGGAGTACAATGAGGCCAAAATATTATTTTATGTTGAAAATTCATAGTCTTAAGA
Organism: Python bivittatus; assembly: GCF_059951505.1. Lineage (NCBI taxonomy): Eukaryota > Metazoa > Chordata > Lepidosauria > Squamata > Pythonidae > Python > Python bivittatus. The sequence goes on along the minus strand of NW_028277044.1, from coordinate 409,505 downwards.
AGTTTGGAATTTTCTGATGCAGACAATAAGACCATCTCCTATTGTAGAGACAAAATGGAATCTACAATTTCTTATTCTTTTCAGTCTTTATAATTTGCATATCAAATTGGTTTATCAATATCAATTATTTATAAAGACTAATTGTGGGATTTTTTACTTTCATAAAAATCACTTCTAATAATTTAAAAGTCTCTGACCCTGAAAAGGCTGCAAATCCAAATCCAGATGTTAATATATATTGTAGTTCTAATTATTGCCTTTTTTTTTCATTTCCTATATTAGAAGAAAGTATTTATCTTTCGCCACCCATTGGATATCATTGGCTATTATTATTGTACAGTGCCCAGAATCTTGGAATTGAACATTATAGAAATCTTTGAAATGAACAAACACATACAGGTAGTATCTCCGTGTGTTTTTTAAAAGAGAGAACAATTAAATTTCACTAGGGGAAAGTAATTATTTGAGAAATGAAGCCAATCTCTAATTAATCTAATACATAAATCTATAACTGAAGCCTGTTTATGGAAGAGTGTGTAATATATATCTGCTTATGAAAAATATGAATATTAACCATAACTGTATACAAAAGAATATATTAGGAAAAACATGCAAACAAAATTCATGGGTGTTATGTGTTTTTAAAAAATGACCACTATATTGCTCTACCAATTACAAATGTTTTCTGCTGAGATTAAGAAGTTTCATTCATTTTCTGGTGTCACATTTCTCTCAACAGGGTTTAGATTGTTGTTTCTCTTAGTAACATGTCAAAAATCATTAAAGGTGGCATGACTTCCTTAGCCTACTTATTATTCTTCAAACCCAGAGTTAATTTTTAGCTTGTGACACACATTGCCTATGAGATATTTGTCATTAACTGGAATTTGTCTCTAGTTGGATGTTGTGAGGGAGTTTGTTTCCCAATTGAGGAGAGGGAGTGGCAACTTCTGTGGGCAAGGGACACACAGGAAGGGCACTACTCAAATTTTTTTTTCTTGAACTTTGAGGGAAGCTTTAGGGTTTTTTTTTTAACTATGGTGAATATCAGTTAGGATCATACTACTGTTTTGCTGTAACCCACAGTAAAATAGACTGAAATCATGTCACTGATTTTTGACTTGTAGCAGGAGGGGGCTCTGAGGACTGCAAAAATGGTATTCAAAGGCCACATGAATGCTGGGCCTCAGGTTGCTCTAGAGGAAGCTGCAAAGAAAATCCTCAGTTATGCAAAAGATTTGTGGGTAGCTCTTAATGTCCTTGGAGTCTCTCTCCCTCTTCAACTCAATGAAGTCATGTTTAAATGGTGACAGGCTCGAGGAGAAACAGCTGTGGCAGAACCAGAGACTGATAGGTGGTATCACAAGAAACGGCAGCTGATGGTCTTCCTCTTTGCTACCCTTGATTCTGCTCCCTGCAAACAGCAGCAGTGACAAAGAAAAAGAAGAGAGAGAATAGCTGCTGTCTATTTATTACCCTCTCATCTTCATATGAGCAGTGATGGGGTTTGAATCCAAGAAGGAAGGAGGTAGGACGAAGAGATGCCCCCCAACCCCCTCCCCACTTGGAGACAGAAATGAGAGTTGAAATATTTATTGTGTGCACTGTACAAAGTGAGAAACTTGCCACCAGGATTTACAGATTCTGCTGGGTTAAACGGAATACAGTCAGTAAAAGATATACAGGAGAACCCGTTGTGATGGGCATCCTTAGAAAATGCCAGGAAAGTCCAGGCTACTTTATAACCTGGAGAATGAGATTAAATTTTATTATAAGTAAGTACTGTAAATGTACATACATACACAGATACATACATTTAGGAGATGGTGCTGTTACACAAATTTTACTTTTTCTAAAGTTTAAATATTTTAAAAAATTGTAGCATGAATAATTATTTTAATTATCCACCTGAGAACAAGGTTGCAATGACTGAGCACATCAAATAGATTTATTTGACTAAAGGGAATACTGACATGTTTATTGGTAAGAAAATTGCAATTTCAATTTTTGTAGTGTGTATTGTTCAGGAAGAAAAATTTAAAAATACATTAGTCAACAAACTATTTTGTGTCAGTGCGAGAACTTGTAAGTAGGTGACTGAGTTAATGAGATGTTATTGTATTCTCAAGTTGTATTTGGTCATTTTAACTTTTATGATCTGGTTTGGACCGTAATAAAATGTTTGTTCATATCTACGTTGCTGCAATTTATATTTTATTTTGATTGTAAGCTGCTGTGAATCCATTTGGAATTGGCAGCATTTACATTTAATCAATCAGTCAAATTGATTACAGCAAATCCACAAAGATTCACCACAGAGACTGAATCAGTTGTAAACTGAGTAGTCTATCAAAGAGGATAAAGAATGCACAGAGAAAGTACGGCAGCCAAGTGCAGTCTTAATTTAGCAAAGAGAGATAGGCATCTTTAAGAAGATCAGCTGGAAACCCCTATAGCTACCCTTGAGCCCCACAGAATCAAAAGCTGTGCATTCTGGTTGTCCACCATCCAAAGACTGTCCTGATCCAGAATAATTAACAATAACCTGAAAACTCCCTGTTCTGTGACTTCAGGGATCCCATTTTAGATTGCAGATACTCTTGATGCATCGAATTGTGTTAACTAGTATGATTAACATATAGCCAGAAAACACAGGTGAGGTTGTGAGTGAGGAAGAAAAAAATCCATATAGCTCCATTATGGTATGTTTGTGTTTTATGTGCCAAGATTCATTTATTGTTATAAACAAATTATATATACTTTAGTTATCTTTAAAAAAACAACCCAGAGATGAATTACCCAGGAATTCACTTTGGGTTTCCTTTTTCCTTCTGTTGGTTTGACTAAAACATGCCAAAGCTCAGAGGATGAGCAGTCCTTATAGTGGAACAATATTCCTGAGGACAACATACTTTGCAATTCAGCACAGCTGTGACTTTGCTGCAAGCTACAATTATCAAAGATCAGTTGAGATTCCTGTAAATTGAGATCTCGTAAATATGTTTTGTTTGTTTGGGGTTCAGGATTCTGTATTAGCTATTATTAGCTATTATTATTATTATATATATAATAATAAAATAATATTATATAATATAATATTAGTATATTATTATACTCTTGCATTTTTTCTTCCTTTTCACATTTTGCATTGTTCTGGTTCAGAGGGAGAGAGGAAGGAAGGAAGGAAGGAAGGAAGGAAGGAAGGAAGGAAGGAAGGAAGGAAGGAAGGAAGGAAGGAAGGAAGGAAGGAAGGTTCATTTCTTGCTTTTGAGTTCTCTTTTGGTTGGTCACAAATGGAAACAGGCACTGGAACTGATGAGAGACATTCCTCTAGCTAATAGCAATCTCACAATGAGTTTTCAGTAACAACTATTGAATTCAGAATAACAGAAGGCTTATGCGACACAATATAAACTTAAGCAATGTGTATACTGGAAAAAGTGAGAAAAGAGGAATGTAGCAAAACATCAGCCAGACAATGAACTGGAAAAGGCAATGGTCTAAGGAGGAGTGAGACTAGTTTCCAGGTGGAGATCACCAGGGAACGTGGTTTCCAAATGATTAAGATGATGTTGAAACTGAAATGCTTCAACTGCTGACCTTTTGCATGTCAAGCCAGATGGAAATTTCACAAATAAAGCACAAAAGTAAGATTCTTGATTAATACTGGGAAAAACCACACTGAGCAAACTGGTTAATTAGAACAAGTAACTACTGTCCTGTTCAGTCTTTTGTGAAAGTTCAACAAATTAAGAGAGAGAGAAAGATGAGATCAATAGTTCTACCTATATTTGTTGCTGTGCCCAGTTGGAGGGGAGGGTAATTTTTACCTTTCCCACTTTTGGAAAGGGCAGCAAGGAGCACAATTATCATGCTTCTTCCTTTCCCTCCTACTTGCATATTCATTTTTATTTATTGATTGATTTAATTTGATTTACAAACCTGCCTATCTTGCACAAGTGACTCTGGGTGGCCTATAAGGATTAAAACAACAACCTTCCCCCACAACATATAATCCCAGGTGCCCAAGGATAAACAGGAACCCCACTTACAGAAACAAAAAGCACAACGACAACAACAGAACTCATCTAACCACCAAATGCCTGGGGCAAAAGTAGCATCATTAAAAGTAGCATGCTGGAATTTGTTTCAATCTGACCCACTTCACAAAATACTGGTGGGCAGACAAGAGAGAGCATCATGGACTTTGCCCTGAACCTCTAGTGGCAGCCCTTCCCAGACTAAACAATCTCCATTTATATGGACTTCAGAATTCTTAACACTAGTAATGCTGGCTGGGATATTCTGAATGAGCATTCAGGTTGAAGAACATTACCTAAATAATTTTTAATAAGTAAATACTCTACTTTCTAAACATGGTAGATTTGACATGAAACTCACCAGCAGGCATATAATGAGATATGAGGACAAATAGGTCAGAGAAGCAGAGCAGAGATGTTGGACATTTTTCTGTTCCTTTCTATGGTGCTAAATATATTATTGCGCCTCCTTATTACTTCTATGATTCAGCTCTCATCTAAAACTCTAGGAAGTGTTGAATTATTATAGCTGGAGCTTTTTCTTTTGCTTGGAGTAGCAATTTGATATTTATGTCTTTGAACACCCATGTGGGAAAGATATCAAAAGCTGCCAAGAACACACTCATCTTCTGCAGCTTAGCTGAGGTTGTGATGTGTTCAAATGTTTGCAATTTTTTTTCTTACCTTCCCAGGTTGGCAGGTATTCCAGTTCCTTAAGATAAATTGGGTATATTTTTCAACATAGAAGTTGGCCTACAGTGCAAGTAACAGATCTCTTAGATGAACATCTTCCCCTGTTTACCCTGTTATAAGCAATGTTTAACATAATTTGGTTTGGTTGGTTGATGTAGGAGTTCCTCCAGAACCTTCTGAGATGTGCTGGATTTTACTCAGAGGGTTGAATGCTCATTTGTTAATAAGCAGAGTCTTACCATTTTTATTCTGTGGGAGTAGTCTGGATTTTCATTGTGTTGCTTACCAAAACTGTCAACTGCATCTTTCAGCTCATCTACTTTCCTACCAAATGATTGCCATCTGCTTGAGAAATAGAAGGCTTCTGGAATTAGAAGAACATGTCCTAATATTTGGGTGGCATGGATATTTATGGTACAATAAAGACAAGGTTAATGTGGATTTTAAAAATCATTATGTTAGACAAGAAAATGGAATAGATACACACCCAGGTTGTGCCCGAAAACACCTTTGTGGATCTCAGCACAAGAAGCATTTTATAGATGAGAAATAATAGGCAAACACAAATGACTAACTTATCATGAGATACTAGATTCTAGGGAACGTAAAATAAAATCAAGGGAAGAACTGGTGGCAGAAGGATATAGTTGTTAGTGGTTCTCTTATTTACAATTTGTAAGGGGGTGAAGTTGGGAAAAGTAGCTGCAGTCAGGCAGAACACTTCTCACCCCATTTCCTTCATTTCCCTAACTCAGACTTTACTCACAAGGATCCAAATTGGCATTCCAGCTGCCTGTGATAATTGAGCCACACCCTGGCATTTTCAGGGATATGCTGATGTGCAGAGGTAGCCTAACCCCACCCAGACTCTTAGCTTAGAAAAGCAAATGTTAAGACAGAGTGAGGAGGAGTATGTGTGGAGTAGAAAGGTGATAAGCAAAGGAAGTGGAGGCAACATCTGAAGATTGGCAGCTATTACAAGCAGGCAAGAGGACTATCATTCAACTGCCAGGACCACAAGTTATGTTGAGCAACATATCCTGGTCAGAGTCCTGCCTGGAGTTTGGAGCTCCAGCAGAAACTAGAAGAGGAACAACCACACTGAAGCAACACCTCATCTCAATCAGTGTTAGAACATTTGGAAAAAGGCAAAGGATGTATGCCACTTTATACACTTTATAGACTTTCTATATTTATACAGACTTTATACACTTTATAGACTTTTGCTTGAACTAAATATTAAAGGACTGAGTATTAAAGACATGGCAATATCATCTTGGAAGTCCTAGAAGAGTAGAGAGCAATAGTCTGTTTTTGCGGAAGGTGTGTGCTGCAATAAAGTATTGTGTATAGATTTGCTGTGCTGTGGTGTGTCCAGTCTTTGGAAACCAAAGAACCCTCGCACAATTATTAGAAAGATTTAAAGCAGACAAAAGAATTTATGGTTTTAAACATTGTAAGACTGAGTTTCTGAAGGTGATGGAACTTGCTGAGATGACTAAATTGACTTATTTGATCAGAGAAAAGACAATATCTATGTTTACTGTTGACTAGAAACCCGCTGTAGACTTTTTGCATGAAACAGAAAAAAAATAAACTTATGATGTATGGTTTTGATTATTAGACAGGATAGATTATAGAAAGAAGAGAATTATATTGTAACCATACAGTAAGAAGTCAATTCATAATTGTACTTAGTGCTGTAAAGAAGATCAGAAGCTACTTCTTTGTATCTTTTTTCTTTCTTTTCTATTTTTCTTTTACTTTTTCCCCCTTGCACTTTTAGCTTTATCTTTGATTACTTTCTTTTTCTTACTTTATATTAGTTTGTATTAGTTTTTATCTTCCTTTTTAAAAAATTCTTTAATAAAAATTATATATAAAAAATTATTATTGCCATCCACTCAAATATAACAGTCACAGCTCCAGCAGTAAAAAGGCATTGTTAACCACAAAACTTTTTATAGAGTTGTGGAGACCTTGGTGCTCTAAGCTTGGTTGTTTGCTTGCAGATGTTTCATTACCCAGCTAGGTAACATCATCAGTGCTAGTGAGTGTGGTGTTTGCTCCCTCTTTATATACAGTAGCTTGCCCTGCCAGTATTGGTGGGGGTGTGGTTTTCTCCTTGGTAGTTCCTTGATCAGGGCACTGTTTTCTGCTTGATTGTTTGTCTGGTGTTAATCCCTGCTTATCTGGGTGTTGGCTGCTGGAGGTAGTGTATCCTGGTCTTTTTGTTTCATAGCAGTTGAAAGATTAAACCATATAATGGCATACACTTTCATGACTTGGAAAACAGTCATACTTCACTGATAAAGCACATGTTTTTTATTGCTGGCTTTTTTTTTCTCCATTGCTTTTGGTTTGAAGTCAGTGGACTAGCAACTGGGAATATGTGGGGAAACTGGAAATGTAACTCTTGCCATTATATGGAAACTGATTATATACAGTTTTTAATAGTTTTCTGCCTTAAAAAAAACCTTTTCAAACAGTAATTATACTTCAAATGGCCCCCACACACACACGGGGCCCGGGCCAATTAGTGCCAATACCCACTCCATTTAAAAATGTCCTGGTACTGAGTGTACAAATATAACTAAAGTAATGTTGACTTTTGGATGCTCCTCCAGCCTCATCTGGCAGTTTCCGTAGCTAGATGACCCTTCTGGTATCTGGCTGGAAGAGCTGGAAGCCTCTTCCAGGTACCTGAAGTTGCAGAGAAAACAAGCGATGCAGCACTTTGCTTTTTAAAGTGTGTCAGAGCCGGGGGGGTGGAGGGGGATATTTTTTTTTTGTGAAGCAGCTTCAAAGAGGTGCTTTGCATGAACCTTCATGAAAATGACACACTGCCCTAAAATATTTACGTTTCACTGATCGAATACACAGAGCTGATCCAGTGTTGCAATAAGAAATAACTTTGCTGCAGTTTTGTTTTTTCCCTTTCTTTGCTGCCATCTCATGGTAATAAAAAATAAAGTGCTCACTACCAAATGTTTATTCAGCAGTCAGTACTACAGATCACCTTTTCCCCATCTATTCCCCTCCAAATATGTTGATCACAATTCCTATTATCCTTCAGCAACTACGGTCTTACTGCTGGGGATGACACTATATAATCAGACTTGTCTAGAATGTCAAAGGTTGTATGAGGGGAAAGAAGCACACACCGTACACATTTGCTATTTTTTTTTAGAAAGGACTGCTTTTCATCGGCACTTATAATCAGGAGCAAGGCAGAGAAATGGAGTCACGTTGCCAAAAACTCTCAGGGGTTGGGTAAAACAAAACCTTGTTCTTTTAGCCATTGAGGGATGAGAGAGGAATTAAAAAGAGAAGTTCCTGTTGTGGGACTAATAAAGAAACTGAAAGGAATTTTATAAAGCAGCAGAGTGTCAGTGAAACACAGGTATGTTCAATGACAGTTCTCTTGGGAAACTTCAATAGATCTGTGACACGTGGGTTGTTTTCTGCTGAAATGTCTTGTTTACTCACATGATTTCACCTGAAGCTTCAAAGGCTTGTTAGTCACATAAGTAAATATCACCAGGGATGGAGATGCCCATAGCTGATGGGCTTCTGGACCCATAAAAGGATAGTTTCAATACCTTGCATTAACATACTTCAATCTTCCATGCAAGATGTGCCTAGACTTCAGTGTCCCTCTTCTTGAGAGCGCCCTGCACTGGTTGACATGCTGAGAACTTCCTATTTTACCCACTGGACTGTATGTGCACTTCATGCTTCGTTTGCGCTGCTAGAGGACTTGTCTTCAAAACTTCACTATTCATGTGCTTTCTAGCCCTAACGATTTTGCAGACCCAAGTGCTTTTTCTTCTTGCTTCCAAAAACCTGAAATTAAACCACTTTTCTTCCTTCTCTAATGAATAAGTTTCTGGATATTAGCCATGCTGGAGAGATTCCATTCCTTGGGGACTGTTTCTGGTTTTACCGATAGTAGCTGTTGTGGAAACAGACAGCCTCAATGAGATTAGAGAGCATAAATGTCTTTCAACTCACCTTTGTAGGATCCAGAAGTGTAGACTACAAACTATACAATGTGCTGGTGCCTGTCAATCTCCTATCAATGCTGTTAGCACTCATACTATTTATTTGTTTTTCGTGTTGCAGTTTGCATTTATTATAACTGTTGGAGTCCTATTCAGGATAATAAAAGCTCATTACATCTGGACAAATTCCATCCTCAGAAATGTAGAAAAATAGATTTTGCAGAGATCTACGATCAATAGAAATTTATACAGTATTCTGGGAAGCTTTATCTGCTGTTTACAATTTGTTTTGTTATAAACTGACATTTTCAGTGCAAGTTGACTTTTTATTATTGCTTCTATATCTGGTTTAATATTGATGTTTAATTTTTATTCTTACTAATTTCTTACATAATAAGCTATCTTGAGACCTCCAATTTGAAAAGGAAAAGCAGAGAACAATTATCTTCATACATAACAGCTCAGAACAGTCTTAAATATTTTGTCTGATAAATTAAAACTGCTTAGACCAAGAACAAGCCAAGTTTCCATGAGTCCTCATCTCACTCACCTTTCAGTTTTATATTATAACACTATGTTGGTTTATTAAGCTACCATTTCTCATGAAGACCATGCTGAAATAGAATCTTTAACTTAATTAACATTAAGTTAATGCAGGGTGTTTCAAACTGTGGGATATAACCCCTTCAAGAAGTACTGAGTAATTTAGAGGGAGGCTGCAAATCTTTCAAAATCTGATCAGGCTCGCACAAGTAATACTTGAGTGCTATTAAAGGTTTTGTCCTTGTTTTGCCTCACCAAGTTCACCAAGTTTAAGAACTTCTGAGTTATGTAGATTGAAATTTAATTATTAAGAGTAAGTGGTTTGTTTATTTCTTGCCGAGTCCTAACTCCAGCAAAAACCTGATTTAATGACAAAATTGTACACCTCTGCAATCTTTTTTCTGAAGGTAAATTTGACCAGTATTTAAGTTGTGTGTGTGTGTTTGTAATGTGAAGTCTATTTAATTCCACCCCATTACATGTCAGGCTTCTAGGATTTCTAGCCCAACTTAGACAAACTCTAGATCTTTTTATATTTCAAGTCTTAGTTACCTAAATAAAACTGAAAATATAATGGTGGTATTGCATTGTATTGCCATGCCACCATGTGTCTATTGCAATCCATGTGTATTGCAATACCACCATGTGTGCATGGTGGGCATTTGAATATTATATAGTGATTTCCTTTAGGAAGCAGTGAAATGTGCCCCAGTATAATCTCTAAGCAGGTGGCAGAACCTCCTGAGTGTTTCCTGGACTTGGAAGCAAAGTGCAGACAAGCTGGACTATGAACGGATGGGTGGCCACCAGGGATCCCAGGGCTTTAGTCTAGACTGGGACAGCAATGGCAAACCATTTCTGCACTGTTGTCAAGAAAGCTGCATAATTTGAGGGCACATTTACCTCTATCTTATAACTTATAATATGATTTATCTCTATGGGAAACATCATTTTCTTTCTTGTTTTCCAGAAAAAATTACGGCTGTTCAAGAAAGAATGTCTAGACAAGCTCTTTCTTCACATGCTTGGAACTTCAGTTTTCTTTCCAGGCCCCCACCCTGGTCATCTAAAATGTATCCCTGATGAATCTCTACTGGGCTCTTTTTTGTATTATTTTAATGCTGCTGATTCACCCTTTGCATGATTGTTGTGTTTATTGCATATATGCTGTTTATTTAAAAATACGAATCCTCAGGAAAACATGCTGGATAGCAATACATTTGCACAGATGCCCAACATGAGTGAGACACAAGTAACCCTGTCATGCTTTATAGCCACAGTGTACAAAGACTTGAAGCATTTTCTACACATATACAGGAAAAATACTGGTTATAAATTCCATTACAGGATTCAGTGTCAACTGAATGCCCTTTTCCCCATCAGATGTAGAGATGAGTGACTGGAGGTGTGGAGTGACTGAACACACATTTTTAATGTGTGTGTGTGTGTGTGTGTGTGCGCGCATGCTCACTACCTTACACCACACATTTTCCTCCATCCATCACTCAAATACTTGTTGGGCAGGGTGTTCGTTTAAATATGCGAGTATCTATGTCCTACAAGATCCACATTCAGTCTTCCAAGAGATTGATATTCACACATTCAATGTCCCCTCCCCCTACCACCAATAGATAATGTCTGTAAACCAGTGCCCAATCTGTCCTACAGCCAGAGCCAAAATAGGCCACTGGTGGGGTGGGGGTAACCAATATGAACTTAACCGTTCTTCAGCCCTGACTGTAGAAAATTAAGAGCGTTTCTATAAGATTCCTGTTGGGAGGAGAGGGAAAACACTGTTTTAACACTCTAGACTGCTTCAGCAATGGGCTAGAGATGAGATGGAGATAGTGTCATGAAGACATGTCCCTCAAAATGGTTAGTAAAGCATCTTTGTGATGCAGCAAGGAGAATGTGAGGATAAGCCCTCAGAGATAGGAGCTGGGACCAGTGGAGCCCAGTGAGATACTGTATGTAAGGCAAGGTAACCGATCTTCACTGTATTAGAAGCACGGCATCTTTCTGAGATATGCCTCTGATTATTCTGGCAGATGGGGAACTCTAAGAAGATTAAGTCTTAGAACTTACAGATCCTATGTGCTTATCCTGTGATTGATCAGGCACTATTGCACATCCCTTGCCTGGAATTAAAAGAATATTATCAACATAGTAGGGGACATTTCAGATGAGGGATTCATTCATTCATTAATTCATTCATCTGTAGCTCTCTTTAAATATATTTGATCTGACTGAGTCCATGGGAGTGAGAAAGTTAATAATTAGTCTGAAGGAGAATTCATGGGAGATGCTGCTGCAATAAGTATATTAATCTTGAAGGAGCCACCAGATTTTGTTTTTAGCAGCAAGTGACTACTTCTAGGGATCCCTGGAAGCCTTGCTGCATGTAAAGTGGAGCTGAACAACTCACAACTCATTGGTCAAATATGCTCCCCAACCCCTTTTTGCCATCACTTAGAACACTCCCAGTTTCGCACCTTTCAGGGGAGGTTGCCCTGAATGCCAACAAGCATCCTGGCTTCAGATACCTCTTTTCTGCACTCCCACTTTCCATGTATATTACCCTGATCTTCATAGGTTGCCCATGAAAATGCTAGAGGAGTAAAAGACAGTCGAATGGAAAAGTTTATCCTACATAATTCTTGAATTTATAACATGTTATTGTGTTGCTGCTTAGTAATATATGTTGAGATACAACATTTGAATTTGCCCAAGATGATCCAAAACCTTGACCTTTGACCCCTTTGGGCCCAATTAAGCATTGTGACTAGTCTGTGATTTCCAGGCCCTTCCAAGGACCATGAAAGGACACATTTCCCATAATAGTGACAGTTGTGGGGATTTTATGCAAATATTTTAGATTTTTGCATCAGTTCATAAGTTTAATATTCCAGACTTACTGAAATCACTGTTACTTCCTGTCTGTGCTATTAAGGTGTTCAACTTGCATTTCAAAAGAGACTGAATGGCCTGCTGGAAATTGTCACTGATCATGGCATAAAGTAATAAATTACCACACGTGTTCACCGCAACCAGTGGCCTGAAGATAATGTAGGCTATGTGGATATGCTTTTCAACATTGCAGTTGACTGGGTACATCCTCAATTCAGTCCGAAGTACTCTAAGGACATGGAAAGGTAGGAAGCACATATAAAAGACTACTAAGAGGAGAACGGCAAGTTTACGGGCCTTCTGTTTATAAGGGTTTTGAGTGTTGGGTCCTGTAGCCAAGGTATAGATGATGATACTGTAACAAAGAGTCACAATTATTAAAGGCAAATAGAAGACCAAGCTACTTAAAAGCCAGACATACCACCTGATAACAACCAGGTTTTCAGAGCTAGTCAGGTCAAGGCAAAGAGATTTGTTCTCCATTGTTTTCGAGGTAATCAAAAAATGGACAGGACTCACAGCTATCAGTGAAATTACCCAAGATGCAGCACAGGCCACAACTGCCCATGCCTTTTTCCGAACAGAAAAGGACGTTATTGGATGAACAACTGCAAAGTATCGGAAGATACTGAAACAAGTCAGAAAGAGGATGCTGCTGTACAAGTTAAAGTGGAAGCTGAAGCGGATGAACTTGCATGGAAAATCCCCAAAGATCCAGTGTTCCCCATTGGCATAGTAGTGAATCAAGAAAGGGAGGCTGATTAAGTAGAGGAGATCAGTGCAGGCCAAATTGAACATAATAATGGTGCTGCTCTTCCAAGGCCTCATCTTGGAAATGTAAAGACATATTGCCAGGATGTTGCCCAGAAATCCCACAAAAAAGATCATGCTGTATACAGGTGGCAGGTAGAATTTTCGAAGTTCATGGACTTCATCGGTGCAGTTCTCAAGATCAACAGCATCATAGCTTGGGTGTGCGCCGGTCACAATTGCATTATTTTTAGATGCAGCTCGGTCCATTGTTATTACTGGGTAGCTACAGAAAGAGAAGGAAGAAAGATACTTTCAGACAAAATGGCTCTATTCAGATCACCAGGTTGATTCAATCGGCCTCTCTCCCAGGCTGATCCCCTTCTGTTGCCGGAGGATAATGGCAATCAGACAGGTTTGGATGCATTTGATGGCTTCCTGGCCATTGCAAAGGGGGCTGGAAGACCCCAACTAGGAGAAAGAATTAAAACTCTTTGAGAAAGGGTTCACAAAGCAGCCCTTTTTTGCAGGCCTGCAGAAGGCAGGGCGGGAGGGCTGAGCCTCTGTGGACCTTGTTCGGAGGCTGCAGCTTTTTGGGCTGAAACGAATCCCTCTAACCAAACTCAAGTGCTCACAATTTCTGCCCACAGCCTGGGGACACCCCCATGAGGTGATAAATCTTGCCAAATTCTAGATCAAGGGTTTTATATTGTTATTCAATCATACCCAAAGTAAATATTGGTGTTACAGATAACAGCAGAGGCTGACAGAGAAGTGGCCAAAGTGAAATGGTGGAAAGTAGGTCTGTTTTATGGTAAAGTTTTTAACCAAAGAGGTTTATGCTTAAGGGCATGTGGTGGTCCTCTTCCTTATCTTCCTTGTTGCCTCATTTGAGGCTTCAGTGTTGTGCCCCTGGGTAATCGTGAGCCCTTGAGTTAGGTTAGAGGGATTCATTTCAGCCCAAAGAGCTGCAGCTTCCGAACAAGGACAAGATGGTGGCCACGATGGTGTGATTGAAGCTCCGCCTATTTTTTTATGTGCATCACAATATATAAAATAACCCAGCAAGGTGTCAATTGCATTGTGGTAGCTGCCATCTTGACTTTTTTGACCATCCTTTCAGAAGAGGCAAGGACAGATATCATGCTATTCCCTCCAGCTCACAGATCCCCCGCTAACCATTGTTTAAGGGCAGAAATCCCCGACAAAGCCTTCCTCTTATCCCCAGCCTGCAATGCTAGGCTGGTTCACTTTGGGATTTTTAGCCTGGTGTAGATGTGGCAATTCTCTATTACTGTTATTATTATTATTTTTTACAAAATAAATAGATAAGCAAACAGAAAAAAGAAAAAAACCAAAAAATATAATAACTGTAAGTGGACAGAGAAATTGCAGAAGTTGCACAGTTAGTGCTTAGTATATCATTGATAAAGGATTAATCATGAAAGCCATACTACACTGCATTATTTTAAAAGGAAACAGATTTTAAAGGACTTTTTAAATCTCTGAGCTATCTCCACTATTTTATTATTTAAAGATAAATCACCTAATAGGAAAAAATAAATTCTATTAAAAAATATTTTAAGTAAATATTTAGTTTCTAACTTCCTTTTGTTGTACTCCAATGAAATAAAATATTTATAAATATTTAAAATTTTCATATATCTCTAACTTCAGTTCTTTAATTCAATTTGCCTTTCTGTGTAATCTGTAATATATATACCAATAGAAACAAATATGTGTAGCTCAGGGTTGAACTGTGGAGTCCTTGGGGTTCTCTGAGTTTGGTTGTTTTCTTGCAAATGTTTCATTACCCGGCTAGGTAACATCTTCAGTGCTAAAATGGGATGCGGTTTGCTCTCTATTTATCTGCTGTGGCCTGCTTTGCCAGTGTTGGTAGGGGTGGGTTTTTTGGTTTTGTTCTATTTTTTTCCTCTGGTAGTTCCTTGATTAAGGTATTGTTTACTGCTTGTATGTCTGGTGGTAATCTTGGTGTTAATCTCTGCTTATCTGGGTGATGATTGCTGGTGAAGAGATGTTCTGGTCTTTTGCTTTCCTTTCTGTTGTCTCTTGTAATATATACAGAAGGCATTCTTGCTTGAATTTACTCCGCTTGTGCCTTCTCCTTGAGGGATGGGAAGGACTCTGGGGCAGAGTGAGCTGATGACATGAGAGGAGTGGAAACTGCATGGCCTTGGTGGCTGCCTGGGACCAACCGCGCAGCGCAGCAACCACTACTGGGACCAGCGGCCTCCTACACCAGCCGCTAACACCCTGTAGGAAGCTGGACGTTCTGATTTCTTATCAAAGAATTGCATATCATGAGAAAACCAACGTGCATCTTCAGAGATCAAAAATTAAAATCAGGGGGATTAACATGGAGAAGGAGGGAGGGAAACAAAACAGTATAAACTGCAGGAAAACGGGGCAGCAACTTGCCAACCTCCCCAGTCCTTGTGGCCCAATGCCTTGGCAGAGCAGGCCAAGAGATGGCCACCCTCCTACCGTGCGTGGAAAAGCCGGCACCCTCCTTGCTTGAGGGAAAGAGGCTTGGCTCCACAGCTGGGTGGGCCAAGCTGAGGAGGCCGCCTGCACCCCTGGCCCCCAACAAGACACCCTCCTCCTGCCCTGCATGAGCCTGGAGGGAGGCTGGCTGGCCAGTTGGGAGGATCCCTCGGAGCTGGCTGAGAAGAGGCGGCTACAGGCAGTGCCCTGCAGGGCATGCGACGAAGGCAGAGCTAAACCAAAGAGAGCCGGAGGCTGACCCTTCAGAACTGCTGCTCCAGCTTCAGTGAGGCCCGGACCGAACTGTTTGCACAAGCCCACTAACTGTTCCTTAATGCAGATAGTCCAATGTGAACATAGCCAACAGGTGGATCCTAAGTATACTTTACTTCAAATAGGCCCATCCAAATCTGGGTCTGCCATTGTCTGGATTTAACTCAGTACGTTCAACTATTTTGCTACAGGAAAACATGAAAATATTTGAAGAACTCAGTCAAATGTACTTAAATCATGATCCTAAACCATGTGTTTCTCAGAACTTAGTAAACTGTAAATGAAACAAAATGAAAAAATATTTCTGTTTTTTCCACTAAAGAATGGACGTATTCTTGAATAGGGTACTGTTTAAGGTGTACATAATTCCCCTCTTGGTCTGAACATTTCACTCTGAGTTCTCTTTTTCCCTCTTTCCTCCTATTTTTGCATTTTACTTCATTGGAGATCCCCATTACAATCTAACAGAACTTCCTAGAACCTTTTCTTTGTTCATATTCATACAGCATACTTAGTCTGAATTAAACTATTCTCTGGATTTGCACAATACACTGAATCATAAACAAATCAATAGGATACACAACACGCCCAGAGTAAGCTATGTTTAACCCTAACAAAGCTGCCAAAGTTTCACTAACCTAACCAGTATGTTGCCCATCTGGTTAGCAGATTCCTTAACCTGACACCCTGACATCTCAGTGTGTTGCACTGTAGCCCTCCTAATTTCTAGCCAGCCTGGGGAGAAAGAGAGATGGCTCCACAGTGAAAAAGTCTCATTTAAGAGCACTGCTGAAAGCAATCTACAAGATCAATAACTACAGAATTGGATATGGCATGCAAACATTAAAACAATTGTAGCCGCAAGTTTTTTTTTTAATTAAGTATTTCCAGATAGGTATTTTTGGAACACAAATATGGAAAGGAAAAAGGCAGAAATAATCCCTGCAGTTTTAAGCTTTATTGGAAGTAAGAAGATAGGCCTACTGGGGCAAATGACAATTAATCCATTTTCTGAGGGAAGGATGCTTTTGAGGGGACAGATGGTATGGAAAGGAAATATTCATTCAGCTGGAGCTGGGAATCCAAGAGTATCCTCACCTTAGAGCCCACAAAACATCCAGTGATTTGTACACAAACATTAACTCTTATAACTCTAGAGCATCAAATCAGATTCTAGGACTTCTTCATTGATGACGTTTCTGGAACTCCTGATGAAAACAGGTGCCTCAAGGACTGAAGAAGAGGATTATGCAGATGGAAGGATTCCCTGCTACCGAGAGGGCCTGAAGCAGGAATCTGGGACTAGACAGTTTATCAAGAGAAGTGTGGGTGTGTGCCATTCAGGATGTGGCAGAAACAGCCCCTCTTTAAACTCACTGACAAGTATCCCTTCCTGTTAAACCATGTGGGAAAAATATAGCCTTGCCTTTGAAAGAGCAAGGGTTTATACATGAAACACAATGGCCAAGAACGGATTGGGGTGGCATAGAGGAAAAATTGTTCCTATGCAAGATACAGAACTTGCAGAAAAATACTGGAAAGCAGTAGTTAAAACAGCCAACTACAAGCAAAACAGGCTCCCAATGAAAGTCACAAATGCAATGCTGCATGAGCTATAGCATGGAAGGCCAGTCTAAGGTACATTTGGTCCTTAACTATATAGATATGTGAAGGAAGGAGGAGGAGGGGGAGAAGAAGAAGGCTGAACTGCAGAATTGCCATTCACAATGCAGCAAGGAAAGAGGATCCTAGATCCACACAAATCCTGAAGTATGCAACATATTTTCTGATGAAAGGGAAAAGAAAAGTAAACTGTGAAGTTCCCAGTTTTGTTCCTCACGTCCAGGCAAACAGCAAGCCAAGACCACAACCTTCAAAGGAAGTCCTCATTACCTGCCAAGAAGTCAACTTCATGGCAGAGCCAGAAGTGGAAATTGAGGCTGTACAGTCTACAGCTCTGTAGTGCATGCCTGTTCTGTCTATCCATCACAGCCATATTCGCACCCTGGGTAAAGAGGTTGAGAAATGCCTTTTGGTAGCTGCTCTTTCTCCAGTTTTCCTATTCCTCCCTTTCAATTCCCCAACAAACCTTCAGAATTTTAATCTCAATACTAGGATACATCAAGAAGATTAAGGTTAATGAAAATACATGTGAAAATGGCTGGCAATTTCTTGTGGGGGGGAGGATGCATGTAATAAACCCTCAATATGATTCATGGCCAATTATATGCATAGGTAAATGATATCAAGACTGTGACATTAATTGGTTAAATTTATTACAATTTTTGAATGACAAAAATAATCAAGTTTGTCTTTGTAATTCAATATTTACATACAAGTACAGTCAGAGGAATCATCTCAGAAAATAAAGCCCTCCATCACTCTTACAACAAGAGAGAATGGTCTGGTCACATCCATTTTCTTCATATACACATGAAAACAACCAACTCACCAGTTAAGTTAAAGTACATAATTATGATTTATGACCTTTAATGGAGACAGAGAAAACTGCATAGAGAATTGTAGAGCTGGAAAAGGCCACTTAGAGCTAGAAGAGACAATTTAAATCTCTGCATCCAAAACTCTTCAGTGCAGGCATCTAAAGTCAAGTATTCCCAAAAGGGGGCTGTCCCGCCTCTGCTTCCACTCTTCTGGCAAAGGAAAGCTCCCCCTGACAACCTGTCAAATGCTCTTATTGCTATTCCCAACATCCAATTAGAATCTGTCCTCCTGTAACTTAAGACCATTAATCCATGTCTTGCACTCTGGAACAAAATCCAAAAATAATATTGCTCCAAATAAGGAGCTATAGATAAGACAGAATATATTATTTCATATATTCACTCTGTTCTCTCTCTCCCTTTGTATATGAGCTGTATTCTCAATGAAAATCTCCCCAACATTCTTCATTTTCACCACTTGCATAAAGGCTAGTCAGCAGATAAGTAAATTTATACTAGTAGTATAAATACTTTATGTGCAATAATGATCAGCATAATGGTACATTAAGAATAATACCTTTTAACCTTAGATATTTAATTAAACTTTCTCCATATAATTTTAATATTAGAAAGATGACTGTACCTGTCAACGATTTGGAACTCTTCTTAAACTCTTTCCTACCTCAAAATCAGAAGACAGCAAACTATTTTGTTACAATGATTGAAAAAACTGCTGGTTTGAAAAAAGATACTCTTCAGCTATTGAGGCAGCTCTGTGAATACCTTGAATCCATAGTGAGGTTTGCACAGAGCAATAAGGACATGTGCTGTGCTCTGGAAGGGAAGGAGACATCTATGCATCATAGAGGAGCTCTATAAGTGTGTTTCTAGTTGTCTCCTACCCCACCCTTAGCAGTAGAAACTGCTCAGAACCTGTCTAGTTTAGCTGTCAGGTGGACCTAAATGCTTGGCAAGCAATGTTTCTTGGTGGGGAGGGGAGGTAACTAAGATCCAACAATTCAATTTAACTGCTTAGGAAAGCAAGTTAACTATAATTCTGATGATCTACTGGTATGAAAGAAAAAAATAAAGTAAGGCTAGGTTTAATGCCAAATCCAACAGGTTCTGGTTCAGCTGTGACAAATGCTGTATCTTGCAAGTGAAGAAAAAAAAAATGTGTAAGTACAGGACTGGGCAAACCTAGCCTGAAAGCAATGCATGTGAGTGGGATCTTTAAAATTAGTGGATCACCAGCTCAACATGAGCAAGCAGGGTGATGCAACTGCTAAAAAGGCCAGTGGATTCTTGGTATAATTAATCTTTGGCAATTGGTACTGACCATGTGAAGTTTTTAGAAGTAAGATCTAAGGAATCTGGCACAGGGACCTCCTATAATTTCATCTGAGACAGTAAAATTAATAGTACAGCTGAAAAAGGACGGAAAGTTCTACCACTGGAATGATGGTAGATACCTGTAGTACTCTTAAAGATTCTAACTGGTAAATCCACTTTTGGCAGGGAGCTTTATTCATTGTCAGTGCTTAAGGGCTGGACTTTTTCCATTATTCTTTCAATATATAAAAAAGATAAAAGATGGAACTGATGAACTATTGGCCAATTGGTCACCTGAACACCATTAGTAAACTTTATATCAGGCACATTTACTGTAATCTGATGTATTGGAAGACAACACTTTGCAGATGAGCTGGTCAGTATATCCTTAACCAGTTCTTAAACTTTGTAGCTTCTGATAGGGATGTATGCTATCTGGTGGAGCATTTCTTACCATATTTCTGTATGTTAAAGTAGCATTGATTTGATCTCAAGGGAAAGATTAAGGTGGAAACTGGAACAAATTTCCATAGATAGATGGATGCTATTATTAATTAAGGAGTTGCATAAAAACCCTTAGACTCAAATCAGGTATAAGCCCACAGAGACATCCTTATCTTTAAAACCTTCTTGATATTGTTATCTGTAAATCAGTTGAAGAAGGAGATGGAATGGTGCCCTTATTCTTCAATGTTTTATTCAATAGAAATAAAATTTTATTAGATTAAAATTCCAGTGTCCATCTTTTTCAGGAAAACATACCAAGGTATTTCTTTCTGCATATAACACAATTAATTCACCACTGATCTAACTTGGCTTGTGGTGCACAATACAAGCTGTTTCTTTCTATTGTTTGAAAGAAGGTTTTCCCATAAATTATAAGGCAAAGGTTGCTAGGAGACAGCCAGAGATAAATGGTATTTCAGTGGGGACAAAGGACAAAGGAGTCAAGATGTTCAGATATTGGGGGCAATTTATGATGAAATAGGATTCCGGAAGACCCAAACAAAATCAATATCTGAAAGTACCTAGGGGAATGTTGGCATCAACCTTCACTTCTAAAGAACCATGGGAAGAAATCATATAATCTCAGCATTCAAAACTAAAATTGTAAGTCAGCTGCTTTTCAGGACCCAAAAATGTAGCTATAAAAATATGACCTACTAGTGTACTCAACTGAGCCTTTTGAGTGTTATTTTTCAACATAGCCCTGAAATTAGAATCCTAAAAAATCTTAAATTAAAAACAAGCGTGTATTTATCAAACAAGTTATATTTTCAGAAGGTTACTCAACATGCCTGACCTTGTTAAATGGTTTTCATTCATACCGGAAATTATTTCTTCTTCTTCTTCTTCTTCTTCTTCTTCTTCTTCTTCTTCTTCTTCTTCTTCTTCTTCTTCTTCTTCTTCTTCTTCTTCTTCTTCTTCATTATTATTATTATTATTATTATTATTATTATTATTATTATTTCATTAAAAGACTGTTTAGGCCCAATTATGTGATCTTATTGCTAAACAATGTGTAAGAAACATTGCCTTATAAAATTATCTGAACCTGGTACCAATGCAGAGAGGAGAAAGTAAGAAAAAATTAGAACTTGCAGGCTATCAGCATGCCATTACAACTAAAGTTCTGAGAAGAACTTTTACTCTGGTCTCCTTCAATGATTTGCCTTTGACATTAAGGGAGGGAAGGCATAGTAAGAGACCTTTCTTGGCACACAACTGTCCATGTGGTGCAGCTGTTGTGGAAACAGTGAACCATGTGCTTTTGTGCTGTACACTCCACAAAGAAACTGAAACCCACTCCAGAAATGCAGCACCCTTTTTAGCAAGGCATCTATATGTCTGTCAGTCTATCTATGTATATCTGTCATTTATTATCAGACAAGCTTCCCCTAAATTCTAAAAAAGTAGTTCTGATGTGTAGACTTACTTTACTGATAAGACAACAGATATTTAAACTGCTTTAATTATTATAGGATTAAAATTCACTTTTAGGGTGCCATCAAGCTACAATGCTATTGTTAACTATAGCCTGATAATGATAATACCTGTGCCATTCTTAGCCCATTAAAATACATTTAAGTAGACAGAGGGAAGCAGTTGCATCAGGGAGTGTATGCTTATTAAATATTGGAGGTCAAAGCACCGTGTATGACATGGAGTGGCTTGTGACCTAAACTAGCCTGTTGCTTTCTGATAAAGAAAGGTCTCTCTCCTATTAGACAGAGACTGAAAGTTAAATTCCCCAGAGATTGGGTAGTACAAAATTGGTGTGCATATAAATAGGTTTTTGTTCCAGACACCTCAGCTTTAGTCAAACAATTTGTCCTTCTATTAATTTCTAAAATCAGCAAATAAGGAAAAGTTAGAGAGGGTGTATCCTTTGCCCCCACTCTATAATTGCAGACAGTGGTGATGCAATCCTATACAATTAGCGAGGCAGTCTAGTCAAAAAGGCCCATTGAGTTAAGCAAGCAATACCTTCAGCATGTAAGCATGTGTAAGATTTCAGTATATAAATATTCTTTGGTTCTAAAAGTAAATTTTGTTGGCATAGTTTTTTCTAGAACTGTTGCAAACTTGCTTGTATAAAACAGTTAACACTGAGATCTAGCAAACCTCAAAAACCTGTTGATTTCAGAACTATGTTGCAGATTTTTGCCTTTATGTCCTCTCTTGTATACATGTGTATGTTGTGTTATACAACTGGAATGACACAAATCATAAATGTGGAATTAAACTAAGGGTGTGCAAAAAGTTTTACATTTGAAATGTTACAAGCTCAAATACCATGTTTCAAGCTCAAAACTTTTTTGAACCTCACTAGAACTTGTTTGATCATCAAATAGCACTAGTGAGTTCAAAACACTTATTTTAACACTTGTTTCAACCTTCTGACACTTGTACAACAGCCTAACCATAATATGTACACGTTTACTGTTGAGTCTTATAAATTTAACAAGGAGGACTTTTAAGTTAGTGATTTATTTATTTGCTTTGGGCATCAATGTTTTAGGGCTTTAGGATGAATTTCTGCACTTCAAGACTTCTGAAGCTAATCTTAGCCCCATGTATGTTCCACTGCAATATTTAAGTGAAAAGGCATTCTCTCTGGGACATAGCTAAAAAGAATGTAGAATTTTCTGTAGCTTAATAGCAGGAGATTAAGTTATTGTTGGGAGATTGTGACTGTTACTCAAAGTTACTTCTTGTAATGCTGTTTGCTCTTTAAAGATATGCTTCTGCCATGCAAATATATATGAACGGCATCCCTCCAAATTGCAGGTTTTCCAGTTAACAAAAAAAAAAGGGGGGGTGGTCAAGCTAGGCTTCTGATGCACCCATGTAGATTTCTTGGTAGCATTTCAGAAATGGTTTGCCACTGTGTACCAATAGCCCCAGAATTCCCAGGTGGTCACCCCCCCCCACCCAAAAGCACTAATAAAAACCAATCCTGCTTCGTTTCAGAGAGCTATCAAAGCACTGCCACAGGTTGAAGCAAACTTCCCCTAACCCACAGGCAAGTTCTTAATATTAATTTTAGCAAAATCTGAAATTAAGAAGCTTCATTTTCCTCTCAGAATTTCAGCTTGTGTGGTACTGGCCAAATCTGCTTCTCTCTCTCTCTCTTTTTTTTTTGTCAAGGTACCCAGTTCAAAGAATAAAAGAGCACAGTCATACTTTAAATTCATTTCCTGGTCAGTTCTAAACATTTGCTTTAACTGCACATTTAGATAACAACTTTTTATAACCTACTTGTTGTGTTTAAAAATAACAGTTAACTCTCAATGACCTAGCAATGAGGGTGGGGTGACAATTTTTTTCCCCTCAGTTTTTCATTGTGGAAGTTATATAGAAAGAAATAGATGTGGAACATCTATTTCAACATCTTCAATCAATTTTATTTTGATAATTGATCAGCAAATTACATAAAAACATAACTAGAGAGGGGAAAAAACAGCTCCACAGATAACTGGATGTGAGGTGGGCTCCAGGGAACAGTTGGGATTGTGGCCAGTATATCAGCCTCCCTGCAGCCCAGTGTCATTTCCCTCTGGAATTCCTGTCTGGATCCTGCGGCTGGGCTGGTAATTGAGACCCGAGGCTGGCTGGGCTCAGGGATTTCCATCTTCTGCCTGCTGACGTTGAATCCATGGTGGCACAGGAGTTCATGGGCTCCCTGGCCACCATGGACCTATCCCAAGCCATCAGTGGCCCGATGGATACTGGTGGCCCCATGTTAGATCTCGTTTTTGTTTCAGGGTGGTTGCAACGTGATATGGTAATGGAGGACATTAGCATCAGTCCATTGCCATGGACAGAGTATTCTCTGATTGCCTACCAGCTCACTGGTGCCACCCTTCCCTGAGATGAGATAGGGCCCATTTGATCAACCCACCTCAGGTGACTGATGTACTCAATGGGGTTCCAGAAGGAGCTTAAGGTTTTCCCGGAGGATCTGGTGATTGGTTCAGCTGAGTCCTTAGTTGCGGGTTCCACGGCAGGCGCTACAGAAGATAGGTGGGTGCATGGGTGCTGCAGGTGGGCAGGAGGGCACCCTGGGCAGGTGCTATGGAGCGTGGACAGGTGGGTGGGTGCCGCAGGCAGGTACTATGGAGCGTAGGCAGATGCACGGGTGCTATGGACAGGTAGGCGAGTGCCAGGGGCAGGCGCTATGGAGTGTGGGAGGGTCAGCAAGTGTTGCAGGCGGGCGAAAAAGTGGTAGGAGCAGGAGTGACTTGGGGGGAGCCAGCAGGGAAGTTGCAAATGGTGATCATGTGACTGCAAGATGTTGCAACCATCATAATTGCAGACCAGTTGCCAAGGGCCCAAATCATGGTCATGTGACTTTGGGGACGTTGCAACAGCTGCAATTTCACAGACTGGTCTTAAGTCCCCCTCATTCAGCACTGTTGTAACTTTGAACAGTTATTGAATGAGTGGTCACAACCCAAGGACTACTTTTATTAACCTTTACATATGTCCTTGATGGTGCTTAAAACCTCATATTCTTGTTTATATTGACAGTTTCTAGTAGTTTTAGCTTCTTCATATGCATTCTTTTCTAGGTGGAAACACTCACATGATTGGTACTCTGAGATTTATTATGTGTTTGGCATTGCCTGTGCCAACCCCACCCTCAGTTTATTGAATTCAATTATACAAATATTTACATTTCCAATTTTCTGATGTTTATGGACAAGTTTTGCCTGCTTATTTCAGCCAAAGAAGATGCTTTATAGCCAGTGCTTCACTGGCAAGCCTTGTGTGTTGCTATATGGGAGGGGGTTAATGAATAAATGATTTTTCTTATCTCCTGATACCCCCCCCCCAAATGTCCTGGGGGAATTATCTTTGTTTAGTGGGAATTTTGTTTTTTCATGGAGAAGCATTCAGTTATATGTCACAGCAGATGGCGGTATCTAACCAACATTAGCTGATCATGGGTCAACCCTGATTAGTACTTGGATGGGACCCTGGCGTAGAAATCTAGGCTGTTGGCAAGATTGTGAAATCAGAAAAAACATCCTGGAAAAAGGCAAGAGCAAATAGATTTTATTCTATTGCCAAGAAAATGACATGGTCCTGTCCATGAAGTAATCCAGAGTCAAACTCAATTTGAGGGACACTTTATGTGAAAATTATCAGTATGTGATTTTAAGACTTCAGCTGTAGGAGAAAGTGAAACTGACAGATTTTCATCCCTCCTGACTGACCCCACTGAAAATTTTACAGAAATCTTGGAAACATCTTGCTAAGTCCTTTGCCAGACATTCTGTACTTGCATAGTGATGCAGCACCCTTCTGAAAAGCAGCTTTTATGGATGCTGTTATCCTGTTACCAAGTGACCATTATTATGGCTGCTGGAAGATTCTGCTGCATTCTCAAGCTCTCTCTGGCTAAACACTTTGGAATCTGTCACTTTGCTCATATAGTGGCAGCATAAGGACAAATAAACAATGCATTTTTGGATGCGCATTTTTGTGTCCATTTGCCTCATATGAAGATATCTGCAGACTTAGAGAACACAAAGGTTTGAAATACAAACTGAGCAGCTTAGTAGGTATGGAATGCTGAGTACTGAAGTTCCCATAAGATTGAGAATCCAAGAAAAAAGCATAATTGCCTGGCTAGAATTATAAACAGTTGACTGAAACATGTGCCCATTGTTCCTTATCTTGAGTGAAAGGTCTCCACTGCCCCAACTCTCTATGCCATACTGAAATTTTTTCCTAGGTACCCCTTAAACGAGCTGTGAATTGAGTCAGAGATGATGTCTAAAGCATTATTTTTTCTTTTAATTCAGGTCACACAGTGCCAATTTAGAGCCTTGCACAACCCACCTGTGAATGCCATCATAAAACCCTTGGAGCCAAGCCAAGTGCTGCAGGCTGCGGCTGCTATCCTATGCCCTTCACTGCGACTGATTCCCTTTTGTTGCAGTGGAAATGAAACGGCACTTAGGGTTGCGTTGTAATGTCTGAGCAATTCCTCTGTCCCAGAAGCCACCGTTTATACATGACTGATTTATTCATTATTTACTTTAAAAGGCCAAATTATCCTCTCCTGTAACATAACCACAATTAAAATATTAACCCAATAATTAAATAATCTTCTATGAATATTGACATTAGCTAGCCAATCACTGACTGTTCAAGAGTTCAGCAGGAGGTGGCACACTCTTGGTCAATGTTTAAAAAATTATTATACCCCATAATACAAGCATAAATAAAAGTTAAGTTGAATAACAAAAAAGTCTGCCAGGAATTTGGAAACTTGGAGAGAGAGAGAGAAATTGATTTGGTGACCTGAGTGAGCAATTGATATATAGAATGCTGCTATCTCTGCTACTGACTCGACAGGTGTGTATGTGTGTGTGTGTGTGAATTATTAAATTGTACACATATTTCATGTGTACACATGAATGCATCCATGGTGGAATAAAGAGGATTAGAACTTCAAGCATCAATTCCTCCCTCATGTGCATTCCCTGGAAATTTATACATGTTTAATAAACAAGTACATCTATGTGAGATATTTATTTATTTATTTATTTATTTATTTATCATATTTATATAGCCACCCATCTCACATAAGGTGACTCTGCGTGGTGTACAACAATTAAAAAATGAATACATAAAAACGATTACACATAAAAAACTGTAAAAACACACAAAACAGGAGGGGATAAAGTTAATAAGGGAGCCATTGCAAAATCTCCCTGGTCCCCTGGGAGCCCCAGGCCTGATCACATAGCCAGGTCTTGAGGAACTTGCGGAATGTTAAGAGGGACGGAGCTAATCTCACTTTTGGGTGGAGTAGATTCCACAAGGCGGGTACCACAGCATAGAAGGCCCGCCTCCTGGGAACCATCAAATGTAATTCTCTGGCAGACGGGACCTGCAGCATGCCTTCTCTTCCAGATCTGATGGGACAGGCAGATGTAATCAGGGAGAGACAGTCTCTCAGGTAACCCAGACCCATGCCATGAAGGGCTTTAAAGGTCAAAACTATCACCTTGAATTGGACCCGGAGCAAACTAGCAACCAGTGCAACTTGTGAAGCAGAGGTCTAACATGTACCGCCCTAGGGGCACACATAACTGCCTGCGTCGCTGCATTTTGCACCAGTTGAAGCTTCCAGATATTCTTCAAGGGCAGCCCTATGTAGAGTGCATTACAGAAATCCAAACGGGAGGTGACCAGGGCATGAGTGACAGTGATTAGGTCCTTCTGATCTAGGAATGGACGCAACTGGCGCACAACAGGAAGCTATGCAAAGGCCCTCCTAACCATGACTGCCACCTGTTCTTTGAGCAGGAGTTGTGAGTCCAGGAGGACCCCCAGATGTTAATTTTATATCCATTCCATTGTCTGTTATCAGCTTTGCTACTCATGAATTATAGTTTCATGAAAAATGTAAAGCTGGTACACCAATCCTTCCTTGGTCAAGTTGCAAGGTAAAAGGAGAGGGCCTAGCCACTGGCCTGCCCTCATTTCTCCTTCTGCCAGAGATTACTTCAGGGTTTGCCCCCAGGCCATGTTCCAGGCCCTATTCTCCTCTCCTTTCTCATTTAATGACAAACCAGCAGTCAAGAATGTTTGCAGGGAGGGAAAGGAGTGAAAAAAGTCAACATGGTGGCCACAACCATGCAGTCAAAACCTGGTGGACATAACAAAGGGGTGGGGTTGGAGCACATGGTGGAACACAAGCTAGTAACCATCTTGACTTTTTTGACCATCCTGTGGACCTCTGCTTTCTCTAAGAATCCCATCTATGGAAACCCCAAAATTAGGGTGCCCTCAGCCTGTAAATCTCCCAAAGGGATAGCTAGTTTTGGAGTTGCCACATTGATGGAAACCTAGCTGCCCAGAACTTAGGAAAGCAGAATAATGCTGGGTAACTGGCATGTAGCTCCAAGGTCAGGTCCCAGAGGGAAGGAGCTCCCTTCAGATAACTGCTTCCCGATTTTTTTTCTTCCTTATTTAATTCTGCTAACAAGAGCTGGTGCAAAATTCAATATCACTTTATCCATTTGGCAAACAAACAAACAAGTTCTTAACCTTGTTTCCAGAAAGCATATAAGAACCACCATGGTTGTTATTCTCTCACGATCAGGTTACACAGCACACTGCGAAAGGGAATTATGGGGAATGAGCGAGCGGATATCGAGAGACAAGTACTGCCATGCTAAACACCCTGGTCATATGTCCATCATAGGTCCTTCTTCATTTCAACCATTAACAGGAGCTGAATAAGAGCATGTCAGAACGGATTACATGGCCAGCATAAACCATGGGATGTGTAGCTGTCACAAGATATACAGATGGCTACCAACTTAAATAGACATACAAAAACTAAAATACAGTTCTTAGTATAAGATGCCTCTGAATGCCATCTACTGTAGAACAAATGTGAGATAAAATTATTTTCCATGTCTTGGATTAGAAACTCTACATGGGCATCTTGAGCCAGCAGGATTATTCTTTTGTTCTTCTATAATTATGCCAGCTAGAAAATGAATGAATTTCCATCATTGTGTTTTGGATTTATTTTATTTTAATTTTAACAAATTTATTTATTTTATTTTAACGAAAGAGCCTTGCTTTCAGAGCAGGATGTTTCACCCATGGATTTTTAAGAAGTATAATTCAGATTGACCTTCACTGGTCTCTATAAAAATAAGGTAAATATGACTGAGTCACATTTGGTGACTGTATCCATGCAATTTTATTCCCAGTCTTTGGGAAATGGTTTGCCAATCCTTTTTCCAGAATCTTTTTTCAACTTCAACCTAGCTTACAGCCTTGAAATTTCCAGGTGATCTCCCATCCAACTACTAATCAGACCTGACTTTGATTTGCTTCTGAGCCCTGACAAGATTGGCTATTTAAGAAAAGGCTCCATCTGGAATTTTTTAAATAGTTAGCTAGCTAAATGAACTATATAATCAGACCTGGAAAATAACATTTCCACTGTACATAATAATTTAACAGGATTTGTACAGAAGCTGTTAGCAAATTACATAAAATGATTTAATATACATTATTTTAATAATTTCTCTATGTAACATAAGTTTAATGTATTATTAAGGGGAAGCAAAGTTTTTAGTAAAAGACAGCTCAGAAAACTGCTGTGTTTTCATACCTTCTATGAGTCTAATGCAACACCTCTCATCACAGAATACTTAGATGGGTTCAAGGTGGTGCAGTATTTACCTTCAGACTATAGTCTTCCCAGCTAATTCTATATCAGGAGTGCTGAGTCAGAATTTTTTCCCTCCATGGCCATATTGTCTACAAATACTGGAAGGTTTTGTCCCGAAGCAACTGGATGGCACAGAAGGCTGTCCTTTACCCTTTGTAAGTGATTTTGAGTGATTTGAGATTTCATTTTTCCATAGCTGGTAGAAATTTATTGAAAAATGATAGGCTGATGATGCAGGCATCAATAAAAACAGTTATCTTTTTTCAAATAAATTATATGATTAAAAAGTATCAAATACTTTTCACAAACTTTGAGCCATGTGAAGGATTAAGGCACAAGGAGTGGTTCACCTATCCAGAAAGATAATGAAGTAGGTTAGCTGACTGAAGGATGTGTAAGTGAAGTAGGTTAGCTGATTGATGGACGTGTAAGTCTTTTTCCAGTGTATATATTTTTATCTCATTTTTGGAATCTGCACAAAAAACAATGTAAGATCATATGTAAAAAATTATTCTTGGATACTTTATCACAAATCTTTATAATACAGATTTTTTTTTAGACTGAGAAATCCAGATGAGCATTAGGTGGCAGCAAAGAGATGGTAACCCAAGTGGAGGACAATAAATACAGGTTAAAAAGAGGAAAAATGAAAAAACTGAAGAACAGTTACGTTTCAATCCAAGTCTGAGAGGTACAGATCACATTACCCTATACCAACAATTCCCAAAGATCAAATTCTGTTCTAATTTGGAAAACATCAGAAGAGGGGAGAGCATGTGGACCATCAGATGTTGCTGAACTGCTTCTCCCAGAAGTCCCAGCCAGCCTAGCCAATGCATAGTTTGACCATAACTGAAGTGATTGAATTGATTCATGGTTATACAGAATTATTTGCTCACGTTATGCCTGTTACCAATTTTTTTTTAAAAAAACAGCAGATGGCACCATTCACCCACATTTTGATACTGGCTTATTTTCCCCCAAAAAACACTGGGGCCTTCAACGTTTTCTTAAATGACACAGATGAGGAGATAGAAGGGATGATCACCAGATTTGCAGACAACACAAAGCTGGGTGGGGGGTGGGGGTGGGATTGCTACACCTCAGAAGCAGGCTCAAGGTTCAAAAGGAGTTTGATAATTTGAACATTAAGCCCTATCCAACAAAATGCAGTTCACTGGCATGAAATATAGGGCTCTGCACCTAGGCAGATATATGGGTACAAGATAGGCAGTACCTGGATTGGCAGCAGTAGCTGTGAGAAGGATCTGGGGGTCCTGGCAGGCTACAGACTACACAGCAGTGTGCTACAGCTGTCAAAAGAGCCAAGGCAGTTTTGGGCTGCATCAACAGAGTATAATGCCAAGAACTTGTGAAGTGATAGTCCAGCTATATGCTGCACTGGTTAGACTGTACCTCCTGGAATACTGTGTCCAGTTCTAGTTGTAACAATACTTGAAGGATGCAGAGGAACTGGAAGGAGTGCAGAGAAAGTGATAAAAATGATGAGAGGCTTGGAGGCTAAATCACATGAAGGAACATTTAAAGGAACTGAGTATGTTTAGCCTAAAGAAGAGAAGTTTGAGGGGAGACATGATAGCAGTCTTCAAATACTTGAAGAGCTGTCATAGGGAAGAGGGTGTGGATTTATTCTCTATACAGCCTGAGGGTAAAACAAGAACCAGTGAATGGAAGCTTTACAGAGAGAGTTCCAAACTTGAAATAAGAAAGAATTTCTTGACTGTGAGAGCTATTAAACAGAGGAAGAGCCTGGAGTTGTAGGTGTTCCCTCAGTGGAGGTTTTTGTGAAAAGATTGGGCTGGGATGGTATGAGAATTCTTGCCCTGGGCAGGGGAATGGACTAGAAGACCCCTAAGGACCCTTCCAACTCTATGATCCTATGAAAATGCTACTCAAACTACAGTATAGATTACACTAAATACATTGTGTGCAGCTCAGTGATTAATTTTGTAAACAAAATAGTTCTAGTCTGCATCAGGAGTGTTGAACCATGCTTAGCTTAGAGGAAAACAAAAACAAGCACTGAACTCCATGCTACATTTCTATTTATTTCTATTTCAAATTTAGTCACCACCCATTTCACTATTTTCAGTATAACATCAGGCAAAAGCACCACAATCTGTACTTTGTACAGTAGCTCATGGGAAGATCTTACAAAGTGGTGACAAAAAGTCACAATTGCTTTGCTCATGAGCTCGGGTTGGCATGAAACCCTAAATCTGCATTTGCCATCATGCTGGACAATAATTTCTGAGAGAGCTATATCATAATCCTGGAAATAGAGATCAATCAAGTAAATCATGACAAGCCCCCCAGAGGACTAAAGGTTCAGTCATCTTTAGACCAAAATATGACAAAACATGACTGTCATTAGACTTCCTATCCCAGTGCTTAATTCTAGGAAACAATGAAAACTGTAGATCACAGCTCTAAGTGCCTCTGTGCGTGTGGGTGTAAACTTCAGGCTCTGTGCAGAACATGGCAGTCAGCAGCACACCCACAGTCAGTACCCAGAATTAATGCCTGAACAGAATGCCTATTTCATTATATACATCAGATATTATCATGGGGGTGGCAGGGAAAGGAAAGCATTTCCCAAATTTTCAAAAGGCACAATATTATTTGAGAGTCATATTAAATAAATTCAAAAAGATATAGGTATAACCATAGTTACATAGTTAACCAAAACTGAGAAAACACACTTCTTGTCCATATCCACAAGTGCAGCATGGCATTTGGTCAGATTACTTAGTTCATCCTTCTGCTGGAGATAGGAAAAATTTGGTCCTTCTAAATTATTAGAAGTGATTACTAAACCTTATGAAGGAGGGAAAAAGCTCATAATTAGTCTTTATAAATATGTGTTACTGATAAATCAATTCGATACGTACATTTTAAAGACTGGATTTATTGGCTGCAGCCTTGCCAAGAGAAAGTAGAGGCTGCCTCAGTTAGAGATGCTTGGATTGCATCCAGAGCTCTTGCAATAGGCTCCGTGTGGAGCTGTCCTTAAAGAAGGTGCATTAGGCAACCACACTGGACAAATGTGACAGGTTTGTCTTTCCAATCCTGTGGTCTCAGCACCTCTGTGGGTCACCTATTTGGGGAAGGCTGCCCTGGCATTAACTATCTTTCCACGTGGGGCCAAGTATAAAGTACTAATACTGATTTTTAGTCCTAGCCAGTTTGAGGCCAGCCTAACTGAACTACCCTCTGCCCCCAGTCCTTAAGACTCCTGTGGAGGCAATCTGGCCAGTGATGGACGTGACAGGGAGGGCTTTTTTTATGGTGTCCTCCTTATAAGTGTATGCCCTTGCCTTGAACAGTGTTAGAGGTGTCTTAAAGTCTTGTTTTTCCTTTCAGTGTTTTTATCAAAAATATGGCATGAGCTACATTTGACAAATTATTTTGAAAAGCTGATTTTAGTTTTAGAATGGTTTTCACTGTAAGTGAGTGTATTGTGTATGTGACCTACCTTTGGAAAGGGATGAAGAGCAAAAGGTTGTTTCAAGTGCAGGTTGTGGTGAAATTGAAGGACAGCCAATGATAGCTTTAGCAAGGAGTCAAATGACAAAGATCTGAAATGAAAGATCCATTATTTTCCTGCTCTAGGATTGTTTGATCAAACATGTAATTTCTGACCTGGGTCGTGACAAGGGAAAAATTCTCCATCTCAGTATTTTATGCAATTTAATAGGAAAAAATAGTTTCCCCATAAGGTATAAAAATAGCCAATAGTAATTTGCACAGGCTGGGGGGAGGACAGTTGCACTCAAAAATAGATTTAGTACACGCAGGGGTTTTTTTGTGTTTATAAACTAAAAAGAAAATAACAAAATCAACTTAATAATAACGAAAAAGAAAAAATAGAGAGCTTCATTTTCATATTAACAAATCATGTGATTCAAAATATAAACTTTAAATCACAGTATGATAAATGTGTTCTTGGTGCTCTCTGAGCTTGTCTGCTTCCTTGCAGACGTTTCACTACCCAATGTGGTAAATCATTAGTGTGAGTGAGTGTGGGGTTTGCTCCCTGTTTATATGCAGTAGCATATAAGTATGATAAATACTGTATGTGGCATACGATTTGCTAAAAATAAAAAAAAAGTATGGAAATTATAGCACATGCAGGTAAATGTAAAGGTACAGAAGTATGAGCGTATGCTGGCAGCTTTGAAAATACAAATAATCTGCCTTGGGGGAGGAACAAATTAAAAATAAGCACCTTGTAGGTGACTGCTGCCAGCCAAAGCTACTGTAACTCCACAGAGAGAACTTGGGATGTATGTGTTACTTGCAGAGTGCTCTGCTAGGAAGCAGGTTGGAACCACCAAACTTCTGCTTGCAACTCAGCTTTAGACACTAGTTAACTGTGTACTAGCACAACAAATAGTTTCTAACTGGGTACTTTTATGTATTGATTTGTCTTGTTCCTGAAGGTTCAATATGTGCAAACCCACCGAAAGAGCAACTTAAATTGACCTTTATCTCTTTCTAGTCTACCACTTTTTCTCTTATAACCTCCTTGTGTATGTATTATTAAACAGTTACAACATCCTTATTTTCAAATGTTGTGGACTGACATATTGAAAGAGGAGGGAGGAGGAGATGCTACTGTTCTTTAAAACAGCATTTGCCCTACAAAAGCATCTCTGTTGCTAAGTGATTTTCCCCTTCTACCTGTTTTTTTCAGCCAGGTTGCCATAGGACTGCCTGACTAAACTATCAAATTGCAAAAAGGAGGCATTACTCATTAAAAATTAGTGCTAGAGAAGCAAATAAATATTTTTAAGCATTTTCATTTAACTCCTGTCCCTTCAGCTGGAATAATGTGGCTACAAATTGTTCCATTCTCCTCTTGCATAACATGTTCCCTTGCTGGGTAGTTCCTAAATTAATTATGACAAACTGTGATGAGCATCTGTTCCATCTGACCCTAATTGTGTTTATTGCAATAAGTTTATTAGACTCGTTTTCCATCCATCAGCCATTTACACAGAAATAAGTTTCATTGAGCAATATGTGAATGATGATAATGGAAGAACTAGAGATAATGGAATAATGGAAGAACTAGTTTTGGGGAAACTATGCAACATTCTGAATCAATGTGATCCAGGAGAAAAAAATATTTTATTAAGGGACAAAAATGATGGGTGGAAATGAGGCAAGAGGGTACAGAAAGAGGGACTGGGTCATTTGGAGACTCAAAAATGAATGGGAATGGTGACTGTTGTGTATTGCTTTGAAAAATACCAGCATATTCAAGAATAACTTGATTCATACATACATGTGGCAAAGGAATGAATACAAATTTAAAAGCTGGATTTATTGATTTTTGATGAAAAATTGAGAGAATTAGAGAAGAATAAATGAGTATGAGAAGTTCTGAATGTGGGATAGACCATCATTTGATAATGTCATGAGTGGATCTTGGGAAAAAGTGGACATGGAAGAAAAGGAAAGAAAAGAATGAAACTAAAATGAAAGTAGGGGACGCGGTGGCGCAGCGGCTTAATGACACTGAAAGTTGCTGGCCAGAAATGGTCGACGCTTCAGCAGTTCGAGTCCAGCCTTCCCGTTAACAGGGTGAGCTCCTGTTTCCTCCCCAGTTCCTGTCAACCCAACAGTTCGAAAACTCACATGAGTAGATAAATGGGTACTCTCACTCCGGTGGGAGGAAAAATGCTGGTGGCGCCTTGCAAAGAGGAGTCGGGAGCAGTTGCTGGTAAGCGCAAAAAACCGCGCGCGCCCAAAAAGGGCGCGAAGCAACAGAAACCCCGCCTCCTGCGCACGCCAGCTGGGCTCTGCTCTAGGAAGGAGGCTCTGGCAAACCACTTCCGAAACAATTGCCTTGAAAACTGCAAGGACTCGTCCAAGCAGTCACTGCAGAGTCGGTAACGACTGAGCGCAGATAAAAAAAAAAAAAAATGAAAGTATGAGTTCTGTTCTGTATGAAAAAAAATTAGAAGATAGTCTCCTAACAGAATGAAACAAAATCAGATGTAAGGAAAGATGATATGACAGCTGTTTGGGACAGAGTGCAAAGCATTATGCTACAGGGTACCACAAACAGTGTGGAGTTATGCTAATAGCAAGCATAAAAAGAGATGCTTGGGCAAATGAGGAAGCGAAAGAGGCTGTGGGAAGAATGAGTATACCTGTAAGACTGTGATTGCTGCACAACTGAGGATAAGAGAAAGATATTTATTCATTCAATTTATATGGCCACCCATCTCAGGTACATGACTCACTATATAGAGAGAAAATGTAGTCAAAGAAAACAAGAACTTATCAAGATTAAAAGAGGCAGAGCAGATATAAAGTAATTTTGATGGAAATAAAAAGTATTTTGGACATGGTTGGAGAAGACTAAACAAGGAGCCTCTAGCAGAGTGAATGGAATTTAAAAAAGTGATGAAATGATTTGGGTTGAAACTGAAAGGAGGAAATACTGAAAGGAGGATTTTAGAGATTTTGGAACAAGAGTGATATGTCAAAGAGTGGAATTGCAAGTTATACATGAATTGTGAACAATTAAAGTAGCTGCATATCTTGGTAGAATGTTTTTTAAAGATGTGGGAAAAATCAACATGTGTAAATGCTGGTAGAACTGTCATGGGTAGTGAGGGATGAATATCAAAAGGAATGAAATTGTTGTATATTTCTGGCCACTCTGTTATATAGAAGTGAGAGTCAAGTAAGTCAGGAGTAACATAAAAGTAAGTTGATGCAATGGGAATGGGAACTTTAAAAATCTCATACATTTGACAAACATCAGCTACCACTCTGGATTTAAGTTTATGTTTCTTATCATAATGTATATGGGCAGGCACCCATAGTAATAAAACCTACATTCAATCAGGGTACTAGCTGTGATCAGTGCTGTTTGATCTTTCGTATGCATGGCAATGGTGTATTTGGTAAATATATCAGGCGTGACTAGAACTTTTTCCATCAGAGATCTTTTCCAGCATAGTGAGATCAGTAGCTAGCCCATGCAGGACAGCAAGGATACTGATGTATCCAAGAGATTATCAGAGGCCTCTGCATCTTTAGCCAGATTTTGCATTCTTTGACCCATCTCTAAACCATCTTGATCAAAAACAGCACCCAGGGTATCTACTACCTGCCCCCCTCCCAATGAAGACCCTTTACATATTCTGGACTCAAAAATAGTCTAATACGGGCATGAAGTTATACCACTTGGAAAAAAATGTCCTAGGTATAAGGGTAAATTCTTAGTTGATTCCACTCGTCAACAAATGCAATGGCAAAAGGCAGCTTTACTTGGAACAGCTTGCATCCTGTGATGATACCTTTAACACCATCAAACAACAACATCTGCCTATTCCAGGTCCTTGGGAAGGACTCAATAGGTGGATAAAAATGCCAAATCAAGTCTAAACTTCTGGCTGACTGTATCACCAACAATAATAATAATAAAAAAAACAATAATAGACAGCACATCAGGGGACAGCAAAACACAAAGCCCCATAACAAACAAGACAAGTCTAATTTTGGCAAGTAGATCAAAATCCACCCTGTCCCAGGACCTGTTAGAAGAGCCAGGGCCATAGCGCATGCACAGCCAGAGAGAAGGCTCATCTTTTAAGCCCTGCAAGACAATATTGTTTTACAAATGGGACCTGGAGTGAATCAACTCTGCCAGATCTCACTGGCCAGCCAAAAATTACAGGAGAAAGTGAAAATGGTCAAAAGAAGAAATACCCATTACTGCTTGCACCACCATATTTTGGACCACATCTAGCTTCCAAGTGGCAGCCCCATATAAAGCAAATTGCAGTTGTCCAAATGACAGTGACTAAGCATGAGTGACCATGAAAGAACTCCCAATCTATGAAAGACTATAATTGTTCTACAAAAGGGATCTATGCAAATGCCCTTCTGTGTTAGCAACAAAGAAATAATTGAATTGGCAGAAATTGCTAAGTGGTTCTTCTGCTTCATTTTGGTTTCCTAGGCCATACATTTTCCTCTTTAATATTTCAAACCTTGACATTCTGGTCACCAATCACAAGCAGCACATCATACCTGCATGTTCTGTAAATTTCAAACTGAATTTGATCATAAAACTCATCAGTTTCCTCTTCTTCTGCATCAGTGCTTAGAGCATAAACCTGGATAATTGTCATATTTAACAGTTATCCACAAAATCTAATTGATATTTCAGTCATTGATTGCCTTGTTGCCAAGTACCATTCTTGCTACATTCTTCTTAAGTATGAAAGCAGCACCACTCCTGCTGTGTTTTTCACATCCTGAGTAGTAAACTATGTGATCTGCAAACTGAAACTGTTTGATTCCATACGTACACGATAAACATTAGCACTGATTTAAATCTTGATTTTTCACACTTTCTTCTGCATTTATGTTTTCAGAGCCTATGTGTCAGAAATGTGAATTAAGCAGGAGCCCTTGTTAGAAGATATGCTCCTGAACATAAGCAGAATGCTGAAAAAATACTAAGTAGCGGAACAATCCCATTGCCTGATTGTTTGACTAGCAGAAAACAATACTGTAATCAAGGAAGCACCAAAAGGGAAACCTCACCCCCACCAAAACTGACAGGGCAAGCTACTATATATAAACAGGCAGCAAAGCCCATACTCAGTCACACTAATGATGTTACCTAGTTGGGTAATGAAACTTCTACAAGCAAACAACTAAGCTCAGAGAGCACCAAGAACTCCACGGTTCAACCATGCTACATATATTCTCTTAATATTGGAAGAAATATATTTATAACTAGCCTATATGCATTTTTGCTGTTTTTATATTACTTCTATCCAATGTATCTCCAAGTGGTATATGTATTGTTTAAATAGATAATATTAACTTACAGAAGTCAAAATTCAACTCCAAGCTCATGCAGGAATCAAAATTAAAGTATTCATAATAAATAGCTATGTAACCTCTCCTTAAACTCTGAGTAACTGATTCCATTGTCAAACTGTTGAGAAGTTTTACTGTTATTGTATTCATACATAAACACTTCATTGATTAATCTTTCAACCATATCATCAAACAATAAAATGTATTTATTTATTTATTTATATTTCAAATTTAGATACCGCTCATCTCACAAAAAATGCCAACAAGGAAAAGAAATACAATTAAAACCATAATCAGTATCAGTATCAGTCAAATCATCTTATCACCCATACAGTCACCTCCAGTCTGTGCTAGGTGATCTTTCCTTTTCTATATAAAAGAGATTGTTCTTCTAATGACCAACAAGCTGATTCCCTCCAGGAAGTGGGATAAGTAAGTCTTAAACTTTATGTGAGATTCTAATTGATCAGCCCTTTCTACAACATATAATTGACATTCAATTGATATAAGCAATATCTTCAATGTTATTTGCACTACATATGCACTATGTTTCTTGATGAAGAACTCTATAAAACTTCTCAAGCTTAAGCATAGATTTCACTTGTTCAAATTGGGCTCTGGTAAAAGTTTGTGGTGTTGCGGCATACAGGCTGTCAAATACTTTTCGGTAAGAAATAGAAATTTGTGTCTAGCCAGCCAGTTCAAAGATTTAACTGATGTAATATCCTCTTGGGCAGCAATAGCATAAATCCTTTGCTTGACAATTTTCTTAGCATTTGGAAATGCACTGAAATTGTAATCTGGTTTTGGTGATTTGAGAAGCCCAAGTATGCTCAAACATGTGACAGGACTGTTCTTCCACCCACAGTTTAGGGAGTCTGTCTGTTTCCACTGAAAGGATCTTCAACCAATAATTACATACTTTAATTACAGGATGGCTTTGTATGGGAAATATTCCCAGCTCAGTCCTAGTCGCAGAGGATGGGGTGGATTTATCCATACCAGGATACATTTTTGAAATGAACTGAATTTGTTCCAATATAGGAACATTCATAAACCCCATAATTCTGTTCTGTAAGTTAAAATAGGAACTATTTTTCCACTATAAACTTTAAGAATGGGGATTAAAGTTCCAATGGGTGGATGGCTATGATCGATAGGATACATTAGAGAATTAGAACTACCTATGGCCTTTAATAAACTCTGCTTTAATGTGGAATCCAGGAACACGATTCTGAAAAATCCACTCCTAAGTACAGGTATGATTTAACTTGATCTATTGGTTTTCCACCCAATCTCCATTTATATCGAGCTCATTTCTTTCCAGAGATAACCACCTTAGATTTATTAATATTCAGGGAGTTAAATTCAATAAGAACTAAATTAGTGCATGGGATTAAGATAACAAAACAATGTTATCAGCATAAAGTAAGATGTTTACACATTTATGTTTGACCAACAAGGCCCACTGACAATGTACTTTTTCTAAAGACTCTTACTGTTAAGAAGTTTCTCTACCATTCATTATTTCTGATCTTCTTCAGTGTGACATTCCTTCAGATACTTGAAACATGTCATCAATCACCCTCAGGCATCTTTTCTCAGGACTATAAATCACCTCAGTTTCACTTCAAGTTTCCAATCCCCTGGTTATCTCAGTTGCCTTTCCATGTTGTAAATCTGTCGTAAAAGATGATACTGGACTGGACATAGTACTCACAGAGATCTCTGACTAATGCAGAAACATAGCGGAATTATTATTTCCTAGTATGCTTTTACTGATGCACTCTAGAACTGCATTTGCTTTTTAGCAGCTGTGCCACACTAATAAATCATATTCAGCTTGTGATCAGCTACCCTTTTCATATATACTGTGACCAAGAGGGTCACCCCATTCTATCTCTGTGCATTTGATATCTGTGTCTTATGTGAAGAGCACAGGTGTTCTGCAGCTTCATAACAGCCACCTCTTCACAGTTGCCCATGGAATGCATATCCTTCCCTGGCCCACTTCATGAGTCCCTCATTTTCTGTTTCTTCTGGTTTGGAGTCACTAATGACACCAACTTTCTTCTTTGTCCTCTTGGAAATAATATTTGCATCCTGCCTGCTCTTCAGAGCTATAGCATCTCATCATCTAATCATCTAATCTCTTGCTGTGATAGTACCACCCAAATATCAGGAGAGGATTGTATTCTAAAGAGTAGGAACCACCATAGAAAAGGGCCACACACCTACTTACCAGATGGCATTCTGCAGGAAACAGGAAATTCTCAGTGATCACCCAGGCAATAGACCCAAAGTA
Source organism: Python bivittatus (assembly GCF_059951505.1). Classification (NCBI taxonomy): domain Eukaryota; kingdom Metazoa; phylum Chordata; class Lepidosauria; order Squamata; family Pythonidae; genus Python; species Python bivittatus. Next base: position 369,120 of record NW_028277044.1, on the reverse strand, counting down.
AAACCTTGAATCTGATTTGTTTCAGCACTGGAAAAATATAGGCCTAGTGAGGCACTCCAATATAGCAACATGGCTGCAGCTTCCAGATGAAGCCCAAGGGCAACACTAGGTAAAGGCGTTATATTAATTGAAAAGAGAATGATCAGGATGTGAATGATAGCCAGTTTCAGAAGGGGCAGGGTGAACAAAGGGTAGCCTTCCCACCCAAGATGGCAATTAGCCCTCAGGGAAAAATAAGTTGAAAAGGTAACTGGGCAAGGCTTGACTTGTATGAAATAAATCAAATCCAAACCCCACTGTAGTTATTTACTGTGCCTAGAAGCCTGTGTGGGTTTGATTCCTTTCTGAGTCCTGGAAAATTTCACCTGCAACAACTTGGAGGTGGGGGTGGGGGGAGCTTAGATTCTTTTTTTCCTCCCTCATATCCAGGTGCTGCTGTTCCAGGGGAGATTGAAGCAAAAAGCAACCAACTCTTCCCTTGCTATTTATCAAGAGGAAGGGAGTTGTTTACCTAACTAGTGGTGGAAGATCAGTTATGGGTGTGTTGCTTATCTAATGAAGATTTTTTTCATAGCTTACATTGCTAGAGATATTTTCAAAAAACCCATTAAAGAGAAAAGAATAGAATAGCTGCACAATTTCTTTTTTTTATTTTGCTTGCCCTCTGCCTGAAAGGACTTTAGGCATGGTTAGGATTGCAACCCAAGGCTACATGTTTGTGTTTGTGCGTGTGCGTGTGTGTGTGTGTATATATCCTACCAAACGCACCAGGATTTACTTCTGAATAATAAGCATAGGAATGCATAAGAAAATAATCTAAGAGAGGGATGCAAAGATAAGCTGAAAAAAACTCAGTGTTCTCAAGGGATTATCTTGAGATAATCCAAAAAGAAATAAAGTTATCTTCTGTCATGTGCAATAAAGGGCAAAAAGGAAGAGTGGGATAGGAGGAACATAATGTAGAATGAGTTGACAGTCAAGAAGCTGAATATGAAAAAAGAGGGCAGAGTAGCAAAGTTATTTCAGTGAGAAATAACTAATTGTATATAAGCCACAGGGATGTTATTCAGAGCTGAGAATTCATTTATTTTAAAGCTTTCTATCATATGTGTTTATTATATGCTCTTGTTACTGCTTTTTACACTTTCATGTAGGCAGTAGTCGGACAATTGTTTATTATTCAGAGTACTATGCCACATAAAGTTTACTCTTTAATGCCAAATATGGCACTAATTTTTCCAAGCATTTCTGCTGGGTTGACTAAAAAAATTGACAGCACAGAAATATGATTTTGCTGAAGACGAGGGTATACTTTCTAAGAGTTCAGAATTACTCATTTCCAAGTGATTCAAATATCACTAGCAAAAATTAAATCCATGGAAGATTATAGACAATAATCTTTTAATTAATTCTGTATTGCTGTTTTTGCAGTCACCTATAATATAAGGGTCATTTCCCCACTAGTGATTTAAATGTTTTCTAAAAATCATCTAACCATCATTGGGCCAAAGTAATAGTAATAAGGAAAGGCTTTATATCACTTCAACAATCATTGGGTGATTCTAAGAAAACCAGATACTAATGGGAAGACAGCCAAAAGAAAATAAAATGTAAGCAATATAAGACTTTTAAATGATCAAGCCACACACCTCATTGAGTTTTTTATTTGAACAGGGCTTTTAAACATGTACAGTACCAATTCTCAAACTGTTTGCTGAAACTGTTCATCTTCTGACAAGGAATCGGTCAACGTGCAGTAAAAAAATCCAGTGGATGATTAAAGGCCCTGCAACAATGACATTGTGCTGGGGCCAAAAAGGTTGAGTCTTCAGCCTAAAGTGTAGAAGCATTTGATTGCATGGGCAACTCAGTGGCTGTGTTCACACATCGTGCTAAATTAGGGCATGGGCAGGATTAGTACATTGTGCAAACACTATAATCTAGCCAGCAATAAAACTGAAGGTGATTAGTTTTCACCCAAAATAGTCCCGAGGTTTTCATCCTTTTTTCCCGTTCCTGCTGGCACTAAATCAAGGTCCATAAGTGGGGCATTGTAGGAACTTCCCATTGCTTCAGCTTGTGTTTACCTTCTGGGTTGATATGGAAGGCTGAAACATAGGACCAAAAAATGCAAGAGTGGTTAAGCTTCCCCCAGGTCTGTCCACAGCAGCACCAACTCTCACTGGGCTCCCATAGATTTGTGTGTGTGTGTGTGTGTGTGTGCACGTGTGTGCGTGCCTTTGAGTCAGTGTTGACTCCTGGCCATTGCCTGGACAAGTCCCTGCAGTTTTCTTGGCAAGGCTTTTCAGAAGTGGTTTGCCATTGCCTGCTTCCTAGGACTGAGAGAAAATGACTAGCCCAAGATCACCCAGTTGGCTTCATGACTAAAACTCATGGTCTCCTAGTTTCTAGCCTGATGCCTCAACCACCCCTCATAAATTAAAAAAAACAACCACCAAAGAATATCTTGAAGTCTCCGCAACTATCCAGAAGCTGTCAAAAATGTGATTAATTTAACCAGGGCATTCACAATCATGTGCCGCAAACACCTACAATTGGAGTGTTTCTTCTGGCTGCTGACTGGGTCAGCTGTGTTGTCTAAGATATGGTGGAAGATAACTTTTTGCAGATGCAGGATCAGTCCTTCTTCCCAATCCTAATGTAATCCAGATTAATTAAAATGTAGAAGAATATCTGCCATTTAAGTAGATATTTAAGTAGAATGTGGATTGTAGTTGATTTATCCTGCCTAACAGTATATTTCATCAGTTACTTGCTGACTTTGAGATATTGCTATTCTTGACTTTTGTAAAAAAAGCTCTGCTAAGGTGAGCTGAAGTGCAGCTGAAGTGACATTACATAATACAAATCTATTAAAAAGTTAGCTGCTGCCATTAAGAAAGAACTAATGCATTTAGAAACATGTTTAGAGAGTCAAGAACTGCAATAATGTACAATAAACTTTTCTCAATACACTTACATTTCATTTTATTTTCAGTCATGGGTTTTTTTATTTTAATTTTCCTACCTTTGGAAAAGTAGACCATTACCTTCTCTATATACAATCATAAAATAAATTTAGGCAACATACAGCATTCCCAACCTATGGTGCTCAATCCAGCTTAGACAAGTATATTTAAATTACATTGGTTTCCATGGTTTACATTTAAACAAACTGGATTGCATTACTCACATTCAGGATTTGTGGCAGACAGAGATGAAAAGCACTCTGGTTCAACTTTGCTTAAATAAATTCTAAGGGTTATTCCCCCTTTATCTCAAAGATGTTGGTCACCTTGATCCTATGTATCTTGGTATCTCCCATAAGATAAGGAAATACTGTAGCATCTACTGGTAAGAAGGTGAAGGTTTCCCAAATGTGCCTCTCATTACTGCAGTCTCATTATCAATGATTATGATCTTTAATAATAATTGAAGAATAATAGAAAAGTCTGGATGGGAAAAGTAGGTGCCATAATTCAAAATCCCATTGATTTAAAAATAAACTCAAAATCAATTGGGCTAAACACTGCAGTCCTCTGTACTTTCATCGAGCATACAAACTAAACATGAACTAAACTAAACTAAACTGAATAGGATTGCACTAAATGTAATGACCAAACCCATTTCAGTTGGGCCTTCTGCAAAGAGACAGTGATAACACTTCATAGTACATCATATCCCTAGTTCAAACACACAACTGCTGCCTGCTATCAGCTTATAATGATACAGAATCACAAGGTCTGTTCCATATATATTCTGATTTATGCACATGCAAAATTGAAGGATTTGTATCTATTTGGTTTGTTTTCTGAATCCTCCAATCAAGCAAGTTAACATTCTTTCTATTCAGTTTGAATAAATCACTGATACTCAGTTTGCTATGGTTCTGTTTACTGTCGCTATAACTGAAAACAGATTGTAATACAAAATAATAATTGAATGATTTTTATCTGACTTGAAGGAGTTATTTAGATTGTAAGATATAAACAGAAATGTAAATTACGACATTGCTTGAAATGTCATACTAAATAAAATACTTGAAAACTTTATGAGTACTAAGAATACTGTGAAGTAGTAGCAGATATAGCAGTATTCTTACCAAGCAAAACAACACTTTTCTATCTCATCTCTTCCTTTTTTTCCATCTTCTCTTTATTGAATAAAGGAGGTAAAACTGAGAATGAGAACATTCTGTTCCTAAGAGTGTGTCTATGCCACTGTCTGAGCACTTAAATGCTCTCAAATCTCCTGAATAGGGGGAACAAGCTAACCAACAAAAGATTGATGAATTATTTAGCATACGGGAGAGATTCTACCAGAAGAAACTGAGTATGTGCTTGAGGTGGCTAAGATTTTGATGAACTTAAAATCACTGTCTCACATTGAAAAGGATATTGAAAAACAAAGTATTTTAAACAGAGGTATCTAGTTGGCTTATTACATTCCTAATAAAATAGTAGTGTGGAAAATAGCTGCCTTCAATCCAGCTTCACCATGGGCTGGAGCACTGTCAGTAAATCTATGTCATTTTTGAGAGGCAATTGGTGGCTTTACGATTGCCTACACCTCTCAGTTGTTATCACATTCTTTTTGGGAATATCCAACTCTAGGATTAAAAGATATTGTAAAAGCTGAGCCGTAAGCAACTGTTAGTCAACATAATGAGTGCTAAGAGATAGGAAATACTATTATTGCCCAGACAAAATTCTCATGCTGAACAGAAAGTTTTGAAGGCCCTATTTAGACAAACCAATAAGCAGCCTGGAAGAGTTAATTAATCTAGAGATTAATACTCTAATCTGTAGGGCTATGTGAATCCCCATTGATCTCCTTACATAGAACTGCAGATTTCCAAATTTAGCTCTGGCTGCTCCAGAGGTAATCCTAACTAACTAATATAAGCCTTCAAAGCAGCCTCTCAGTTTCCAGTCCAGTACCTTAAATTATCCTCCAAGGTCTTGGAGCAGAATGGTGGTTGAATCCCTGTAGGTAGTTTTATTGTAATTCAGAGTCTGTCTTCTGGGTCCTTTTGATCTGTCTCTTCTTTTAATTGTACTTCTTTATTGAATGAATGAATGAATTGTCCATGCCTACAGACAAGTTTCTTGGACAAGCTGGTAGATTCAGTGGATATGTGAGTCTTTGCCTAGCCTTGGTTATTGTGCCAGTTTGCAACATTTCTTGGGAGAAGGAAGCACTGAAAACAGTAACACATACTCTTGTCACTTCCCAGCTAGATTACTGAAATGAACTCTACATGAGACTGCTTTGAAAACTACTCAGAAACTAAAATTGATTCCAAATGCAGCAGCTTCTGGGTGCGGATTTATGGTGGACTAGACATCCCTGAAGGAACGGGGATGGCTTGTGAGTTGAGTGGCTGGGAGTCAAGGGATTTCAATCAAGCTCACAGCTGTAATGCAGCCCACATGGACACAAGGTTCACACAAGCCTCACTTTTTTAAACACTTTTGGATTTAATTAATTTATAGTTAAAGGGAGATTTTCTGAATGGCAGGATAAGAGAATTCTACTTGGTGAGTCAACATTCTTTCTGGTTTAAAAAGGAAAGAAAAGGTTTTAAAGATTTAAAAACTTTTGGCAAAAAGCTTAACAAGGAATGGATGTAAGAAAGTTTAAAATGGATAAAGGGGATAGTTATTTTGAAAGATTATTTTTGGTGAAATTGCTTTTGAACAAATTGGAATTAAAATAGACAAATGGACCGGACCTTCGTGAGAATGTTTTTTGTTTACTATTAAAAAGTGCAGACAATTGGTGGATTTTACAACGCAAAAGATAACGGTAATATGAGCCTGACTGAGATGCTGACTCTAACTATGGAGTGCCATTTGAGATGAAAGTATTAATGGCATAAGAAGACAAAACAGAAAAAAAGGAAGTTTGCCTTTTACTCTTTCCCTTGCAATTAAGGCACTTTCACTTTTGGATTACAATATTACAATGGCATCCACCAGAAAAGCAGCAAAAACAGCAGAGAGGAGGAGAGGATCGCTAGAGCAACCTGCAGAGAGAGGAATTACACCAGATTTACTTCAGAAAAATGTTTGAGGGCAATAAGTTAACTGAACATTTGAGAGCAATAAGTTAACTGAATCACTTGATACTAAATTGACTAAATCACTGGATACTAAATTGACAGCTTTTGAAAAAAGAATGGATGAAAGGCTTGTAAAGATGAAAGAGGAGCTGACAGAAGAAGTTAAGAAGATGGAAAGCTCTGTAAAACAAGTGTCTGGAGATATAAAACAAATTAATGACAAAGTGGAAATTCTGGAGAATAAGACAGAAGTTATAGACAGAGAGCTGGAAAGAGAACTATAGGTAGTCCTCAAGTTACAACCATTCGTTCAGTGACTGTTTCATAGTTACAGTGGCACTGAATGAAGGGACTTAGGACCAGTCCTCAAAGTTCCAGCCATTGCAGTGTCCCCACATTCACATGAACAAAATTTGGGTACTTGGCAACTAGCTCACACTTACGACCAGTTGCAGCATCCTGCGGTCATGGGATCGCCATTGCCTACCTTCTCTGCAGGCTTCCCACAAGCAAAGTCAATGGGGAAGCTGGCAGGGAAGGTCACAAGTCACTTGGTTAAGTCTCCCCTCCCCCCAGCCTTTCTTCATTTACATGGACCACATGCTGCATCCCTGGCCTCCCTGCACTCACAGACACCCTGTGCCCTCCTTCCCTGGCCTCCCTGTGCTTGCACACATGCATGCATCCCACGCCCTTGTTCCTCAGTCTCTCTGCACTCACACACATGCACCCCACTTCCTCTTTCCTTGGCTTCCCTGTGCTTGCACCACACTGCAGCACTCCCCAAACTCGGGCATGGCCTGTGCCAAGCCTCCCCTGTGGCATTCCTGCGCTCCTTATCTGGGACTCCTTCCGCTTCCCACCTGATGAACTGTGTGTCTTGGGGTTATGAACCAGAACTGGGGGGATTGCCATCACTGAGTAATGCAGTGATGTGACATTGCTTAGCGAAGGCAATCTCAGTCCCAATTTCTGTCACTAGGCATTTTGTAGTCTGAGGTGTAAGCAGCAAATGTCAGGCTATAAAATACCTGTGAATTACAATAATAATTTGTTTTTGGTGTCCTTTCTTTGAGATCAGGATCAGTTACTTTCCTCTGCTTAATTGTAGGATCTGTTTTTCTCTCCACTGATGGCCCACTATGACAAGTGTAGAACTGGCAGAGCAAGAGTAGCACCTGGACTTTATTCACTGATTTGTGTTTGTCATTCAAAGCAACAAAGCTTGGGAAACATCAGTTTCCCCCTTGGTACCCTCTTGGTATGGGGAAACTGATTACTGTTGTTTCAAGCAAAAATATCTTCTTGTCTTAAAACAGCAACAAAAATAGGAGTGGGCAGAGACGGAACAACATAAGCGTTATGCATTGCAATGATCTTGATTGTATTTATTATTCGATTTATACCTTTACAAAATGGTGGTTTAAAATGCATAATTTATTTGACCTGTTTTTCACTTCCAATGTGAAATCCAGACCTGCATACTAAAATATCAGAAGGAATGTAATTCTGTATTTTTATGTCTTTGCAAGATGTATCCTTGGCCTCCATTTTCAAGAGGTTGGTCATATGTACATACTTTGTGCTGATATATTTCTTAGATGGAGATATTAGCAACTTGCTATTTATGTTTTGTCTGCTTGACCATTCAAGAAAAGTGGGCAAAAGAGGCAAAGTATGCATCTGAAACAAGTCTGAGTTTCGAACACCGCTTTCCTAGTATCTTTGGATTTTTACATCTCTCCTTTGAGTCGTGCCTACTTCCACCTCAATCACACCAGAAACGCTGCGCGTTATTCGAAGGAAGGTCGGAATAGCCTTCGTTTCGCTCATTCAAGGTCATGCTCTGCCTGTATCAAAAGGTGGCAGGCCTTTATTTCGCCAACATCAAGCTTCGTCGTTCATTCTCCTTCCCAGCCACGGCTGCTAATAATCCCTCCGGCGTTCAGGAGTCCCACTAACCACTTTGGACGGGCGATGGGTGGGGGGAAGTACACGCGGCAGAGACGAAGCGCGGGGCATCGCCGTCTCCAGCGCCGCGGTGTCAGGCGGGCGGCCGTTCCTGGTTCACGCCGCAGCGCGTTTCGTGGGCGGCTCTGTCACGGGGGCTGCGGCTCCGTGAAGAGGAGGAGCAGGAGGGAGGTGGCGCGGCTGCTTCAGCTCAGCCCTTTCGTAGAGGGCCTGGTCCAGCCCGTCTCTAGCGGCCCCCTCCGCCGCTCCAACAGAGCGCTGACAAGTTCCTGCGGTTCGCGCCGAAGCTCAAAAGCGCTGCGGCCGCTCGGTCTCCCTTGCAGGTGAGGGGAAAGTGGCAGGGCTGTCGGGAGGCGCGGTAGCTTCCCTCCCAATCCAGGACTGCTGGCGAAGGGCAAGCGAAAGGAGCTTCCAGCGCCTGGTGACGGGGAGCCAGGTGTGGGCGGCGGTCTGCGGAGGGGACGCCGGCCTCTGGGTAGGTGGCGGGGACGCATCCAACGCTGACGTGCGCGCCTGTGCCGGGAGAACGAGCGTGCTGTATATATTTGTAGGCCAGCGCTCAGCGGGTACTATGGAGATGATTGCAGGTTCCGTGCGTAGTCGGTGTGGCGAGGACGAGCGGCGTTGCCCGGTGTTCAGGCTGCTTTCATGTCGGGGCTTGCTTTAGTCCACCAAGAACAGTTCGCGCTGCTGCTGCTCGGTCTGGGTTTAACCCCTGACTAGCTGAGATCCGGTTTTGGGGAGCTGGCCGGGAGGCAGTGTAATCAAGCAAGTGGACCTCTCTCCCTACCCCATCCCAATTAGTATATAGGGCCCGATCGCTTTGTGTGTGTGTGTGTGTGTGTGTTTGTATAGGCGACTATTTATGTGAATCGTTATGTGCAACTCTTGGCTAAACCCCATAGGGCCAGAGCCTGTCTCCCAATACTGTTCCGAGCGGTGGAAGGCCGTGGAGTGTCTTTATCAACCTTCATTAGAAAAAGGAGGAAACGAGTTGCTGTCAGTACCACCGAGTTGTTCCGCACGGGAATCTGCTGTTCTCACCCCCCCCCCATCCCTTCGTTTAATGAATAGCATATGCAATTTTAAACATAAAAATGTTTTATGCCCACTTGCTTTTAAATATATACTTTTAAAGAATTTGTACCCTGCCCAGAATACTGTTGGGTGATTTAGAAACACGACTCTTGCCGTGTTGTGGACAGTTCTACCAGCTGTTGGCTGCTTAGAACATGTGAAAAGAAAGCAAGTGTTACTTGTGGTTCAGCGCTGGTTCATTATTTTGTTAACTCAGCATTTGGCAATGTGATTCTTTAGTTATGGAACAGCAGTAAGCAGAACTAAAGTTTGCTTTTAAACAGAATTTGTTCCTGCAAGGAAGAGAGCTTATCTGTATGCAAGATGTTTTATGCAATGGGGTGGCTTCTTAAATGGAGGCCTAGCAGGAAATTTATGCTGCTGAAGTGATTTGAGTGAAAGCATAATCTTTGGAAGCTCTGATACATAAAAAAGAAGTTTCACCCACGGAGGTGAATAGAGGAGGTAGGGTTTTTTTCCTCCCAGGTATTTGAAATTTATAAAATCCTATTAATGTGCCAGAGCCTGTCTCCCTTCCGAGCCGTGGAGTGTCTTTATCAACCTTCATTAGAAAAAAGAGGAAATGAGTTGCTGTCAGTATCACCAAGTTCTTCCACACGGGAATCTGCTGTTCTCACCATCCCCCATCCCTTCGTTTAATGAATAGCTTAATTAATTAATTAATGCTATAGCCTGTTGCATATGGAAGAAAACATGTCTGAAAATGCAAAGAAGGCAGTGATCCAGTGCATAGAAGAGTTAAGTCCTATTGAAAGCAATGGCATCTCTCCTTAAATATTTGTTCCCTATTCCATTAGTTAAAATTAACTCTATACAAGCAGATCAATTTTAGTTTTATTCCTGAATTGTGTAACAAAGATTCCAACAAGTAGTAGTTGGCGATAGATATACATTCTTACGAGCATTGAAAGAGGGATTGGAAAGTGGAGCACTGCATCCAAAATATGCTGTGAAAATATGCTGAAATATTTGCTGAAATATTTAATATGAAAATACTGTATGCTGTCAGAATATTCCACTAGATCATATTTATTTTTGTCTCCTGTAAATCAGATATGTTTTAATCCAAGCTAAACCATGCATAGAGTCAGTCTGCAATGACACAGCAAGCTGTATTAAGGTTTATCAATAAATGAGCAGTAGGGTGGTCCAAGCGAATTCTCTCTGCAAGCAGACACCATCAGAAAACGACAAAGTTTGTGGTTAATTTAGGGTACTGTCCCTAAATTGTTCCTCCTAGAACAAATTAGAGAAAAATCTAAAGCAAAACATAGTTCGCCTTTCTTTTGTTAACCACTGGCACTCATGAGAATTGCAGGTATGTTTGTTCATTGGTAAGTTTTAATAAGATTTACTGTATCATACAAATCAACACGTTGTTTTTTCCTGCCAAATCTTTCATTGAAACTTCCATCTGCAAAGACATTCTATTCTCTACATCAACACATTGTTAATGAAAAAGAAGGTAGCCATCACCAAACAAAATCCTTTACTGATTTTCATGTTTTGTACCGTTCCTCTTCGCTTGCATAACTGAGTGATGCAGAATGCTAGATGCTCAAGGGCTAGGGGTAGCACCTGCTTTTGATTTTTTTCAGTTCACATTGAACTGAATGTGAACAGTTCAATATCACAGTTCTAATGATATTCCTTGGAAATAAGTCACACTGATTTCAATGTATCTCACTTCAGATTGCATGCTTAACTGCTGCTTCATATTCTCTATTGTACATTAATATCCTCTTGTTGGAATTGTTTTGCTTTCTGAACTGTAGCACAAGGATTTCCATTCTGGTAACTCTAGCACCTCAGCTTTAAACATATTTTCTTGGAACCTGATCCTGTGGGCACACCAGGTACCCTGGTACCTGGATATTATTTACAGTTCAGAGTCCAAACCTCAGTCCTAAGAAGCTGAAAAAAAACTAAATACCCACCTTTTGTGGGTACAGTCACTTAACTCTTACTAAAACTTGCTCACTGTGGTTTGGATCTTAAAAGCTCTGGGCCATAGTTGTGGTGATGGCAGTGAATCTACTCTCCCCCCACTGTCAACCTGTAGAAAGCACTGTCTAGGGTGATTAAGAAAATGGTGAAGCATCTGTTCGTATTTGGAAGTTATTTCTTTCAGAGCCCTAAGATCTAACTATCTTGGAAATAAAACATTCATATTTTGATTAATCACAAATTGTTTTGAATACAGAGTTCAATGCTCTGTGTTTGATAGTAAGATTATTGAGAAGAGATATGGGAGAGCTGGCCCCATTAAACTTAGCAAGATTAATTCAATATTTTGTAGACACTTTGAGTAGGTGGGGTATAATGCTGTTGTCTGTTGGAACTTCACCCAGCTATAGTTATTCAATCTGGCATTAATGCAGTAGTTTTGCATCATGGGGAGAGAACATTTTTTTAATTTTAGTTTTGCTTAGCCTTCACTCTTATTGGGATGATTTTGATACAAATTGATCTACTTTATCATTTTCTGAACAAAACCAGATTTGCTACATCTTCAGCTCCAAAATTCAACCTTCCTTCCAACCATTTTAATCTTCTTCACCTTCACTTTCTGGTGGTAGCTGACATTACTAAGTAGATTTTAGAAGAGGATATTTTGGCAAACTCATAGCAAGATCTTATGGAGTTACACATCAGATCAGTCACCAGAAAGAAGAAGGAAGATGCCATGCTTCTTTGATCAGTGTTGAAAAAGAGTTAGGTGATCAATGAATGGTAAGGATTGTAGTTGAAGCTGGGAAGAATTTGGTGGCCATAATATTTTCCTCACATGTGTTAATGGCAGATGAAAAAAGTGTCCTGTGAATCAGCTTGCTCATAAGTGCTGAAATGGTAATGAAGGAAGAAGGTAATGAAGATTTTTTGCCAGATTAAGCAAAGCTCCACTTATTAATAGCCTTGATACTAGTGTGGCCTTTCACTGTACTGTTGGAAGTGCAATAAAGAGACTTGTTAAAGGCAAGAGTAACCTTTTAACAGTGTCTTGTTTTATATGATTCTCCATTACAGGACAGATTGGATGGGCAGTACTGAGGTTAATAAAGTTATCTTTTGTTTAGAAGACAAAGACCAAAATTTAAAGTCATTTCATCGTCCTTCAATCTACTCTTAATTTGATTGATTAGCTACAGACTGATCACTTTCCAAGCTTCAGTTGTGAAGACAGTGAAAATAGATACTCATCTTGCCGATTCAGACATATTTATACTCTGAATATTTGCTGTTTTTAACCAGTATTATTAATATGACATAGGAAATATGACTAGCTTTGGCCAATAATTTATTCTAGGAATTGATACAAGTAATTGTATGCAACAATCATCTTTGATGTTTAAAGGTTTTTGATGCTGTGTATATCTTTTATTATGGACCCATTCCATGACAGAAGGACAGAGTCAAAGGGAAAAGGAAAATAGATAAGCAGATTGTAAAAGAAAAAGAGAAAAAAAACCCCCAAGAGTCTTAAATACAAAAATGAATCTAAAATACTTAGAGGGACTTAAATGCTTAACTATTAATTGGATATAACCCTGTATTCCTATATACAAACACATTAAAAATGGAAATAGTAATTATATTTAATAGATTAGATAGATTTATAAAGTATCTAATAAAATGTATTAGAAAGATATGAGAATCCTACCTAAAAAATTTCTCAGATGAGAGATGCTGTAGTTTATGGTAGTTATACAGCCCTTGAACATACTGCAATAACAATTGCAAGAATTTTGCTTGGAGGATGTCCTTGACTTATTTGCTAGAAAGTGGACTAGGTGATTGTTTCTTCTACGTTTCCATGGTTTGCTGGCAGGAGAGGAAGTTTAGATCTTTCACCTCTGTGAATGAAAAGGGCAGTACTGTGTGGAAGAGTGTGGGGAGTTGATTCATTTTCCTTCATTGGACAGAGACAGAGATGTTCACATAAAATGGTCTTGTTACAGTGGCCTTTTAGAGGTGCTGAAGGTAATAAATTTAATCTGGTCAAAATCAGTGCTCTCTGGTGTGGTGAATAAAAGATAGCAGAAAGATAGGAAACTATCACTATCACTTGTCTAGTGACAAGTTAGGGGGCTGTAGGCTTTTGGACTGGAGTAGGGGTCTTGTTGAAGATTAGTGCAAATATTTGTTGCATTTCCTCCAATTTATAGTGGCCTAAGCCATAAAACTTTATATCTGCAGTTATTCCTTTAAAACAGGAGAATGTGAAGAGTCAGGGAAACTTCTGATGCCTTAGTTTATGACTGAAAATTGTAAGTTTTCCTCAATTTACTAGTAGCCATCTGTGAAGTCAAATCACAGTTTTAGTACAGATAGTCCCTGGGTTAAGAACGCCTGGTTTAAGGACGACCCATAGTTAAGAACGGAGCCTTTTGTAGCAAAATTTGAGTTAAATACACAATGATTCAAGTTAAATACACAATGGTTTGAGTTCATTACACAATACTACTTATACAGTATTATACAATAATACTGTTCCGGCTTACATACAAATTTAACTTAAGGACAGACCTTGGGAACAGAACTTGTTCTTAAACTGGGGGCTATCTGTAAGTCTTACTAATAAAGAAGGATGCTTAGAATGTATGTTCGCTGCTTTGAGTTATATAGTAAAAGAGTGAGATAAATATCTAATAACAGTAATAATTATTCTTTAAAATAGATTGCTAATTGTAGTTAAGTATAAATAAGTACTATATTTAAAATTTATTACAAAATGTATACTATTCTGTTTGTGTAAACACTCAAGATGGCCCACAACAATTAAAAGAATACAAAATACCAAACCTAACCATAAAATCAATGTAATTTAAATCAAACATTAAAATGATTATCATTAAAATAATTAACAGTTAAATGTTAACTGCCCTGTTAACATCTCAGGGTAAAGATGTTGGTCATGTCAACAACTGACAACCACTCCGTTTCAGAGTCACGGATTACAGGGCAAAGAGTCCTTTAAAATGTGGAAAATAAGTTTAATCTGCTGTGGGTTAAGAGAGAGCCATATCTTCACTCTGAGAGGATTGCCAGCCATTAACACTAGCTTCTGTCTGGTCTGCAGTAAAGATCCTGATCTAGCCATGCTTATTTTGAGCATAGGAGTCTAATAAAACTATGTAAAGTTGGTAATTGGAAATTTAAAGTTGAGACTTGGGCCAAGGAACCTGGAAAAGGGACAAACACATCTTGGGAAGTATTTTCCATATGCTGAGAGCTACACAGAAGACCCAAGCTCCTGGTAGCCAAGATACCAAAAAGGTGGAAAAGAGGATCCCTGATTAAAGGACCTTGAGGAACTAAGTGTTCCTCACTGATTATAGCTCTTTCAGCATGTCCCGATAAGATGGGATCATTCAAAAAGATGGTCAGTAATCATCACCAGATAATATGGATATCAGAGCAAGTCTACAATGTTGAATCAACCTGAGAGATTCCCCTACTATAGTCTCCATGTTGTTCACCCAAAAGGGATGTCTTCTCCAAGTACTGGCTAGGAACACTGGAAGTTTTGGTTGGAAATACGTTTAGGGAGCCCTAGTTGAAAAGTAGTGTATCAGGACTTCTAACATCTGTTTCTTTGCTAAATTACAAGGTTGCTTGAAAAGACAGAAAACTCATCTAGAGCTAATGCCTCAATTTGCATCAAGGCATTCAGTAATTTTCCACCCAAAATGGGTAGTTGGTGCCATATATGAAGTTTGCCAACTCATTCCTGCTTAACAGTGTGTTTTTAATGAAAGCTCTGATTGTTCTTCCTCAATCTGGTATTGTCTTTGAAATAAACACTGATTTAATTTTTCTCTTGTAAGTCTGTCAGCAGCTGATCAGTTGTTCACTTATGTTACTATGCATTGATTGATTGCTCCAGAGGAAGGAAAAATATAGCCTTGTTTAGGTCAGTTTTTTTTCATTAGTAGTCAATCCTTCTTTGATTTGGTATTGTTCCATCCTAAGGTTCAGGCTGCCTTTTATTGTCTCTACTGCATTTATGTCAGATGTCTTCAGCTTTCATTCATCCTTCTATAGCTAAATATTCTATCTCATGCATTTATTAATTTTTTGTTCAATCTCTGAATTCATTGGACTTGAAAATTGATTTTCATAGAATTTCCTAGATTTATGCAGCCCAACATACATTGAGCCCAGAAGACAACAAGATTATATCCTTCTCCTCTGAAGCATTGATAACACTAATCAATAACTTCTTAAGAGCAGATTGGCTTCAGAGAGTATATGGAGGAGTGAGTTTGTATTGTTGTGATCCTTCACTATAGAAACAATGTCTAAGACCAAGTATATTCCAGAAGGAATGTAAAATATGTCGTCTAGCTTTCAGTGACCATTGGATATTGTAGGAGAGCTCTGTTAGTGTATGGTGGCAAAAAATGAAAAGTCTGGTAATGGGAAAAGGTACTACCAGATTCCTTCTGAATTTGCAACTACAAGAGATTTTCTTAGCATATATATTGTGGATATCTTGGATAGGAATTTTAATTTATGCCATTTTCAGGATTTTTTCTGGTTTCGTCATTCTTTTAAATACGTCATGCCACCTTTTGTCTTTTGTGAGATCTTGCTTTGTTTATTATTACGTTCCCTCTTGAAAATGTCCATTGCTTTAAAAGGGTAAAGCCTCATTAGAGTTGAGCTCAATGCTTGGTGATTTCATAGACATGTCAATGTAGTGCTCTTGGCAACAGTATGGAAATAGTTTACCATTGCCTTCTTCTAGGATGTCAGTTAGCTTTACAATCTCATCTACACTTAGATTAAGTTGATGGTTTTCCAGCAAAGTAGTAACAAGATCCAATGCCAGGTAACTTTCTGAGGTTAGCCAATGCCTTCTAATGATTGGCACTTAACTAGGCAAGTCCAACATTAGCATTTTGACCAGTGATATGTTGTGGGCCAATTCATTGTTGAATAAATATGAATATCTATAGATATAGATATAATTAATATCATGGAGTAGGGAAAAAACTTCCTTTTTCATTAATTGCTTCTGTCATAGTAAAACAAAACAAAACAAAAATCAAGGCAATGTCACATGACACAAATACATAGTATGATTTATTTTTATGTTTTAGGTGCATTTATAAAAATGAATGGTTCAAATAGTTATCACTGAACATTTCTTAAAAATAATTACCTATTTTCACTTGCCCCAGTAACTTGCTTCCTCACTTTTCCCATTGTTTTTATTGATTTAAGGTGTTGATTATTTTATATTTATATATTTTGTAATGAAAAGTATTTTAAAATCAAACAAAATACATTTGTGATATGTGTATATAATCATGAATGGAATCAAAATGTACTGTATTTTGAATATTGCCCCCCTCTATTTTTCTTGTAGATGAAAAATCGAAACTCAAACAGAACAGATTGTTAGTGTTTATTTTTAGTGTCGTACATGAGGATTATGGTAGCTGCTTATTGGTCTGTTTGGACAAGGCTTGTCGATCACTAAGCGTCCCTTAGATTAGGGCAGGGATGTGGACGCTCTGGCTCTTCAGAAAGAGCTAAATCATTCCCAGGAGTCCTGGCCTGCACAAATCTGGAGAGCCACAGATTCCCCATCCTTGAAGTAGGCCAGGGCTGGGCAAACTGTGGCCATAAGGCTACCTGCCACTCTCGCATCCCTTTTTTGTGTCTGTTGGGAATTTTCTGTGGTCATGACTGCTGAAAACTGATGACACAAAAGTTCCTGATATTTTAAGGTGGGAACACAGTAACAAGTGATACAATAAGCCCTAAATAGGCATGTTATATTTAAACATTGTAGGAAAAACATATATAAATAATAGAATAATCAGTAGATGTTTAGTTTTTAAGAAGTGCTAGAAATTAATGAAAATAGGCTGAACATTGGTATGAAATACATATTTTGTAAATGTCTGTGCTTTTTAATATCTCTAGTGCCAAATAAAGTTTTAAAATATCATCAGAATCCTTTTTAATATATAGTAAAAACAAAAAGGAAAAATGTGATATGTTCTAACAAACATGCCAAAATGAAGTGGAAATTATTAACAGGCAGTCTAAAGTCATGTGATCCATCTCAGCAGTATTGTTGTAAAAGTTAAAGTTATTGGACTTGGATTAATATGCATGAACAAATCTCAGCAGAGAACCACAGCATCCTGTTCTTCATAATCATTTACTGCAAAGTAGACTTTTAAGTGCCAAAAGGAATACTTATCAGCAAAAAACTAATTGAATGTTATATAAAAGGGCTACTCCAGTGTTAAAATCTAATTTATTTCCATTAATGTGTACGTGTTCTCTGTGTTGTGTAACTGCCTGTTAAACCCAGTGAATCAGTGCTTTAGCATCTGGGCCTTCCCTCCCCCCCTCTTTCTTACATTTCTGTTTCTGGCTGGTGTCATTTTACCTTCTTCAAAGCACCATTTTCCAGGGAAAGGGATATTCCTTTTTTATTGGCACAGATGCACTGTTTTTGCACATTAGTAAGTTGCGCTACCTTGTCAATCACTGTTTTCCAACCAGTTTAAGACCAGCAGAGCGACTAAGCTTTCACCTCATTGGCTACGGTATTCTGGGAGGGATTTTGCTGGAAGGAAGGGCTGCAGTCTTTCCCCAGCAGAGTTCAAGCTGTCTTTGCTTCATCATCTAAAAGAAAATCCCCAGATAAGGCATAAAGCTTTTAGAGGGGAGGGAGAAAATAAGCATGATAATTATTTCACAGGAGACTTATTCATCATCATGATGATGTAATTGAAAATATAGGACTACTGTTGCATTAGAGGATTCTGTTTGCTTGTTGGAAGTGTCGAGTAGATAGAGCTACAAAAGGTAGGTGGGAGGCTGTTTTTTAAAGAAATTATTATTGAAAGTTTAAAGAGTTTACTGCAGTATGCTGCATACCATATGTGTTACTTGGAGATTTCTCCTATGAACAAAGAATCTGTTTAGGAGTGTGTGAGAGTTAAATGAATTCAGTTCAAAGCAATTTAAACTGTTCTGTGTAGAGCCCAAGGAAATAACCCTTTCATTTTAAAAAAAATAGCATTCACAAAAAATATCTCTGATTTTCTTTTAAGTAATTCATCTCTACATGAATGTTTAACAATATTCTTTATTTTTCTCACTTAAAATTTGGGTCAGTTTGTTCCCCCCCCCCCAGAAAACATTGATAGTCTGTACTTAACATTTTCTTTATGTAACTTTATATACAAACAAAGATGAATGCATAGTGTGTATTTTGAGTATTTGTACTTAAGATTCAACTTCTCAGAGGTTTATACAAGATAAAACTTAAGGCATAAATTTAAGAACTGAACATCTTTCTTTTTGCTGCAGTTTCACTGTGATTTTCAGAGATATTGGATTCCTTTATGGAAAAAAAATGTCTGTTTACACATGCTCACCTTTAGCCAATCCAGAGTTTACGGTATGACAGATTTTTATCTATCTGTTAACTGAGAAATGTTACCTGGTAATTTATGAATAGTATCAACTGCTCTGTCTTTTATTTCCTATAGCAGAAGTGTTGATAGAAATAGAGCTGCTGGATAAATACCTGCCTTAGTGGTAACTTCCAAACTATTACTAATAGATTATTAGTAATATATTCCATTACTAATCTTTCACTCTATGTTTCTGCTGACCACAAAACAGTGAGATTTTTTTTCTTTAGAAAGCATGGTAGATGCAAATGTGAAGAATGTATATGAATCAGGTCTAAGATCTAAAGTACAGTATAACAATTTGGAAAAAACAGAACTCTTGAAAATTATTCAACCCCATTTACCTTACAGTAATATAAATGCAGTCTAAGGCTACTTGTAGGCTCTGTTTGCACAACTTAACTCTGTCAAGTCATGGGCAGGATTAGAGTTTTGTGTAAATACTGTAGCCCATTCATCATTGAGTTAGAGGAGGATAGTTTTTAACTCTGAACAGCCCCAGGATTGGATTGGGCTAAGTTCAAAATGGGTTGTTTCAATCATTCTGGATATGTTTTAAACTCAAAACAACCCCGTTTGATGTTTAAATGAAGTAGTGACAGAGCTCAGTCTAGCTCTAAAAAATGGCCAAAACAAACTTTTGAACTCAAAATAACTTTGGACTTGAAGCAAAGTGTTTTAATTAAATATGTTTCAGATTCAAAACATGTTGTGCATAATACAAATATGTGTACTATTTACTTATCCAAGAGTGATTTGTTAGCAACCATGAATAGTTCATTTCTGCTGAAAAGGGATATATCTGTTGTTGGAAAATGAATATATCTTCTGTACTGTGTTGTGTTGAATTATCACCAGCTCTAAATTAAGCACTTTGTGTGCAGTCACTGCAGAGTCGGTAACGACTGAGCGCAGATTAAAAAAAAAAAAAAGTACCTTTGAGATGAAGTTCTTAAATCTGTTTTTTCAATTATTAAATGCTATTTATTAATGTGATAGTTAAATATAGAATAATTTCATGGCTATTTGTGAATGGCACTGATATATTGATATGTTTTGAAACTAGCTTGATGATATTGTTCCATAGCTAAATATTGTTAAATAATTTTATTTCTTCAATTTGAATCTTATATTAACATCCAGTTTTAAATGTTTTAAATATACTTTCCTTAGTTATTGTTCCATTTCCTATATTTATCATAATTTCCATGTTAGGCTGATGCAGTTTTAGTAGCTAATAAAAAGTTCTTAATATGTTTTCTATTCTGTGTTCCCATATTTAAGGCAGTGCAACAAGACTATGCTCTTATCCCTTAATGTCCCCTCTAGTATTTCTGTTCTCTTACAGGTCCAATTTAGATGTAATAACTTGTACCTTTCATTCTATCTTGGTATGTAGTCTTGTTAAAAGATGTGAATGTATCCTGCATGCCCAACTACAGGCTCCAGACTCAGACACATACAATAGTATGTTGTGTTCAACTTAGTTTTGGGGGTTTAGTAGTCATGCATGCTTTCTTTCCTTCCCACTCGCATAACTCTGTTTGGGGACTTTGTCAGTCTATCCAATGTTATGGACTGCCACTAATTAGTCCTCTTCTCCATGAGTCTTTCAATCTATCCTGTATCTCTCTCAAGTTTTCTGCATTAGTAGCTCCATCCCCACCCTCCAGGGAATTCTCTGCTAAATCTGACCCCAAGGTAGTCATGAGGATACCTCTACCAGATTACTTCCTAAGAGACTCTGGTTTTGTTTATGAATACCAAATCTGTCTCCAAAATCTTACAGTGACACTCCTGCCAGATTGGTCCCTAGGATACCCTGTATAACTCTTTCAATCATGCATTTCATTTTCTCAAACATAGCAATGCCACAGTATTTGAGCTACAGCCCTTTCTCTTCTTCAGTAAGTTGTGTGCATGAGACTCCCAAAGCAGACAAGGTTTTCCTCTTCATTGTTCCTTTACTTAGCTGGGTAACAGATTACAAAATTGAGTGTCTGAGGCTTGATACATGATTACAAAATCTGGTGTCCTAATCTAAAAAAGGAAAAGAAAGGGAAAGAAGGAAACAGGCAAGGGAAAGGCTTTCAAGATCTTTCTGGAAGATACAAGCTAAAGACTGTTGTTAAATTCTTACCATCCATTGCAGAATCATTAAGTGCTTCACTGATCTTTCAGAGTCAGGGTCACATGGAAAAAGGGTGCTGTGGAAAACAGAAGCAACGGGCAAGTTCATCCTGAGAGTCCCAAGAGATGTTTTGAATGCATCTCTTTTTCATTTTTTGTAATGAAAAAAATCTCTCCTCCATATTTCTGTCTATCCTTTCCATTGGTTCTTTACCCCACTTCATATATGGGGCCAACTCCATTTGTATGAACATGTGCACAAAACTAGCTCTTTATTTTAGGATCTTGCATCCATTTCTTGCTCCTTCTAACAAATTGTGTTTAGATATTAACTTCCAGCTTTTGGTATGAACTCATGCACAAAATCTGAAGAAGGTATGAGGGGCGGGAGCAAGTGCATTTGTCAGGCACCTATGACTTTTCAAACTTGTAGTAGAGCAAGACTCAGTGATTTGATATGTATAAATCAGCTATCTATGCTCACAAGTGAGGCATGACTCTTGGTCACATACCAAATCAGATTAGCTCAACCTCTTCCTCTGCTGGAGATAGAAAAGATACTTGATTTTTATCCTGATGCAGTCTTGCAACTCTTGGTAGCTACAATGTCACAGTAAAATAACAACATCAGAATTAAAACAACATACAATCCAAATCATAAAAACAAAACTGAAGTAGGAGAGAAAGAACCTCAAGAGGTGCAAGTGATGAAAGGCTCCTTGAAAAAGCTTAGTTTTTAAAAACTGCCTAAAAGAAAAGGGGCCGGTTTCATCTCAGTGGGGAGCCCATTTTACAGTGTTGGTGCTGCTTTGGAGAAGTGGTGCCCTCTAGTTTCAGCTTCCCTGTCATGGATATGCGGGACAACAAGAGCCCTCTTTACACGATCAAATAGGCTGGTCTGAATCCAGTTGGAGGAGGCTATTCTTGGTGCCAAATCATGAAGGGTTTACAGGTTAACACCAGCACTTTAAATTATACTCAGAAGTGAACCAGTGCAGTGGCCGCAACATAGGTATAAGATGTTCCCAAGGGTAGAACTCAGGAGAAGTCTGTAGACTACAGGTGGTAAACAGCGGCATGTTCTGCCTTCCCAGCAGCCTCTGAATTAATAGTTTGAATCTCCCAGGAAGCTAGAGAAATGCAGCTTCTGTTTCAATTACAGAAGAACTTTTTCTTCAGAATTATATAATTTCTATAGTAAAACACCTAGCCAGGAATTTGCTCTAATATACAGTGCATTCAGAAAGTATTCAGACCCCCTTCACTTTTTTCAATTTTGTTATGTTGCAGCCTGCTATTACAATCGTTCAAATTCATTCTTTTTCTCATTAATCTACACTCAGTACCCCATAATGACAAAGTGAAAACAGAATTTTAGAAATGTCTGTAAATTTATTAAAAAGGAAAAACTGAAATATCACATTGGCATAAGTATTCAGACCCTTTACTCAGTACTTTGTTGAAGCACCTTTGGCAGCAATTACAGCCTCGAGTCTTTTTCAGTATGATGTGACAAGCTTTGCACACCTGGATTGGGGGATTTTCTGCCATTCTTCTTTACAAATCCTCTCAGGCTCAGGTTGGATGGGGACCATCGGTGGAAAGCCATGTTCAGGTCTCTCCAGAGTTGTTCAATAGGGTTCAGTCAGGGCTCTGGCTGGGCCACTCTAGGACATTCACAGAGTGAATTCCCTAAGCCATTCCTGTGTTATCTTGGCTGTGTGCTTAGGATCGTTGTCATGTTGGAAGGTGAACCTTCGGCCCAGTCTGAGGTCCTGAGCGCTATGGAACAGGTTTTCATTGAGGATATCTCTGTCCTTTGTTCCATTCAGCTTTCCCTCAACCCTGACCAGTCTCCCAGTCCCTGCTACTGAAAAACACCCCCACAGCATGATGCTGCCACCACCATGCTTCACTGTTGGGATGGTATTGGAAACCGGTGTCTGGTTTCCTCCAGACATAACTTTTAGAATTGAGGCCAAACAGTTCAATCTTGGTTTTATCAGACCAGAGAATCTTGTTCCTCACAGTCTGAGAGTCCTTCAGGTGCTTTTTTGCAAACACCAAGTGGGCTTTCATGTGTTTTGCACTGAGGAGAGACTTCTGTCTAGTCACTCTGCTTTATGGCAGAGATCAATGGAGGGCTGCAATGATGGTTGTCCCATCTCCACACAGGATCTCTGGAGCTCAGTCAAAGTGACCATCGACGTTCTTGGTCACCTCTCTTACTATGGCTCTTCTCCCCCGATTGTTCAGTTTGGCTGGGTGACCAGCTCTTGGAAGAGTCCTGGTTATGCCAAACTTCTTCCATTTGAGAATTATGGAGGCCACTGTGCTCTTGGGAACCTTGAGTGCAGCAGAAATTTTTCTGTAGCCTTCCCCAGATCTGTGCCTTGCAATAATCCTGTCTCTGAGCTCTGCAGGCAGTTCCTCTGACCTCATGGCTTTTTCTCTGATACAGTATGCATTGTCACCTGTGAGGCCTTCTATAGAGAGGTGTGTGCCTTTCCAAATCATGTCCAATCAATTTAATTTACCACAGGTGGACTCCAATCAAGGGGTAGAAACAACTCAGCAACTATCAAGAGAAATAGGCACCTGAGCTAAATTTCAAGTGTTGCAAAAGGTCTGAATACTTATGCCAATGTGATATTTCAGTTTTTCCTTTTTAATAAATTTACAGACATTTCTAAAATTCTGTTTTCACTTTGTCATTATGAGGCACTGAGTGTAGATTAATGAGAAAAAAAATGAATTTGAACGATTGTAATATCAGGCTGCAACATAACAAAATTGAAAAAAGTGAAGGGCGTCTGAATACTTTCTGAATGGACTGTATATGTGTGCTATGTGTGTATGTATGTATGCACACACACATACACACAGTACACACACACATATGAAATAGTTTTACAAAAGGAGTACTTTATACATAATTCATTTTAATACATAATTCATTTTAATCAATCATTAGTTAATAAAAAATAATTTTTTGTCCTAGCTGTGCTCAGAGTGAGGCCTCTGGCCAGTGTATGTAAACACATATTTATATTCACAAACAAATAAACATGCATGTACACATTTGTTGTGCAAAAAAAATCCAGGATTGGTTTAGTGGCATCTGTCAGTCTTAGTTGACTAGTTTGAAAGATGGATAGTGGATGACAGGGTGTTCATAATTTTTTTTTCCTGTCTAATCTTACTTTTTGGAATTGTCTTAAATTCAGTGTTGTGTTCCTTTGGATTAAATATCTTAGTCAAATCAACTATATGTTTAGATTTCAAAGGCAGAGAAATATTTATAGAGGGAAGAACAATCCTACAACAGTTATGCTATAGTTGATGAAGATTAAAAGGGGTTGAACTGAGAAGTTTCAAACCTTGGCCACTAGAAATATGTACATCCTTTCTGGTTTGTAAAATATCCACAGCATTTCTAATTACTAATAGCATTTCAAAGTTTTCTTGGAAGTATAGCAACATAATCTCATTTTATTTTGAAGAAAAATTGAGGATAGATTCAGATTACCATTCAATCCAAATTTTAGATTAGTGTTTTGTGATACAACCATGAGGATGTGAAGTACTGTATATTTTTCAGAGTGCAGTTTGTGTGTTTATCAATGGATCACGATTCTGGGTGTGGACACAGTATAAAGCCTTCATAGCTGGCCACCATTTGTGGTTGGTTCTTCTCACCTGTACACTATGGAGAAAGGATATCAGCAATCAAACAGTGAGAATTCCTTTTGTTTCTTCTGGGGAATAATCTAGACACAACATACATGATTTTTGTAGGGATCCATCACCCAATTTTTTGCTGCTAATTGGGTGTTTCTCTTTCAATTTTAAGAAGACATGTTGTTAGGAGTGGGATGAGAGAAAAAAGAGTGCTGATTGGGACTTTTCTTCCTTCCAAAAAAATAATAGCAGATGTAAGAAACAAACAAACTGTATGGTTGTTAATGATTCAATATATGTTGTTACTTTAGTGCTTTCTAAGTACAATGAAATACAAATACAATGGTTCTACCCCTTCCTTGATCCCTTAGATTTTTGTTAGAAGGAATATTTTCTCAGTCTGTGGTGGCATAGTTGTCATTTGGAATCAAGGAGGAATCCTCTCACTATTTGTCAGTACCATGAAGTGAGAGCCTGGCCTCTCGACTCAGTTTTCCTTCGAGGATACATCTTAGGGAAACACAAGAATTTTCACATCACTGCTAGTTTTCCAGAGTACAACAGAAATGTTACAATGGAGACAGGTATAAAGTTCACCAACACAATGCAGTCCAGGTGTTTTGGACCAACTCCTATCATTCCTGAAGAAAACCGTGCTGCCTGAGACTCATCCAAAATAGTTGTATAGCTTGGATTGGTTGTCACCAGGAAAAGTTTCATGGTTGCCAGTGACAACTAATTTTTGAAATTGTGACATTTTAACTGCTAGTGACTTTGATGTACATCTTTGCATTGATCGTGCAAATTATTGCATAGAAAAGGAGAATTAGCCACTCTGAATGGATAGCACAGCACCAAGAGGAGATTCTTCTGGTAATTTTGGGCACCCAAGAGCTTTGGATCATTTTCCTCAATAAATAAATAAACAAGTATAATGTTTTTGACTCATTTGTTTAATTGGGTTCTTTTTATCTAGATATGGACATGTATGGAAAACAGATCACGTTTTAGGTCATATGTATGCAGAAATATTGAAAATTCAAAAAGGTTCACAAACGTTTAAGCATTGCTGTATCATAAACAGTGCTGCAGTTCCAAATATTGAATCCGGTGATACTGTGGGCCTGTGTAAGATTGTACCGCACATGGCAAAAGAACTGGAAACTTAGCCAATCTTCTCAATATTCAGCATATTCATTCATAATACAACCAAATTAAAAGGCTCAGTTATTTTATTTAAAACACGTTGCCAGCAGCATTCCATTCTTGGTACCTCAGAATGCATAAAAAATATTAAAATCTTAATCCTCTGACAGCTTGGTCCTTACTTCCAAAGGTGAATAAATACAATGAGAAAAGCCTTATTCTGAATATCATTTATTACTTTACTGGATTATTGTATTGTACATCTTGTCTTTTTATTTCCTGGACTTTTAAAATATGTGGCTGATTGCAAATGTGACTATTGTAGCTATATCTCTAGAATATTTTCTAGAAAAAAGTTGTGTTCAAATATTATTTGAATGATTTTTTGGTTTTATTTTTACAGGTTTCTGCACTCTAAGTGCCTTATGGAGTCATTGTATAGAGACAACTTCATTGTTCTCATGATGATCTCTCCCAGCTAGATTTTGGTTTTAACCTTACAAATCCAGCTGCGTCCTGTGAATCTGGTTCCAGCGTTTACAAAACGTGAGAAAAAATATTGAACTGAATAAGAAGACTGCTGAATATGTAGCTTTTCCTATCTAATTAACACCAACAAAGAAGGTACTGCAGTCTAACATGTATAAAAGAATGCCATTGTATGAAAACAAAGTTTTTTACCAGTAGCATGAACGCTGGCCAGAAATGCTACTGAGCATGAATATTTTGCAGACAAAAGTGTACGAGTGGCATATATTGGTTGATAATTGCGATGTTTGCTGATAATAGCTGCTTATTCATCTTTGTATGCATTGGAGTTTCTTAAGCTACAACTGGTTTTATTGAAAGGAACTTCTTGACTTGTTGGAGTTTTTACACAGAGGCAATTTCATTAATAATAACTCACAAAATCGAAAGCAGTTTTACATCATGGCCTCGATTGTTGCTCCGGTAAGAGACACAAAATGGCTGACGTTGGAAGTGTGCAGGCAGTTTCAGAGAGGGACTTGTTCACGTTCTGATGAGGAATGTAAATTTGCACATCCATCCAAAAGCTGCCAGGTTGAAAATGGAAGAGTGATTGCCTGCTTCGATTCCCTAAAGGTAAGAATGCATGCCTTACAAGGAGGTAATGTAAGCATGCCCTTGTGCTGGGCTAAGCTTCTGATGCCTGAATGGATTGCATCCAGGCAGTTTTCTCAACAACAGTATGGAATTGGTTTGCTATTGACTTTTCCCAGAATGTTTCCCAGCTTCCCAGACTAGCCTTCAGTTCTGGAATTCCTTGATGCTATCCTATCCAAATAGTAACTGGGCCTGGCCTAGTTCAGCTTCCAAATCTAACTTAAGTTGTACAGATGAGGCCATTTACTGAGGATGGTAAGCTAATAATGTTATTAATTGTTGGGGTATCTCATTGTTACAGTAACTCAGTCAATACATTATTTTACTTTGTCTGATTAGTTGAATTTTACTAAACTTTGGCCTAGTGGTTAAGGACTAGAGCAGGGAAACCTGAATTCTAGTACTGCTTTAGGCATGGAAGCCAGCTGGATGACTTTGAGCCAGTCATTCCCTACTAGAAGATAGTGGCAAATCACTTCTGAAGATGTTACCAAGAAGACTGCATGGACTTTCCAAGTAGTTGTCAGAGGTCAAGACTGACTCAGAGACACCCTCCCTTGCCCCATATTCATAGAACACACGTAGCGTATGGTGTGCTTCAATGCTTGTTCAGTCTCACTGAACAGTTAGGTACTCTGTGTGCTCAGATCTTAAACCTTTCTTCCAGCCAAAAGAGAATATGTCTCATCGGCTACAATTAAAGTCCTGCCTAAATGTATCATTATGTATATTATTGACATAAGGAAGTCTTAGATTCATTTCACTGAACTATGATGGATTATGGAACATCTGCCTGTACAATAAAACCAAAAATTGTTGGTTCATGGCCCTGGTATATAAATATGAAATCATTGCCAGATATATGTCAGAGGATATCCTCATCCAAAAGTTACAGCTATTATTTCATTTGCAATTAATTGGAGCCCTTCCATTTTTCAGTTTTGGATCTGGGTCTAGAAACTGCATTGTGAATTTACTAACTGTTCCCTGCTTGAGATATGACATTAATTATCACTTGTTGATGACAATAGGGCAAGAAGAGGTACCTGCCACCTCCCAGAAAGTAATTCTTTGGAGTAACAGAGGCAGGTGTCTGATATAGGAAAATTGCAACTCAACATAAACCAAAAACCCTGGTTACTGGGTATGTAGATTTTCCATCCAATCTATTCTAGAATGGAGTAGAATAGCAGGTTTATGCAAAAGTTGTTACTGGAGCAGTTTTTTTTTTCTTCCTAGTGTTTTTCCCACAGGTGCAGGGTCGCTCTTTTTTTTTTTTCCCCGGATCAACCAAATGCTGATTCATTGGCTGCCACAGGGATTGACTGATCGGCTTGTTGCCTGAGCCTGATGTCATGAGCTGAGAGGGACTGGCCCAAGGTCACCCAGCCGGCTTTCATGCCTAAGGCGGGAGTAGAACTCACTGTCTCCTGGTTTCTAGCCTGGAGCCTTAACCCCTAGACCAAACTGGCCCCCTTTACTGGAACAGTTGTTACTGTATGTTCCACACACAAAGATTTTTCCTCTGTTTTTGAAAAGTTGGTTAAATAGATACTTATATAAAGTCTCTTTCAAGTCACATCCTGGTGACATGTACATATAGTTTTCTTGGCAACAATACAGAAATGGTTTACCATTATCTTCTGGGAAATTCAATAAATAATTTCATAAAAGTGAATTTCCCAAGATTACTAAATTATAAAGGTGGTTCATTATCTGGTACTTTGTTACTCCAATATACAGCGTTATATAGTCCAATGTACAATATACAAATAACTTTTTGGGGAAAAGAATTTTATATTTCCTTGTTGGCTTTTGCTTATCCTGCATACACTGTGTGCACAATTATTAGGCAAGTTGTATTTTTGAGGATGAATTTCATTATTGAACAACTACAGTGCTCTCGGTCAATCCAAAATGTTAATAATCCTCAAACCTGAATATTTAAGAAAGTAAAAGTGAGGTTTTGGCTTTCTTAGGAGCATATCTATGTGTGCACAATTATTGGGCAACTATTAGTGTGCAGAATTATTATGCAACTAAATGAAAAACAAAAATTCCCCCATCTCACTCATTTATTTTCATCTGTTAAAGTGAGAATAATAATCAAACTCAAAATTTATAAATAAACATTTCTGACATTTCAGACAAAAAAATCTGTGACCAATATAGCTACCCTTCTTTGCAGTAACAGTCATAAGCCTTCCATTCATGGAGTCGGTCAGTTTCTTGATCTGCTGACGATCAACTTTTTGGGCAGCAGCAACCACAGCCTCCCAGACACTGTTCAGAGGGATGTACTGTTTTCCTTCACCATAAATCTCCCATTTGAGAAGGGCCCACAAGTTCTCAATAGGTTTTAGGTCAGGTGAGGAAGGGGGCCATGTCATTATTCTTTCATCTTTCAGGCCTTTACTGGCTAGCCACGCAGTGGAGTACTTCAGTGCATGTGATGGAGCATTGTCCTGCATAAACATCATGGTCTTCTTGAAAGATGCAGACTTTTTCCTGTACCACTGCTTGAAGTGTACTTCTAAAAACTGGCAGTAGGTTTGGGAGTTGATTCTGAGTCCATCTTCAACCCAAAAAGGTCCAACCAGCCCATACCAGTACCCCACCTCCACCTTGCTGGGATCTGAGTCGAAGTGGAGTTCTGTGCCCGTTACTGATCCAGCCACGGGCCCATCCATCTGGTCTGTCAAGAGTCACTCATCTCATCAGTCCATAAAACTTTTGAAAAATCTGTCTTCAGATATTTTTTGGCCCAGTCTTGTCGTTTCAGCGGTGTCTTGTTCAGCGGTGGTCAAGTTTCAGCCTTCCTTACCTCAGCCATGTCTCTGAGCACTGAACACCTTGTACTTCTGGGCACTCCAGGTAGGTTGCAATTCTGGAATATGACAGCACTGGAGGATAATGGGTTCCTGGAAGCTTCACATTTGATTCTTCTCAAATCTTTGGCAGTTAATTTGCATCTTTTTTTCTCAACACATTTCTTGCAACCCTGTTGACTATTTGCAACAAAACATTTGATGGTTCTGTGGTCACGCCCCAATATCTTAGCAATTTCAAGAGTGCTGCATCCGTCTGAAAGACTTTTTACAATTTTTGACTTTTCAGAGTCAGTTAAATCTCTTTTTTGGCCCATTTTGCCTGAAGAAAAGAAGCTGCCTTATAATTATGCACACCTTGATATAGGGTGTTGATCTCCTTAGGCCTCACCCTCCCTCATTACACAAATACACATCACCTGATATGTTTATATCCAATAAGCATTCAGGTTTATACAGCTTGGAGGTGGAAAATATGCATAAAAATGATGATCTGGTCAAAATACTCACTTGCCTAATAATTGTGCACACAGTGTATGTTTGCCTTAGTATCTGTACCTCCTCATATAACTTCAATATCCATCCCTTGCTTACTCAGAATCTTTTGGATTTTGTTTATGGTTGCTCTTAATAATACTCTCTATATTCTCTTGTATAATTTCTGACTTCACGTTACCAAATAAAATAATTTATGTTAAAGGTGGTGGTTCTTGTTTCTTCTTTTGGTGATATCAAGTCAGTTTTGTCTCCTGGTGACTGGCTGGACGACTCCCTGCAGTTTTCTTCACAAGATTTTTGGAAGTGGTTTGCCATTGCCCTCTTCTTCCTAGGGCTGAGAGAGCATGATTGGATGAAAGTTACCCAGCTGGCTTTGTGCCTAAAGCAGAACTAGAACTCCTGGTTTCTATCCTGGTGTCTTTAACTGCTACACTAAACTGCTATCTATATTAAAATAAGTTAAAATATATTAAAATGTTTTTTTAGTTTTTTAATCATCTCCTAAAATGTTTTAGACAATAAAAATAAATATTAGACATTTACATTTTCAAAATACCAAGATAAATGCATTTCCCTTCAATGCATATGTATGTTTTTTTAATAAACATGAGCATTCCCTCTTCTTTTAAATATAAACATAATTGTAGTGCAACTTCTTTCTATATCATTCCAAAAGGGTTTTGTAAAGTTTGCAAGAATTTAAACCACATAAAATTTTTGTAGTTAGAGATGTACAAAGTGATTTACCCAAATAAGCAGTTAGTCTAGTTTTACAACATATACATGTGCGCACAGACACACAGATCAATAATCTCTCATAACCCAAAGAGAACTGTATAATTAGTGCTTGCTTACAATCTTTGTAGTCAGCCAGTTCAAGGGATCTTCTAGTTCACCAAGCTGATGAGCTTCTTCAATCATTTAGAAAATTCCAACACAAAACAGGACAGGAACAGCAATTGTCAACTAATATTTTGCAGGTTGAGTATTAATGCACATATAATGAATACTAGGAATGCAGAAATTGATCTTCTGTCTCTTTATAATTCAACCCTGTACATTTATTAATCCAGTTTACCTTACATAAGATGCACTTGGCCAACTTAGCTTAGCTAAAAAGGGCCAGGACCGATCAATGCTTATATGGAAGACTTCCAGGGATTGCTAGGGCTGTAGACTATCCTAAGTCAAAAAATATCCTGGAAGAAGGCAATGGAAAACCAGTTATGTATTATTACCAAGAAAACTACAAGTTATATCCATGAAATCACTAGGAGTTGTGCTTAATTAGAAATAATTACCCTTTTTATAAACATACTAAGAACTCATAACTCATTCAGCAATCATATTTAGCTCCCCAACCCTGAAACTTTCAGTTGTGATGCTATTCTTTAAGTCAGTGCTTCCCAAACCTGGGTAAATTACCCAAAAGTGGGTAAAAGTGGTTTTTCTTTGGGTAACAACACATGAACCCATTAAATTGACTTAAAGTGTTTTACTTACATTGGGTAAAAAGGACTTTCTGATAAGCAGTTTTGGGTAATGAAGGAAAATGATTGGGAAGCACTTCTTTAAGTGGGTAGTCAAATAGTTCATGAGAAGCATCAAACAGTTTAAATACTTAATTTAAATAATTAAATACTTAAACCATAATCCAACACTGTGTGCACACGCATAAACTTTCTCTCACAAAGTAATGAGCTCATATCCAACTGTGTTCCTTTCCCTCCTCCCACATGGTCAGGAGAAAATAAGCAAGAATTCAATTTTACTTTTACAGACTCCTACTTGGTTATGTAATGACTGGATATTTTCAGGTTTGTATAATTCCTGGTCTGTATGTAACAATAAACCTAGAATTTCCTAATGTGAAACTGAATTCTAGCTTATTTCTGTTGATAATGTGGCAGAAGGATGCAGACAGGCAGAATCTTTATATAGACCCTGTTCTGGTAGCAGTTCTCAGAAAGAATTTTCTACTACATTTGTATCTAGGAGAACACTCTTTCTAAGCTTCCTTTATGTTTACCTTGCCCTAACTATGCTGTTTGCTTGTTCCATTCATATTTTATTTGATGAAGAGTGCTTAATAAGACTTAGTTCTATGATGAGCATGTAAAGTCACTTACAAATGAATTGTGTTTTACGCCACATATAAAGATGTGTCAGCTAAAAGCATAAATTGAAATGAGTAAAATCATACAATAACTTTCCATTAAGAGTATGTGCTTGTTCTGAAACAGTATATATATTTAAGAGGCAAAGAAACTTAGAAATGACCCTTAGAAAAAGGAAAAGCCATTACAGAGTACACCAAACAGTTATCATTATGCAGTATTAATGATCTTAATTTGTGCTTTGTTGTACTAATATCTTTACCCCTAGAGATGTTCTAGTTCAATTAGGATAATGGCAGTCCACATATTTTAATAATTTTGCATATTTACTCTTTATTATTATATCGTGTATAAATATCTATGTCCAGTGTGGCATCATGTGTTACATTAACCTGCCCCTTTAATAACATCTAACCTCAGATTTGCTCAGCACTACTATTCATTGACAATCCATAACTTTCTTCCATTACTGTTATGCTGCCTTCCCCAACCTGGGCAGCTCCAGATTGTGGATTTCAACTTCCCAGCTTCCCTTATTAAGCATGATCTTTACAGAAAATTCGGGAGGTTGAGTTCCGCACATCTGGAAGGTGCCACAATTGAGGAAGGCTGCTGTTTTGGTGTACATTTTCAGTTCCTTGTTTACATAACAATAAAACACATTACAGTAATTACAAAGTAGCAGTTAAAATCATCATGAATTGAAAGGCTAGGAAAATAAAATTGTACTTATCAAATTAGTTTACAAGGATGCCCATCTCACAAATGTGACTTTGGGCAGCTAACAACTCACTGAAAAATAGTACATCAACAAAATGTTTTGTAAAACCTACAGTGGTCACATCACAGAGAACAAACCCAATAAATGCTCAACAGTAACAATAATTTGTTGGACCATCTAACCTCCTGACCCTCATGCCCTGGAGTTCATCCAGGTCTTCATCACTTAGTGAAAGGGCCAATCAAATCTTAAAGGAGGCAGGTATGATGTTGTAGGGGGCAGGCACTGCAGTAGAAGAGGCCCATTTCCTAGGTCCCATTATATGGCATTTTTAAATTGTCAGACCTGGTGGGATGGATAGAAACAACCAAGGAGAAATGGTTCTGCAAATAAGCTGGCCACATGTCATGAAGGGTTTTATAGGTGTCCAGCACCTTGAATAGGAACCAGTGCAGCTCATAGAGCAGAAGTGTAACCATGGTGCACCCACAATTCTTCGTGCTGCTGCATGGTCCCTGAATCCCTGGGGAAAAGAGGGAGGGAAGGGAAAACAGGCAGACTTGCAAGATTCTGTTACCATAGCCTATCTCAGTAAATTATAGTTCTAGTCTTCCTGTGGAGTTAATATCCTGATCTGATCTACCTTGTAGGCCTGACATCAATCTTTCAACTTTCTTACTTTCTTTCAAGCGAGGCAGAGGATCTTACTTTTGTTAGTGGAGATGGCATCCAACTCTCAGCACACTCCACTGTCTTCAGAACCTTGCTACAGTTTTACTGCAACACCAACAACAGGTGGATTTACAAATAACTAACTGCAAAATGCCGTGATGCAACTAATACAGTATTTGGGAAAGAGTTTATCTCAGCCAGCAGTGTCACAGCAGTCTGCAGTCCAGCTAGTATTTCTGTGTTCTCATGGGAGTTTACCAGAAAAACTTGGAGGAGACCAGAACCAATTCCTGATCTTCACAACTCTGTTAGAACTGTTTATGGTGGGTTGGCCAGCAGAATTTCCAACAGATTATACCAAGATGACTTTTGTGCCGAGTTTGCTGAAAGAATGGGCAGCCAAATGAGCTGTACCCATCACTGATGGCAACAATTCAATACTTGACAGTTATCAGCGTTTCATGCAAAGATTTAGAGCATTCTTTGATGAATCCTCTATGAGATCTACCACCAATCTTGAGATTTGCAAAATCAAAGTCAGCATAGAGTATGGGCATATGTATCAGATTTTAAATTATTTACCAGGAATATGGAGTTGAATGATTTGGCTCTGTGTATTGTTGAAGGCTTTCACGGCCGGAATACGATGGCTGGTGTGGGTCTTCCAGGCTGTGTGGCCATGTTCTGGAAGTTTTGTTTCCTAACGTTTTGCCAGCATCTGTGACCGGCATCTTCAGAGAGCAGGAGCACAGACAGGAGCAGTTCTGGGCACAGAGAGAACTGCTCCTGTCTGTGCTCCTGCTCTCTGAAGATGCCGGTCACAGATGCTGGCGAAATGTTAGGAAACAAAACTTCCAGAACACAGCCACAGCCCGGAAGACCCACACCAGCCATCAATTTGGCTCTGCTTTACCAATTTAGAGAAGGACTTGCAAATGACCTGAGAGATAAATTGGTGAGACAAGGCACCCCAGGTAATTTGGAAGTTATTCCAATGTTGCATGGTAACAGATAGAAGAATTGATGTGTGGGAGAAATGGCAAGGGGAAGGGATTTTACAGTCTCTCTTCATCCCTGACCCTCTCCAGGGGACTCCTTGGAATTAAGCAAATTGGAGTAGTCAACATATCTTTGTCCCCAGAATAAAAACAAAGGAAGAAATTTGCTTTTGCTGCAGAGCTCTCAGACATTTAGCCAGTTCTTGCACAGCTAATATTCATACCTCTGACTCAGCTAAGAAACACCGCAGCTACAGGCCATGTAGCAAGCGTCTGACTCACTCCAAGCCTGGAAAATACAACTCTTATAGACTTGGGGGTGACAGCCAATTTCGTAGATGAGACCACAATATAACAGTTTAATTTATCCAGTCAAACCCTAGAAAGACCAGTGCTGGTAGAAACAATGGATGGGCAGACACTATGAGCCAGGCCTGTATTACAATGTGCTACCCCTGCAACTGACAATACAAGATCACACCAGATTCTTGCCGCTCTTTGTGACTGCTTCCTTCCTCATGTGCTGGGAATTTATTGGCTATTATTACAATTACAAATGTGGGCTGGGAGCAAGGAATTATTTCTTTCCCATCCCCAAAATGTCAACAACACTGGTTGCAATCTTTTCACTATCTTCCTCCCTGCCAGGCCTGTTCAGCACAATGACTCTCCTGCCTCTCCAGAGAAATACTCAGATTTTGTGGGTGTGTTTGGGGAGGAGGAAGAGGCAACTGCATTGCTTCCCATTGGGCATGTGACTGTACCATCAACTTGAAGCCAGGAGCCCAGATTCCAGCTAAGAGGCAATATTCCAATATTCCCTACTCAATTACTACTAATGGCCACATTAAAGGAATTTCTGGATGACAACTTGACAAAATGATTTATTCATCTTTCCAAATCTCCAGCATCTGCACCTACCTTCACCTAAAACAATGGTTCTCTTAGGGCTGTTCCTGATTATAAACTTCTTAACCAGATGGCCATTAGGAACTACAATCCTTTGCCTCTTATTTCCGATCCCCTGGGCTGCCTCCAGAAGGCACATGTTTTCACAGTGCCTTGGACCTGAGAGGCACTTAAAATTTGATCACGATGAAAGAGGGACATGAATACTTGAATACATTTGACACCAGGTATGGCAAATTTGAGTACACAATAATGCCTTTTGCCTTGGTTAAGTGAGAGCAGTCTTTTCCACATTCATGAATGAAATGTTTTCTGACATTTTAGGCAAATATATAGTGGTGTATTTTAATGACATACCATTCTATTCTGAGGATCCTTCCTTGTATGCAGCTCATGTCAGGAATGTCTTAGACTCAGCAAACACAAGCTTTTTGCAAAATTGGAGAAATGTCTGTTTGATCTAACCCAATTGGACTATTTATGATCCAGAATTTCTACAGAAGGCATACAAATGGACCCTGCAATGGATCCATATTTTCATGGCAACCACCTCAAAATGTGAAGATTGCACAGCATTTTTTGTGTTTTGCTAATTTCTCTAGGAAGTTCATCCCTAATTTTATAATCTGCTGTGTCAACTCCTTAAGAAAGAACATAAATTAATATAGTCTATTCAAGAGCAATCAGCATTTCAGGAGTTGAAATATACCCTACCCTACCCTACCCTACCCTACCCTACTCTACTCACATCCTGTACTCTGACACCCAGACCCCACCTGCCAATTTGTGGTGCAAACCAATGCATCAGCAATTCTCTTCCAAGTAGAGAAAGGGAGGGGGACAGATTTCCTACAATGTGCATTTTATTCCAGGTTGCTCCTACCAGCTGAATGAAACTATGACATTTTCAGTAAGGAGTTGCTTGCAGTAAAGACAGTGTTTCAGCAATGGAGACACTTCCTGGAAGTGTCCACCTAGTATGGGTATGCACAGACTACAGGAATTTGGAAGTTCTGCAGAAAGCACAAGCTCTCACACCTTGTCAGATCAAGTGGGCACAGTTTTTCTGCTGTTTTAATTCTATATCTCATACACTCTTGGTTCACAGAACAAGCTCCCAAATGCCCTGTCAAATAAACTGGAATATGACCTTCCCTCCCCACCACAATACCACAATCAAGCAACTTTGCCCCTCCCCAGGGATTACACTCTCCAGAGAAGATTGGAGGCAGGGAGGAAGATTGTTAATGTGCTAGATCAAATTAAAGGAAGCAGTGACAAGACACTTATGCCAGGGCTTGGATGCATGACTTCCAGGATGATTCTTCACCTTTCATGTCTGAGGATGGGCAGCTATTTCCAGTGGTCATTTATGTATTCCCCTTCCTTTAACGGAAGAACTATTATGACTCCAGTGACGATAGTACTGCAAGACATTGGGGAGTGTTTAAGACACTGCATCAGGTTTTCAAAGAGTTCTGGTGGCTGAGAGTGATGGCAGATGTCAAGAATTATGCTTTATCCTGTCATGTTTACAGCCAGGCAAAGTCTGTTCCTCCAGCCTCTGTGTTCCCCTCTGTGACCTTAGCATTTCCATGGATTTTATTGCTGATCTTCCCCTTGTATAGCATTCTTGTATTGGTGGATTTGTTTACAAAGATGGCTCATTTTATTCCTTGCAAGCACCTCTATCAGCTCAGGAAATGGCACAGCTTTTTTTATACCATGTTTTTAGATACAGAGCCATAGTCAATCATGTGACTTTGGATCTCATATCTCATTTTACTCCAAGTTTTGAAAGATCCTCTTCCAATTGTTACACATTAAGATCCATTTATATGAGTCCATTATCTGGAATCAGACAGCCAAACTGAGAAATTGAACCAGATATTAAAATATTTTTATTGATTTTGATGTGATATTGTGTTTTGAGTTTGATATAGTCTTCTGATTTATCAATAAAATTATCATCTACTACTACTACAGTATTTAAGATACTATGTCTCTTATCGACAATATAATTGGACTGAACTGTGCCAATGGCAGCATTTGCCTACAACAACTCAGTACCTCAGTTCCTCCAAAGGAATGTCTCCCTTTCTAGTCTACAGTTTCCTCATCATGTTTTACTCACCAGGACTCCTGCTTCTGCAGGGTCTCACACCTCAGACTCTCTGCAGGAGAGGCAAGGTGTTCAACCTCTCTAAAAGGAGAGTTGGCAAAAACTATGTACAAATAGACGGCAGATACACACAGGCAAAAGGGAACAAATTGCAGTCAAAAGATTTGGTGTGACTTTCTGTGTGACCCTCCCAAAAGCTAGACTCAAAGTTCATTGGCCCTTCCGGTTGTGCAACAAAGTAAGCCAGTGGCCTTTTGCTTGCAGTTCATCATGTCTTCCACCGATTGCTACTTGTCTGGGGGGAACACCCTTGCACCTTGCATTCAAAGTCAGTTCTTTCTCCCCCCCCCCCCAGCTCCCCATTCTGGTGGATGGAAAGGAAGACTGTGAAGTGGAAGCTATTCTGGACTCAAGACACAAAGGGAAACTATTAGAATACCTGACTATAGTTCTAGTCTTCCTGTGGAGTCAGTTTCCTCATAGGGCTGACACCAGGGTTGAGCTGAGGCCAATTCTTCTCCATCCAGACCACCACAGCCTGGAGTAGATAGTAAGAACCAAATTTGATCTGATTCTCAACTTCATGCACATAACATACTCAAATAGGTTTAACAGGTTGTAGCTTGAATATTATGGTTTGGCCATGCCTGGAAGAATGGAATGTATATGACATCACAGGATGTCACTGTAATGACCTGGGGCTAACAAATACAGAGGATTTTGGGGGCCAATCTGGCAGGAGTATTAGTGATATCCTCAGGCCAAACTAAGTAGAGGTCTCTCTGCAGGGTGGGCAGACCTAGGAGGTTCCTAATGTGAGAAGGATATTCCAAGGTACTGGATTGACTGATGACTCCTCAGTACAGACTTGCAAAGAGTTGTGTGAGTGGAAGAGAAAGAAGATGCATGCAGATACATCTTAGCTCAAGTTGAGCACAACATTGGCAGAAGCCACTATTGTCAGGTTTCCTGGTCTGCGCTTTGCAGCTGGGATTAGCTGAAACTCTCAGAAATGGCTCAGTTGATTAGAATTTTAAAGACAAGAATGAAGCCATACACAGCTGTTGATTTTCCAATGCTAGTGCAAGGATGTGAAAACTCTTGTGAAATTAAACACAAGGCTTCTTCCTCCTGCCCTTTCAAATTAAAGATTTTGTTGTGGGACTTGGTGGTCTTGAAGCCAAGCAGTTGTTACATATTTACTAACAATCTTCTCTGACATGGGAACTTCTGGTTCTCTTCTTACCTGCTTCAAGCCTTACCAAGCTTTTGTTTTGTGGAATCTTTCTATGCAAAGAGCCATGTTTCATCTTTGCGTGAATATTATAGTGTAGAACTGAATCTAGTCCAAGGTTCCCTTATCCCTCAGAGACTCTGTTCATAGTAGTGATGGGGAGAATGGGATTTTGAGGAAGTAAACTTCACTTCTGGACCCAAACCCGCCTCTGATATAATCAGTTATCTCTCTGTGAAAGTTGCATAAAGTGGCTTTTTCTGACTTCCTCCTGCATGGACATAAACACCTGCTATGTGCCTTGTCTTGCACGGTGTTGTTATTTTCTGTGCAAACCAAAGTGGGAAGTAATTACTTTTTACTTTGTTCTTCCTTTGAAAACCTGGCTCTGTTCATGTTTTCTCACACCCTTCTCTTTTGGTTAGGAAAGGGGGAGGCATTCAAAGCCAACCTGTAAGTGCAAGCACTCCAGCTACAGTTTCTGTGAGTACAATTCATGCTGGCTTCAGTGGTTCCACATTATTAATCTCTGAAATAAAGGCTCTGTTTTCCTCCTCTGCCCATTCTAGCAGACTAATACTGATTTTCAAATTCAGTGTAATTTCAGTGTAACCTTTTTTGTACCTGACATGTTTGAATTTAATTTAAATCAGTTTATGGAAAGAAAAACACCCTATGTTTGCAGGAGTAAGTCATCCAGTGATATTTATATTTGTCAAATTACAGAATTATTTTATGGGTCAGGGTTTTGTTGGTTTTTCTTTTTGTGAAGCTGTAAAATCTCTTGATATAGAATTTTAAAGATATAAATATGTGGGTTTGCAAAAAGATAGATTTTCTCTATGATTATCTGGTCCTTCAGATCTTCCAGTGATGCACTCATCACCATTGTAACTGAGTCCATCCACCTTGCTGTTGGTCCTCTTATTTTCTTTCCTTCTATCTTTCCCAGAATTAGAGCCTGTCCCAGAGAGCTGGGTCTTTTCATAATGTGTCCAAAGTAGGATAATTTGAGACCTTGTGTGAGAACTTTGGGTTGATTTGTTTGATGATCCATTTGTTTGTTTCCTTGGCTGTCCATGGTATTCTTGGGAGTCATCTCCAACACCAAAAGCATCAATATTCTTTTTATCTTGCTTCTTCAAAGTTCAAATTTATATATAAGAAAATAGTCCTGTTCATATTTACTCCAAAATACATTTCCAGTATAAGGCTTTACTGTGCAATAAGTTTGTTACTCCTGCAAGCTCAATATTTTTCAGTTCTGTTTTATTACATAGTCATAGACACATGATGGATCTCAAAACAATTCTGAGATAAAACAAATATAGAAGAAATAATGGCTAAAGATAAGAGGTTCATGTGCAGTTGTTTTTCTTTTTAAGTAAACCCCTTGAAATTTTTATTAAAATTAGGCAGATTCACTTCTAATCTCAGAAATTGCCTATAATCCAGCAGTGGGGACCTTTTTCTTATGATTAGATTGTGGTCAGTCATAATTTTACTAGCATGCACTGATGAAAGGAAGAAAAAGGAAAAATATTTCCACTAAGTAAAGCAGCCATTTTTAACAACATTATGATGTAAGTGATAAACTCAGTAGGCTAATGATGGAAATGTTTTTAACCTTTAGGTCTTTAAGATATTCTCCAGCTGCCTGTCCCCCAGGAATGCATTTGGGGAATTTTACTATATAATTTTTTCCCCACAACATCCAGCCTCATCTGGCCCAGTTTCAAAGTCTTCCTTTTGCCAGCTTCTTTCCCTACATCAAATCTGGCCCCATTCTGTTTGTTTCAGAGAGTTATCCTGCTGATGGACAAACAAGCAGATTCCCTCTTTACTTAATTTATTTCCAACATTCTGCTGGGTTTGAAAGAATAAATAGCAATAATTATAATGCAAAGTGGATCAAAATACAATGGATGTGCCACAGTGCAACTGTGATTCTAAGAGAGCAAAATATTATGGTCCTCTACTATGAAGAGAATAAGAAGATGGTTGTTAAATGATTTATTATACACTAGCCAATTTTAGAGAGATAATTATGGTTCATAATTTTTCATAAATTATTGTGGCATTACATTACTTCAGTTCAGAGACTTTAAATTTAGCCCCTTTTCAGTTTCTTCCAAATTGAGGTTCCTATGGAATTAAATGTAGCTGCATTTATTTATTTTGATTACTTTGATTATCATATGCATTGGGTAGATTCAGCATACAAACCAGTGATGTCACAGATGTTACAAATCCATTGGAATGCTTTTCCAAAGATGCTGTCCCATCTCTTCTTTGGATCAGAAGATATTGGGTGTTTCTAACAATGTGAATGGTGCCTTCCTCCTTTGTTTGTCAAGTGTGGAGAACGGCAGGTCTGAAGTTTCCAGGCTTCAGGTTTTTCCCTACTTCCATAGCTTTTGTGGTTAGGGTTAGGGTTAGCAGACTGGGGTTTCAAGATGTGCTGTTCAAGTTCTTTTGAAGATGCACAAAGAAATGGGCAACGCTGAGGACCGTAGACACAGTGGTTGGCCAAGGAAACAATGCAGCAGATGGAAGACATATCATGCCTACTTCCCTTTGACATCGGAAGATGTCCAGCAGTGCCATCAGCGCAGAACTGGCAGAAACCAGTGGGATTAGGTATACCCATCTACTGTCCGGAGAAATCTGGCCAGAAGTTATCTTCATGGAAGAATTGTGGCCAAAAAGCCATACCTTCGACATGGAAACAAGGCTAAGCGACTCAACTATGCACGAAAAATAGGAACTGGGGTGCAGAAAAATGGCAGCAGGTGCTCTGGACTGATGAGTCAAAATTTGAAATATTTGGCTGTGGCAGGAGGCAGTTTGTTCACTGAAGGGCTGGAGAGCGGTACAATAATGAGTGTATGCAGGGAACAGTGAAGCATGGTGGAGGCTCCTTGCAAGTTTGGGGCTGCATTTCTGCAAATGGAGTTGGAGATTTGGTCAGCATCAATGGTGTCCTCAGTGCTGAGAAATACAGGCAGATACTTATCCATAATGCCATACCATCAGGGAGGCGTGTGATTGGCCCCAAATTTATTCTGCAGCAGGACAACAACAACATCGAGTCTGTCTGGGATTACATGAAGAGACAGAAGGATTTGAGGCAGCCTACATCCACAGGAGATCTGTGGTTAGTTCTCCAAGATGTTTGGAACAACCCACCTGCTGAGTTCCTTCAAAAACTGTGTGCAAGTGTACCTAGAAGAATTGATGCTGTTTTGAAGGCAAAGGGTGGTCACACCAAATATTGATTTGATTTGGGGGTTTTTTCTGTTAGCTCACTTTGCATTTTGTAAATTGATAAACAAACAATTACAATATATATTTTTGAAAGCATTCTTACTTTACAGCATTTTTTCACACCTGCCTAAAACTTTTGCACAGTACTGTATTTCACTTGTGGGAAGTTTTTCAGTTTTTGTTTTGTTTTTAATTAGGTACAAACATTTTATTCAGTGATAAGTGGTTTATAAATCCACCTGCTAATATTATTCTTTAAGATAACCTCCTCCTCCTCCATTTCCAACCATTGCCTTTATTATAGCACTGCATGCATGACGAACTGGTGTTTCTCTGTATGAGGTTTCATAGTTTTAGCTATCAATTCTGCTGCTGAATAGCTGGTTTCCTGAGCTTTATCTGACCTTTTTAACAAATTTCAGGTTTTTGTATTTATCAGTAAGATAACTATGTTTTACTAAGAAATATCTTTTTAGCTTTCTGGGTACCATTACTTTATTGGCCAGTTTATTCCCAAAAATGACACAAACTTGAGTTAAATTCATCAAATGAATCCCATTGCTAGGTAACTGTAAAATAAGAAGTTTTTCTTAGTTTTAATAATCATGCTGATTGTGGGATATATCTCTTTTTGATTTGTATTCCTACCTTTAACTGTCAGTTTGGCCACATTTCTATCCTCTTCAGCATTTTTCTTTTCTTACTATCTAATACATTATGATTCTTAGGGCAGATCGCATGGTGTGCACATCCAAATATTTTCTGTAGTGTCCAATGGAAGCACTATTTGTAGCAAATTGCTACAAACTTTTTTTTTTTATCTCCACTCAGTCGTTACCGACTCTGCAGTGACTGCTTGGAGGAGTCCTTTGCAGTTTTCAAGGCAACGTGTTTCGGAAGTGGTTTGCCAGTGCCTCCTTCCTAGAGCAGAGCCCAGCTGGCGAGCGCAGGAGGCGGGGTTTCCGTTGCTTCGCGCCCTTTTTGGGCGCGCACGATTTTTCGCGCTTACCAGCAACTGCTCCCAACTCCTTTTTGCAAGGCGCCGCCAGCATTTTTCCTCCCACCGGAGTGAGAGTACCCATTTATCTACTCACGTGAGTTTTCGAACTGTTGGGTTGACAGGAACTGGGGAGGAAACAGGAGCTCACCCTGCTAACGCGAAGGCTGGACTCGAACCGTTGAAGCGTCAACAATTTCTGGACAGCAACTTTCAGCGTCATTAAGCCACTGCGCCACCACATCCCCTGCTACAAACTAGATATTTTCAATTGTTATCTAATCATATTATTTGTTTGTTTGTTAGATTTACATTCTGCAAACAGCAAATTGGAGATTAGCTTCAAAAACTGGGATTTACACTGGAGGTGCCACTGACCCTGAGAGAAGAGAGCGAGAGAAGAGCCTGTGCCGATTCTTAAACAAAGGATTCTTGATGCCAAATAGCAAGCAGAATATGGCAAAAGACTTCCCAGAGTTCAGTTTAGACATAGTAAAATCTGTTTTAAACCAGCCCTGTATCTTGAACAGCTTAAGGTTAATAATACGATCTGTAGGGCTTTCACATTACTGCCCAATGGGAATATTGAATTACTGACCTACGTTTTACTATAATTTCTCCAGAGATACCTATATCAAGGTGCTTCCAACCACCACTCCCTCAGTTATCAGACCATTCACCAAATCTTACCAGATGAATTTTATGCGAAGCTCCAAAGACACCACAGCTAATGCTAGGTT
Organism: Python bivittatus; assembly: GCF_059951505.1. Lineage (NCBI taxonomy): Eukaryota > Metazoa > Chordata > Lepidosauria > Squamata > Pythonidae > Python > Python bivittatus. The sequence continues at coordinate 325,353 of NW_028277044.1, read as the reverse complement.
TTCATTTGTAGCTTGTAAAATTAGTCCTTTGCTAATATTAATTTGGAATTGATTACTGGTCATATTAAGTCAGGTATTAGGGTGTCATATTGTTCTTATTGTATTTGATTGAATTTTATTTTGACATGTTTGGTGTTTGTGACCTGTAACAAAGAACAAAGGAAAGTAATTCATTGTTCGTAAGTATTTGTAGAATTATGATTTTATTAAGTTCAGCATATTAGATATAAATATAAAGAAATGCTTATTGACTATATCATCATACTGCCTTCTCTTTTTCTCTCTTTTTAGTATTTTTTTTCTTTGTTTCTTTTCCCTAGTTTTATTGTTAAGTTAGTATATTGAGGTATCTATCTCTGGGGGAGATGGGTGACATATAAATTTAATAATAAATAAAGCTTTTTTGAATCTTTTGGATTGCACAATATAAGTATTGTGCTCAGTTGTTATTACTGGTACTGTTTAAATAAAATTTGTAAAAAAAAAAATCTGTAGCTGCAACCTGAAGTGAAGAGGCAGTTGTGGTGGTAGCTGTAGGTTTCAGGGGTACCAGCATTAAAAAGAGGGCGTGAGAGGCAGAGGGCAGCAGCCAGTCCCCACAGAACAGTACAAAGGCAATGGCTGAGGGGCCTCTGCAGGAAGAGCAAGAAGGAGGCAATGACACCAGCCACCAAGGCAGCAGGACCACCTGCCGCTTTCTCTCCTCATGGGCAGTAACCGCCAGGAAAGATCCGGGCTGCTGACTGCTGGAACACAGTCAACTTGGGCACATGCCATCTCCAGCTGCTCTGGAGAAAAAGTTAATGAACCAGAGCAAACTGGCAAAATAATCCCCCTGATGTAGTACACAGATTGCTTTATAATAATTTATGTATTGGTTCAGCTTAAACAAGATAGACGCTTCCCGTATTAGTATAGGATACAAATGCTTGATACACATGATCAGAAATTTTACAGAAAAAAATAAGGTGATTATTTAATGGCTGGTGTGGGTCTTCCGGGCTGTGTGGCCATGTTCTGGAAGTTTTGTTTCCTAACGTTTCGCCAGCACCTGTGACTGGCATCTTCAGAGTGCAGGAGCACAGACAGGAGCACAGACAGGATTATTTAAACTAATCATTATGACAGTTGTAATAATGCATACTTTTTACTTCATGAAGATGCTTTCCCAGTAATTACCACCCCCTATTTTTTTATTTTTGTTATTAACTAATGCAAAAAACAAAGAAAAAGAATACATACAATTATAAAATAAGAAAAAAAGAAACAAAAACATACAGGACATATATTTACAGACATACATCAATAAATTGAAGCCATGATTTGTTACAGTCATCCATACTGATCTGTATTAATCAGTTCTGCAAACCACTGAATAGATGGAGCATATGTTTGCCTTTTCAATGCTAAACAGTAAGTCTTTTGGCTATAAGTCCATTTTCATTATCCAGATGTCAAGTTCCATGTGATAAACTTCAATCAAATATAAATATCTGAAAATATTAAATCTCAAAGTTAATGCATGTAATTACTTCTTTCCCAAATGGAACTATATATTTAAATAAATCATTAATTTCACTGATCTCTAGCAACATAAATGCAATTTATAAATAATGCAAATTATAATATTTATAAAATATTATTTTATAGTTGTAAGATGTAAAAGTTGTAAAAGATGTCTACTGAAATGTTTCGGTGATTCTTTTTTTTTTTACTTTTTTCAAAATCGTTTATGTATGCATATATATCTTTTTCCTTTCCTTTTGTTTTTGCTTTTTTTGTTTACATGTTTTACTTAACCAGTAAAAAAGATGTTTAAAAAATCCAGCCCTTACTTTTGACAGTTCTGAACAGTCATCTTCAAGTATACCTTAGATGCCTTAGATACGTTCAAACTAAAATCAACCTCTTATTTCACATTTACCACATCTTTAAGCAAATTGTTCTTCTGCTGCACAAAGGACCTATGAGCTTCTTGATTAAAAGATTTGGATGTTGTTGTTAGATGTATGAGCAAAGTAGCAAAGCAATGCATTTGGAGCAATCGCTTCATTCCTTTTTTCAGGAAATCTCTTGGTTAGAAAACTGTTGTCTGTCATTAATATATTTATTTCTTCTGCTGCTTTAATGGTAACATAAGAGCTAGTTCTTAGTAATCCACCTCTTCAGTTGTGGTTAAAGGGGGACTATAAGGGGCAACGATTGATATTCAGCCTTTCTGCTGAATAATGAAGCAGGTATAAGGCATAGGCTAACATTTGGATTATTAACTCTTAATCCTTTTTGGATGGAATGACACCCAAAGTTTTTACAAGAGGCCATAAGGTTCCCATTGGTCAAAGGGCCTTGGAGACAGCTGGCTTATCAGAACCTTGAACTAATATATATATTGGCATCTTTTATCTCACTTTCTCTTGGCAGTTTAAAATCAATCTACTGGATCTGATGGAAATTGGCTCCTTCATGTTTTGAATCAATTTTGTTCATTCAGCTGAAGATAGCAGCTGTTTGTGATATAAGTGGCGACTTCTTTCCTCCATGAAATCAGTAATTGGCCAATCTTCTCTCAGGGCATTGCATATTCCAAAGTCTTATTCTGCTGCCTACTACCCTTAGAAATATTGCATACCCAAGTTGTTGGAATAGTCCCAAGCTAGATATGGTCCTAAGATGTCACAATTGCTCTGGGATGGGTTCTGGAATGGGTGAGCACCATAAATTTGGATGGTGAGTTTCAGAGAGTTACTGTTTTTAAAGTCCTTGAAATGGGTTTGGAAAATGCAGTTCTGTTCTCATTCATCTTCATCCCTAAATATAAACTTTTGAAGGACAACAGAAAAGGATTAGAGTCTGCCTTGGTGCATTTATATTCTATTTCTCTTCTTCCTCTTTTTACAGCATACACCTGAATCCTCATTTAATGTGAGGAACATTATTGTGTAAGGTAGCTAAGGATCTACAGTGCAATACTAAAGAAAAGATATGGGAGTACTTCCCATCTGATTTTGGTAAAATTCTTAATACAATTATGATAGATGTGTAATGCCTCAGAGTAATGTCAACAGAGCTGTACAGTCCAGGGTGTTATTTGATTTATGTGAAAGACTCTTTTTGGGCATATGGAATAATTGTTTTGCAGTAACAGATCATTATAAAATGTCTCAAAATGGATAATTTTCTAACATTTTCAGGGCCGTTGTACAAGAGAGAACTGCAAATATCTTCATCCACCAACACATTTGAAAACTCAGCTAGAAATTAATGGTAGGAACAATCTGATCCAACAGAAAACTGCAGCAGCAATGCTTGCACAGCAGATGCAGTTTATGTTCCCAGGAGCGCCTCTTCAGCCAATGGTAAGTACCTTTCATGAAATGCCAGACCATCTGCCTTATCTTCATAGCTCACGTCTGACTAACATAAATGACAAATGCATTTATTATCACTTAAATTTATATATTACAATATTGTTATTCTATATTGTCAAATAAAAATGTATAGATCATTTTTATGAACGTTTTCTCTTTGTAATCTTATTGCAGCTGTTGAACTTTTTCCACATTGGGACAAGCCAATTTATTCTGGATAAACTACAAAGAAAATACATAGATTCAACTAAACTGAATAATTTATATATTAATTTTCTTATAATATATATAAATATATTTATAAATATATATTATTTGCATACACTTGTAATTTGTCATGGACATTGGTGAATATTTAGTTATAAAATTTTAGCCTGTGATGTGAAAATCCTAAACTGATCCAGAAACTTTTTGAGATGTAGAAATCATAACAGGTAAAAATAGTAAAAAGTTTGGTGTAGTGGTTAAAGCACCAGGATAGAAACCGGGAGACCGTGAGTTCTAGTCCCATCTTAGGCATGAAGTCAGCTGGGTGACCTTCAGCCAGTCATATTCTCTCAGGCCTAGGAAGAAGGAAATGGCAAACCTCTTTTGAAACCTTGGCAAGAAAACAGCAGGGACTTGCCAGCCAGTTGCCAGGAGTCAACACTGACTCAAGGCACCAAAAAAAAAAAAAAAGTAAGAACTTGCAATGTTTTGTTTGCCATAATTGTATATTTCTACAATATAGCAATTTTATACACAATTTTATTTGTGTACTCCTTGGATTAGAAATTTATTTTTTTACAAATGCTGTTTCTTCTTCAAGAGAGACCTAAATCTGGACTTAAGGGAAAATAGCACATTTTTCCTTTAAACAATAATGTGTGTGTATCTACCTCACATCAAAAGTTTTAGTGTTGAATAGCACCAGTGAGGTCCTTAATGTGTAAATTTATTCATCCTTATTGGAAGGATAACATGTAGCATAATCATGCATAATAAATTATGGTTTTGATTTATTAGGTGGAATAAAGTTTTTCTGAATTCTTGCTGATTTCCAGAAGGTCATACCAAGATATGTCCTCAACTGCCCTGTTTGCATCAGCAAGATATGCTACTTCATCACTGAATTAATGTTGCTCCTATAAACGTATGTGGCCATTCCTCACTTGGTTAAGCATCCTTTCACTATTTTTAGTTTACATATGTGTAGCATATATCAAATCCCTCACAGACAAAAATGGTTCCATAGCTTTCATGCGGAGTCAGTTATTCAGTATGAAGTTTGCCTTTTCTGTTAATAATGCCTGTTTCAGAATCCTTTGGAACTAGTTCACCAAAACTAAAACATGATGCTCAGTTTAAGCCATTAAGAAAGCCACAAATATCTACACATTTGAGCTAAGTTCATACATTCTGCTAAGTTAAAATATGGTTTATTTTGTTTCAGTTTAGTGTAATGTGTGAACTCAGCTAACTTAAATCAGTGAACTTTGACATTTTATTACAGAGCACGTTATTTTCATTTCTACATGCTTATTTATTCTTTTTATTCTGTCTTTCAGCCATCGTTTCCAGTAGGACCAACAATAGGATCTAACACAGCACTAAACTTTGCACCATATTTAACTCCTGTTACTTCTGGGGTTGGATTAGTTCCTACAGAAATTGTCCCCGCACAACCTGTAATTGTTCCTGGAAATCCTCCTGTAACTGTCTCTGGATCAGGTACCACACAGAAACTCCTCAGGACAGATAAACTGGAGGTATGGCATCATTCTTCTGATACATGCGGTACTTTGATATTTGGTGGTAAAGGATTGTGAATAAGTGCAGTGACTATATTTAAATATAGTGAAAAACCTACTTCATTTCAGTTACAGTCTTTTCGTGTGAAAAAGAAAGTACACCCTCTTTGAGTTCTTGGTTTTACATATCAGGACATAATAAAAACCATCTGGTCGTTAGCAGTTCTCAAAAGTAGGTAAATACAACCTCAGATGAACAACAACACATGACATATTACACCATGTCATCATTTATTTTACAAAAAGAAAGCCAAAATGGAGAAGCCATGTGTGAAAAAGTAAGTATACCTTTTGATTCAATAGGTTGTAGGACCACCTTTAGCAGCAATAACTTGAAGTAATTGTTTTCTGTATGACTTTATCAGTCTCTCACATTGTTTTGGAGGAATTTTGGCCCATTCTTCTTTACAACATTGCTTCAGTTCATTGAGGTTTGCAGGCATTTGTTTATGCACAGCTCTCTTGAGGTCCTGCCACAGCATTTCAGTCGGGTTGAGGTCTGGACTTTGACTGGGCCATTGCAACACCTTGATTCTTTTCTTTTTTAGCTATTCTGTTGTAGATTTGCTGGTGTGCTTGGGATCATTGTCCTGTTGCATGACCCGATGTCAGCCAAGCTTTAGCTGTTGGATAAATGGCCTCACATTTGACTCTAGAATCCTTTGGTATACAGAGGAGTTCATGGTCGACTCAATGACTGCAAGGTGCCCAGGTCCTGTGGCTGCAAAACAAGTCCAAATCATCACCCCTCCACCACCGTGCTTGACAGTTGGTATGGGATGTTTGTGCTGATATGCTGTGTTTGGTTTTTGCCAAAAGTTGCACTGTGCATTGTGGCCAAACATCTCCACTTTGGTCTTGTCTGTCCAAAGGACAGTGTTCCAGAAGTCTTGTGATTTGTTCAGGTGCAACTTTGCAAACCTGAGCCATGCTGCCATGTTCTTTTTAGAGAGAAGAGGCTTTCTCCTGGCAACCCTTCCAAACAAACTATACTTGTTCAGTCTTTGTCCAATTGTACTATCATGAACTGTAACATTTCACATGCTAACCAAGGCCTGTAGAGTCTGAGATGTAACTCTTGGATTTTTTGCAATTTCTCTGAGCATTGCACAGTCTGACCTTGGGGTGAACTTGCTGGGACATCCACTCCTGGGAAGATTGGCAACTGTCTTGAATGTTTTCCACTTGTGAATAGTCTTCCTCACTGTAGAATGATGGACTTTAAATTGTTTGGAAATGGCCTGATAACCCTTCCCAGATTGGTGGGCAGCAACAATTGCTTCTCTAAGATCATTGCTGATGACTTTACTCTTTGGCATTGTGTTAACATACACCTCAATGCTCAAGACCAGCAAACTCCTAACACTTCAGCTTTTATGGAGGTAGTCACACTTGCTGATGATCAATTGATCAAGGGCATTTGATTAGTAGCACCTGACTGCTACTTAGCCTTTTCACACCTATGGAAGCAGTAAGGGTGTACTTAGTTTTTCACACATGGCTTCTCCATTTTGGCTTTCTTTTTGTAAAATAAATGATGACATGGTATAATATGTCATGTGTTGTTGTTCATCTGAGGTTGTATTTACCTAACTTTTGAGAACTGCTAAGGGCCAGATGATTTTTATTATGTCCTGATACATAAAACCATAGAACTCAAAGAGGGGGTACTTTCTTTTTCACATGACTGTAACTACTTAGCATAAGCAATGCAGATCTTCTATTCTGATCTTTGGTGTGGCAGTTGAAGTGCTGTAAAGAAGTGCAGAATTCACTATTAAGCCTGTGCAAAGGTTTGTTTTAACACATTTCATGTGAGCACTAGAAGTCCTCCACCTCATGAAGCACAGGCCCTGTTCATCTTGACGGGCTGCTTTGGTTCAAGGTAAGTGGCTTCAGTACATGAACTAAGTACACCCTTACTGCTTCCATAGGTGTGAAGAGGCTAAGTAGCAGCCAGGTGCTGCTAATCAAATGCCCTTGATCAATTGATCATCAGCAAGTATGACTACCTCTATAAAAGCCGAAGTTTTAGAAGTTTGCTGGTCTTGAGTATTGAGGTGTGTGTGTTAGCACAATGCCAAAGAGTAAAGACATCAGCAGTGATCTTAGAGAAGTTTCCGTACATGAACAGAGTTCTGAAAGGCCAGAAATTCAGTTAAAATGGTCACTTGAGTCACCTGTGGAACAAATAATCTCCTCAGAGTTTTACATAGCCCTAGTAAATATATCATTTGTGCTGCATTATCTCTATTATGTAATTTGTAGACTAAATTATGGTGGTAGCATTACATTAGGAAATACAAAAAATAAACCAAGGGAGAAACATTAACTTCAATTAATTGTTGTCCATTACCACCTTTGTGTGCTCCATTCTCAGAGAGCTATAAGTATGGAAAATCTGACCTTCTTTCTTGACTTTGTAGTACCTGGAAACTAGAGCAAAATATTTAGATAGGAAGATACGCTAAGACAATTGGTAAGAGAAATGGAGGATTTGTTCCTTTATTCTTTTACTGATTTTAGTGCAAAGAAAATAAAGTGTTATTTCTTCCTATTGCTCAGTATCCATTTCTGATTTAATGTATTAACACCAAACCAGGTAATTATGTACTTACAACTTTAACAAGATATTTAAAAAAAAAAAAATCTGAACCAGAGTCAGAAATGTTAAAGAATCTTGAATTTGTAAGAAAGTAGGAATGATACTTAAATATGGGCAACTCCTAATATATTAAACACTATCAGGAGAAAATTCTTGTTTTCAGCTGGTATAAACCATAATGTGCTTTATTTTATTTTATATAATTTTATTTTATTTGTATGACTGCCCACTTGACATATGACGCTGGGTATGAACAGCAATTAACACTACAAAAGATTTTTCCAAATGTTAATAGAAGTTGAAGAAAGCAAAATATTTTTCCTTGGAGATATGAATGGATTGTTAGATTTGGACAGATCATTTCAAGGGAGGAAAGAAGGAAAGCTTCTGCAAAACGTATTCCAATATATGGATGAATAGGTATTGACAGATAAATGGAGGTTGTGAAATCGAAAAGACATAAATTATACTTTTACTCTGGAAGGTATCAGTCATAGACTACTGCAGTGTACTCTACATGGGGCTACCCTTGAACAGTATCCAGAAGCTACAGCTGATCCAGAATGCAGCCACACAGGCTATTTTTGGAGCCCCAAGAAGGGCCCATGTAAAGCCGTTGCTCTGCGAGCTGCATTGGGTACCAGTTTGCTTCCGGGTCCAATTCAAGGTGTTGGTTATCACCTTTAAAGCCCTACATGGCATAGGACCAAGTTACCTAATGGACCACCTCTTCCCCATGATTTCAACCCATCCCACTCGATCACACAGAGGGGGCATGCTTCGGACCCCTGCAGTAAAAGGACTTTGATAAGCGGGGTCCAGAAGGTGGGCCTTCTCTGTGGTAGCCCCCACTCTTTGGAATATTCTGTCCCCGGCAGTGAGATTGGCCCCCTCACTCCTGGCCTTTTGGAGGGCTTTGAAGACCTGGTTCTGCCACTTGGCCTGGGGTGGGGAGGGAATATTTCAAGCGTGGGGATGGCTAGCCCCATAGAGGCCTGCTGTCTTCAGCCCCAGATCCTTCATCTTCTTGGACTCTCTTCCTCTTTTTTAGTAATGTTTTTTAAATTTTTATGTTTTATGTATTTATATGTACAGTGGTACCTCAGTTCACGAACGCTTCTGTTCACGACCAATTCGGGTCACGAACAGCTCCGTTCGCAAAATTTTGCCTCCGTTCGCGAGTGCCGGATCGGGTGACAAACAGGATCCGTGGCCATTTTCCCTCCTGTGACACGTGGTCGCGGCTTCCTGTAGGGAGGGGGACTCTCCCTCCAAGCAATAACCGCCTCCCCACCCGCCTTCCTGTCTTCCACGCCAGAAGTTGCGTCGAGCAAGGTTAGCGTTCTCTCTCTTCGTACTGTATTTTGTTTCATATTTTTGCGGTTTAAAAAACAAAAATGGTTCAGAACAGATTAACCGTAATTACATTGAACCTTATGGGGAAATTTGATTTGGGACGCGACCAAAAATCGGGTCGTAACCAAATTCGGAGGGGTCAGAACGGATTAACTGTATTTACATTGAACCTTATGGGAAAATTTGATTTGGGTCGCGACCAGAGTCGCGGAACGAATTAAGTTCGTGAACCGAGGTACCACTGTATTTATGGTTTTAATGTTTTGTGTGAACTGCCCAGAGTCCCACACTGAGGGGAGATGGGCACGGGAGAAATTTAATAAATAAATAAATAAATAAATACTCTAGGACAGACATGTGTTGGGTCTCTAAGACTCAAAACCATTCATTAAAGAAGTACAAATTCTCCCAATGATGTCCACAGACCACAATATATGGCATTCCAGAGAAAACTTACTTTTCAGATGGAAGATGAATGACAGTTTGCCACTCCGTTACAGTATTCTACAGAACTGCAAAGAGGAAAATCGATATAAATAAAAATAAATAAATAAAACACCAGGAATCTCTGTTACTACAATTTGGGAAACAAGTAAAGCATATTAAAAAGAAGCCTTTTTTTTTAAAATCAACATAACAAACGGAAAGATGCCAAAATAAAGGAATTAGAACAAATGCTACAACAAATTAGAACTAACCCAAAAAGACAGCTGGTGAAAGAATTACAAGAAGTTAAACAACAATTAAATTTATTGGAAATAGAAGAATTGCCAAAGGAGATAAAATTTGCTAAACAAAAGAATTTTGAACATGTGAACTATTTTTAGCATACCAGATTAGAAACAAGAAAAAAAACATAGACAATATCGGCAATAAAGAAAGGGACTAAAATTACATATTAGACTGGAAATTATAGAAGAACCGGTAGCTTTTTTCAAGGAACTGTATTCTGTGACTAACATCAATGAAGCAGCCATGAATAAATACATTGAAAAGTTTGTTCTTAAAGAATTTAATTGCCAACATAGACAAATATTAAGTAAACTATCGAAGAAACAAAAGAGGCAATAAAACAATTCATACTTTGGAAGGCATCAGGAAAAAGAACTGACTAAAATCAGAAACTACAAAAAATGTAAAGGTCTATAAACATTATACATTAGAGTACAACGAAGGGGAAATTAGGAAGTAATGGTGGAGATTTTGGCACCTAGAGATTCAAATCCTTACATTGTTAAAATAATTTAATGTACTTCGTTTTTTATAATTAATTTCTCATCAACAATATACTGAGCATTAACTGTACAATCTTGGTAATTCCTTTGTCCACTTACAGATACTATATTTTTGTATCAAATAATTTTTCTTTTTTTTCTTTTCTCCTTTTGCTTTTTGCTTACTCTTTTTTCCTTCTTTAAAAAAAAGATTAATAAATGGTTTTTTAAAAAAATAATAATATATTTGAATAATAAAAACATCAACAAAATTCAAAACCCATCATGCCTGTGGCAGTACACATAAACAAATGGCTCATTTAACTTCCTAGCCCAATGCCCACAGGAATAGCCAAGATTTTAATGCCTTACAGTAAGTCATCAGGATTAGGGCCATCCAAATCTCAGGAATATACTATTCCACAGCGTAGTGCAGTGACAGAGATGGCATGCTTTCTGGGTCTCATCAGAGGGCATTGTTTAATTGAGGGAACTCAGACCATGACCACCCTGGCAGACCTTATGGGATTGGCAGAAATAATATGAAACAGGTGGTCCCGCAAATAACTGAGCCCTATGCCATGAACATCTTTTATAAGATGACCAAGCCTCTTGAATTGACCCAGAAACCTAGTGCAGTTTACATAGTAGTGGTGTTACATGTATGTACTGAGGTGCTCCCATAACCACTTGTGCTACTGCATTGGACACCAGCTGCAGTTTCCAAGGGGTCTTCAAGGGCAGCCCCATGTAGAGCACATTGGAATAATTCAAATGGGAAGTAACAAAATGTGTGTGACTTTGAGCAAGGCCTCCTGATCCAAGAATGGGCACAACTGGTACAAAAGAAGAATTTATTCAAAGACCCTCCTAGCCACAGCTGCCATCTGCTCTTCTAGCAGGAACTGAGAATCTAGGAGGAACATGTTCCATCTGGGTCAATGCACTCCCATCCAGAACCAGTGGATCCCCTTAGCCATTCAGTCTTGCTAGGGTTGAGTCTAAGCTTGTTTCTTTCCATCCAAACTCCCTCAGCCTTGAGAAAAAGCCTTGATATCATCACTTTGTTGGCCAGAAGTTGAGATATACAGTTGAGTATCATCAGTATATTAATGATACTTAACTCCATGCCATCAGATGACCTCATCCACCAGCTTCATATAGAAATTAAATAGGAGTGGGAAAAGGGGAGAGCTTTGTGGAACCCCACAAAGCAGAGGCTTAGGGCTGGACATCTGTCCCTTGTCACCACGGAATGGAATCGTGGAGGAAGGAAAAGCACCATAATACCACACCCTCATTCCTAACCCCCTCAGCCAGTCCAGAAGGATACCATGATTGATAATATTGAAAGCCACTGAGAGATCAAGGACACAGGATGGATTCATTACTCCAGAGTCCACTGGAGATAGGTGGCCAATAATTTAAATCATCATCATCATCATCATCATCCCATAATGATCCCATCCCATCATTCATCATCCATACAGTGTGTGTGATGAATACAATTTTCAGTAGTATACTCGGTTCTGAAACCTGGCTGAAAGGGGCCCAGATAATCCTTTTCCTCCAGGGCCATCTGAAGGTATAGCCCAATCACCTTCTCAACAACCTTCCCCAAAAAGGGAAGTTGGAGACAGGGCAAAAGTTGCCCAATACCATTGGGTCTGGCAATGGCTTCTTGAGGAGTGGATGGGTCACTGTTTCCTTAAGCACAAGTGGGGCCCCACTAACTGCCCCAAGGAGCCAGTCACTTTTTTGTGATTAGTGTGGCTCAAACTTCTCTCAGATAACCAAGCCGGTCTGTGCCTCAGTCAACTCCATGGACTTGCACAATCAGAGCCAACTCAAAGCGAATTGAGCAATTTTATCCAAATAGTTCTCACAGCTGCCCTGCAGATGTTGCTCTTGCCTCTCCTTAGCCAGAAAGGACTGGTCATCTTCAACAGGGCCTCTGGCTGGCAATCTGTGAATATGGAAAGAGTAGAAAAATAGAGTTTTGCCACTCTTATCATTCCTGAGGTAATCCTTAACAAAGGCTTTTACTGCATTCTCCAGTAGCTCTCTAGGTGTCTCTTCTGCCATTTCATCTCCGAAGTTACTCTGAAAACAAGGGGGAGCTTCAGGATCTTTCCCCAGGGAGAGGCCATACAGGTGTAATCCAATCCAAGGCCATCATCAGTGTCTCGATTCCCAACTGTGACTAAAGTTTCAGTCAAACTGCATCAGAGTCTTAGAAACAACCCTAAATTTCCTCTAAAACCCCACATCAGGTGCTTGGGATGACCCAAATAGTGAACAATGTCTGTCAGTTGGAGAGAAGAAAAAAACTGACAGAAAGAAAAGATGAAAAGAGCAAGAGTATGATATGTATGTAAAATGCGAAATTTATAGTGGAGCCCATGTTGTAGATTGAGATTAAAGGTTTTGCAATTTTCAAAGGTAATTTGGGCACAGTTCAAAAATTGCATTTTAAATTCCTTCTTGTACTCAGTGTGTAATTACCCTCATCCCTCATGTGCATAATAAATATTGTTTTGTGCACCAGGTTTGCAGGGAATTCCAGCGAGGAAACTGTGCACGGGGTGAAACTGATTGTCGCTTTGCACATCCTGCTGACAGCACTATGATTGATACAAATGACAACACCGTAACTGTTTGTATGGATTACATAAAAGGGCGCTGCCTGAGGGAGAAATGCAAATATTTTCACCCTCCTGCTCACTTGCAGGCCAAAATCAAAGCTGCTCAGCACCAAGCAAACCAAGCTGCACTGGCGGCCCAGGCAGCTGCTGCAGCTGCTACAGTCATGGTAAGTGCCCGGGGACAGATCATGGCTGCTTTGGGGGATCTAGACTGCTTTGAGATTCAGCTTCAGGTCCTTGATCTTGGTACTTTTAAAATGGATTTTTGCTACATATCAGCAATCCAGCAAACCTGTTTTACTGAGTAATTTCAGCATGAGGGGTATCTTCTTGGAATGCAGCAAAGCTCAAGTTCTAATTGTCCCTTTTTGTTCAGCATTTTCCTTTGCATTTAGTACAGGCTCTTATTTCTAAAGAATAACTTGGATTTAACTTGGATCCTTCAAAGTTCAGATAAACTGGTCTGCTAACTACATATACCTATATATTCATATGGTGGTTTATGAAATATCCAATGTAGTCTGTCTGTCTGCCTATCTATAACTCTTTATTAAATTTGCATACTGCCTGCTCCAACTGGAGTCATGGTGGCTTACCCAGTGACTGTAGTGGTTATAACATTGGGAAGAAAGGAAAGATGACTTCATTCATATGCATGTCTTTTAATTTGAGGAAAAAACACTGGATGTCTCTCGCAGTTTCTTTTCCAAAATTATTTAATTTGATGGGGTAAATATGGTGTACAATAGTGTGATATGCATTCTCTGAATAGACTGAGTCCCTGGAAGAAAACATGTGCAGGAACTTTTGCCAATCAGTCACTATGTCTCATAATGATAATCTTGGAAGGCTCTGTTATGATATAATTCTGTTAGAATGATCTTCACCATTTCTATTTATTTCTTTTCCAAAAAAGAAAATACCATTTTGTCACCTGTGGAGTTTTTGAATAGCTTCATTCATTAACCTGTGATATCTTGTCACAGTCCCAATAACCCCTTTAAGTGGGTGGAATATTATACTATATGTGTCTAACGTTTGGCTTTCGAAAAAAAATGTCATTGTGTTACTGAATTTCGAAGCTAAGCTCTCTATATGATCATTCTAAAATCTTGTAGGAATATCACTTTAATGACCATGATATTTCTATTTACAATATTTTTTCAAAAATAGTTTATTTAGTTTAGAAGTGCTGAAAGAGCTGTTTTACCCTCAGAATTGTCTCCCTGTTAGCAGGGCAAGTAATAAAACAAAGTAGTTACTTTGTGTGGTAGATGTAGATTGTACATCCAGCCCCAATACAAAATACTGTCAGAAACACAGCTAATAAGTAGCTTCTTGCAAGCCTCACATAATGATTTTAAATCCACCAGAATCAATTTGACATTTATTGAGATCTGCTTTTAGGGAACAGAACTCAAACTTCTGCCTCTTTTTAAGATAGATAGATAGATAGATAGATAGATAGATAGATAGATAGATAGATAGATAGATAGATAGATAGGATCAAACAATTATATAACAAAACATAAACACAATCAAAGATAGAAATCTATGATTAACCATAATTTCACATGAACTTGTTTAAAAAGAAGGAGCATCTAATATTTCCATCCATACTGTAAGAATTAAGGAGTGTGAACTTTGCTTTACTTCAGTTTAGTACTGTAATTTTGTTTTTGCCTGGGGATCCCATTCATCACTATCTAAAGTCAGAGAAGTTCTCTTTCCTTGATTTCTTGCTGAAATCACTCTGATCAGTGGATAGTTAAATTTTAGAATTTGCTGCCATAAAATGCAGTGGTGTGGGCCAATTTGGAAGGATTTAAAAGGTGTTTAAAGTCCTAAGAATAAAATAAGAGCTACTAGGCATTATGGCTATAGACTACTTCTAGTATCAGTGGCAGTAAGCCTCTAGATACCAGTTGCCAGGAAACAGCTACTGGGAGGTTTTAATGCTCTCCTGACCTCCTTGTGGGCTCCCCACAGGCATTTGATTGGTCACTATGGGAGCAAAGTATTGAACTAGATGAGCCTCGGCCTGATCCAGCACAGCTCTTCTTATGGTTTGTTGTTGTTTTGCATAGCTAGTTCTGGGTGATCCTTGGTGAGTGTTCATTTTGATTGCAATGACAAAAACAACAGTTTAATACTTCTGTTAGGAGTTCGGCTGAGGACAAAACTATTTCTACCAATATTGAAAAGACTTCAATATTACTTCAATATTGGGCATTTTTAAGCAAACAAATCCAGATTAAGTAGACGTCGGAATTACTGAGGGGTGAGTTCTGAGAAAATGGTGCAGTTTAGCATTACAGATATCCCTTTTGGAAGAGAACAAAAGATAATTAGAACGTTTCTCCACCATCTCTACCGAACTCAGGATACAAGAGTTTGTTCAGTCCCTGAGTACACGTAATACCATGCTGCAAACAAAAATGAAGGCATGCTGCAGAAATATAACTTTATGGTTTAAATTCTGTTATCCTCATTAAGAAAATACCTATTTGAGCCAACTCAGAATCAAAAACATTGTGCAAAGGTTTTGAGTTCTCAATACTTCATTCTGTAAGATAAGACAGCCCCAAAAAAGTGTTTTGGGTGGAAGAGAACAAAATTCAAGCAGACTTGTGGTTATTTTGTGATTTTGCACAGACCTATGTGAAGTATGACCAGTCTTTTTGTTGATGTCTCAAACAATTGAATTAATTCTGCTTATTAAGGGGAAATATACTCGCTAAACTTTGTATATGCACAGGAATACTAAGAGATTAAGAGAAAGTAAATGAGAGCAAAGATTTACTAAATCATAAATTACATATAAGGGAATCAGCTGGTATTTACACAGTGATCAATCAAATGATCCAATAACTTTGGAACTCACTTTGTGACCATTGAGTAAAATGAAAACTAGGACCACTTCTGCTGTGGTTCTGATAAGGGAAATATGAACCCTACTGCTTCTTTCTTAGGCTGCTTCCAGAAACCCTGATATGCTGCTCTTTTAAATTAACATAATCCCACTCTTCAAATAAGAGAACTGTGGGGATGGCTTTCAGTATGAAGCAGGTGCCTGGGCATTCAGAATGTTAGTTTGTAGTGATACAATTGCAGCAACAACCTATAAGCTTGACTCCTGGTGACTACATGTCCATGTAGCTTTGCTGGCAACAGTGAGAAAGTAGTTTGCTATTGCCTATCATTTTTCAATTTCCCAGGGTAGTTTATCTGCCTGGGATTTGTTGGTGGTCTCCCATCCAAGTGCTACCCAGGTGCAACCCGGATAAGCTATTTTTGAGGTCAGATAGGTAGTGTAGTTTTAGTCTTCCATTGATTCATGCTATTACCTTTGGAATTTCCAGAACTTTTGCCTTTTTTAAATAAGATATTATCTAAGTTATTATATTTATTTATATTCCAAGCATGAAATTGTGTGATCTTGAATTCTAATGTCATCTGAGGAGAGAACTGTTATGCTGAATGCATGAATAGAGTTAAAATATATTAAATAGGTAAAGTAGAATAAATTCATAACAGAAACATCTCAGGGAAAGAACTCTTGAGATTCCGGGAAGATCCTGCTAGGTAGAGCAAGTAGCATTAGGTTAGATGAAATTATGATCTGATTGTTTAAAAAAGCTACATCTGCTTTTGGTATTCTGATTAAATTATATTTGAGGAATATTATTCAGCGCAATTTTGTCACTGTAATTTCTGTTCTGAGCAGAACACAAAATTTCTTACTCACAAAGAAAAGTCCTCCCATTTCTAGATGTTATTAACAGTTGGTATAGAATACGTTATGTCTAACATCCCGAAACAAAATGTTAAACAAAAATGCTATTATTTTTTTCTATTTAACATGATAAGCTGTGGTTCCTAATATAATTAGGCAACATTTTAAAATATGCTGAATTTGATAAGTTAGTGAGCAGAATTTACTGAACATATAAATAAAATTTAAATTTAAAATAATATTAAACTTTTTCAGTTTTATATATGTTCATTTCATTAGATAGCTTAATTTTTTTTCAGTGATTTCAATTTTGGATGTTAATTTTTGGAAATTAATTTATGCTTTCTAATATGACATAACTAACATTGGAAATTGGTTTAGGAAAATCATTGAAATAACTACTTTTCTACATAGTGCAAAAGCTTACTGGTGCTTATCTGTCTGGAAGCTGCTATTTTATTCAACTTTCTTAAATTCCAAACATCTGTTTTATTCTTATATGTTTTTAACTAAGTTATGATAGATGCATTTTTTGCTCCAATACTAATTCAAGATGTAATGTTCATTTCTTTAGATGATAAAGTATTTCTGTTGTTGTGCATGCCTGGTGTTCTGTATATTGCATTCAGAATATTTTTTTCCTTCTCACCTATCCACAATGCAATGCCGTTCCCATGATGCACCTCTGCTTGCTGTTTGCCTGTATGTTAATTCACTTGAATTCCATTGGCCACTGCCATCATGTGCTCGCTGCCTATTCTTAAAAGACTCAGTCGACTGCCAAAGCAATGAAGCGACCTCTCGAAACAACTGTAGACCTGGTACTTTGACTTTCACCTTTTGCTTTGCATGTAGCTTTTCCAAAATGCAAACAAATTTAATGTTATCTTTATTGTATTTTTAATTGTAAGACATAATTTCAGTATTTGGGTCATCTCATTTTCACATGTTATTATCGCAGAACAACCTAACTTCTTTCCTAACAAAGTTGCATCTTCAATTGACTTATTTTAAAAGTTGAAGTGAAGAGAAAAATTATTTTTTTCATTGACAGTGCTTATTCCATAATAAATAACATGTGCCTTTTAGAAATATAACGTAGCAATGGAGGCGAATATGTGTAGCTCAGGGTTGAACTG